>NC_080091.1:6141710-6489210 GCF_950005125.1 Chionomys nivalis | reverse complement strand
TGCCTCTGCCTCTCGAGAACTGGGATTAAAGACGTGTGCCCCCCCGCCTAGCAAAATGAGGTCCTTCTAAAGTGGTGTTGAACGCAATCTCACCTTAGCAGGTGTCGTGACACATGTCTGTCACCCCAGCACTTGGAAGGCTGAGGCAGGAGGAGTGAGTCCCCGTTACAAACAAACATAAGTGTGCCCGCCCCGTCTGTAAGCCGCCAGGAGACCCCCAGGTGGCCCCACGCCCCTGCGGCACCAGGGCCCAGCTGCACCTGAGAGTCAGCATCTGGTCCCTGCGGCCCCCTTTGCCTGGCATCGGGGTTCACTGTAGCCTTCTCACCCCTCAGCCATGAAGCAATCGCTGACCAGAGGGCGGCTAGATGCCGCAGGGCTGGAGCAGAGCCAGCAGGGCGTGGATTGGGAGGTGGACCTGAGGCTCCCCCTGTGCAGCGCTGACCTAAGCAGAAGCTGGCCACCCCCTTCATATTCTCATCTAGGAGGAGTGGGAGTCTCCCCGTCATGGGACTGACCCTGAAGGACCACTCTACAATCCTGTAGTCCTTGGCACCAGACCCTTGGTCACCTGCCCACCCTGCCCTCTCCAGCACTTTGTCTCCAACTCACCCATTCCAACCCCACGGGTTTCTGATATCCTCGAGCCGGGGCCTTCGCACAGGCTCTTCCTCCACCCACCTGGCTCATGCCTGTGACAGCCACAGGGCCAGGCCTCCCACCGTCATCCCTCAAACCCCTGATCCCTGTGCCTCCACCTCCTGAGTGCTGGGATGCTGGCTCTACCATGAACCTTTTGGGGGTATCTGGTTCATCTACAGGCATGGGAAATGGGGAACAATTTCTTAGTTAAGTCTTCTGTGTCCCCAGAAGTGGCCCGCGGGTCAGGGGAATGACTTAGCTGGTACAGTGCTTGTAGAATAAAATTAAGAGCCAGAGCTCCCGCAGAGTGGGGGTGGGGTGGGGGGGACGTGACACGCCTTCTTGGAGCCATGAAGCCTGATAGAGTTACCCAAGAGAGAGCAGAGTCCCCTGTGGCCACTCAGCCACACCCCTGTCACTATCACAAGGGGGTTACTCACACCCAGCAGTGTTCCAAGGAGGGAACCTGGAGGGGGAGTAGGAGGGTCAGGGGGGTCTTGGTGGCCTGGACTCTCCATCCTCCCTAGCAGCGGTCCCAGATGCAAAGGTGGGAAGCTCAGGTGAGCAGACAAGGACAACTGGCCCAGGACAGCGGACCTGGGTGTGGCCTGGCCCGGCAGCAGGGGCCAGGGTGAGTCAGGCCCACTGTCCCTCGTACAGTGCAGTCTGTCCTGACACACCCAGCACCCGGCAGGACCGAGGAGGGACGGCGACAGCCCCGAGAGTCACCGTCACGAGACGGCGGCTGTGAGTTTCTGACATACACACCTCTCATAAAGTAGCCAGCAAAGGACAAACCTAGTTAATTACAAATTAATTAATTACTGGCTTTAACTTTTTCAGAACTGGGCAGGGAGCTCTGTGTCTGGGTAGGCAGGATGGGGAAGAGTTCAGCCACGCCCCAGCCACGTCCCCATCCCCTCAGTGGGGAATTCTGGGGAGGGGTATGCTCTGGAGCTACGCTATGCCCCAGGCTCTCTTTTTGCTTTAATTTTTTTATTAGTTAATTAGTTTGTTTTTGTTTTTCTTTTTTTGAGACAGGATTTCTCAGTGTAGCGCTGGCTGTCCTAGAACTCAGTAGAGCAGGCTGGTCTCAAACTCAGAGATCCGCCTGCCTCTGCCTCCTGAGTGCTGGGATTAAAGGTGAGTCCCAAGCATGCCAGGCTCTCCTGCATTTAAAATCTTCCTGTCTCCTCCTCTGGAGGAGCTGGGAACACCGACCTCATCCTCTGGCAGCAGCAGTATGGCAAGAACCCATCAAACAAATGACTAAATGGCATTCACTGGAGATCTCACTTTCTGGCCAAACCAAACCCGAGGAGACAAACACACAGGCCCCTGGGGACTGTGAGAAAATCAAGTCCAAGGGGTCTGTGGTCGTGCCATCCAGAAGGTCTGTGTGCTCTGCGGTACATCCTGGCTCCTGCAGGGCACAGAGCACGTCCCTGGCCTCCGCTCACTTGAGGTTCCTGCCAAGTAGACACCGGAAAGTCCATTTCTCCTGGTGCTGCCCTTGGCATCTCATCCACTCCCTGGTTCCAACAACTTCCTGCTAGATTCAGTCCATGCTAAACTCCTTGGCGACCCTCAAAGCCCTGCATGTCCTTTCCAGCCCTTCCCTTCCTCCTCTCCTCCCTCTGCTAATTCTGGCTCTTGCTCCCTCTCTTTCCAAGCCTCAACTCAAATGTCCCTCCCCAGAGAATTCTCCCGGACCTCTTCATTCAAGCTGTGCCTGGGGGTTCAGCCTTCTGCTTTATGTCTTTCTAGAGCAGTTAGCGGTCACCCGTATGTTTTCCGGAGCAGTTAGCGGTCACCTGTGTGTTTTCTGGAGCAGTTAGCGGTGGCCTATGTGTTTTCCGGAGCAGTTAGCGGTGGCCTGTGTGTTTTCCGGAGCAGTTAGCGGTCACCCGTATGTTTTCCGGAGCAGTTAGCGGTGGCCTGTGTGTTTACCCATTGCTTAGTACTCACGCCCCCATCCCAGATTGTTATCTCAAGGGCAGTTTCTTGCCCTCCTCTTCCCTCTCCTCCCAGCCCTCTGTCCCCCCTTCTCAGGAGGGTCCTCAGCTTGCACCTCTATCCTGCCCCAGGGCCTTTGCACAGATGATCTCTTCAGCAGCAAGCACCTTTCAGCCGCTCTCCCCTCAGCTAACTCAGTCTGCCATTCAGGACTCCGGGGTCCCTTGCTTCTTACTATGAAGTCCGTTGGTTTCTTGGTGGCATTTGTCTCTCGGGCTCAGCAAGTCCATAACAAGGCTGTCACTCATCTCTCTTCCCATCTCAGTCCGGGCCCTAGCGGACTGGATTGGTCATGCCTAAACCAGCTGCTGGTACACAGGAGGTGTTCAGTGAGCAAGCATGGATTGAGCATTAACTGTATACCGACCGACCCTTCTCTGGACACCAGCAGCTAGCAATGACCTATAGAGTTTATCCTGGCCACCAATGGCGCCTGCTGTGGCGAGAGCCGGGGCAGGGTGGGGTGGGGCTGCAGCTCAAGGGAGACAGAAAACGGGAGGGAAGCAGGAAGCAGATGGATGTGGCAGACAGGACTTCCTTTGAAGGCTGTGAAGGCGTTGGTGGAGAGTTTTTGTCAGTCCCACAGAAGCCAGGTGTGGCGACCCACACTCGTGTCAGCCCAAGAGGTGGGGGCAGGAGGATCAGGAGTTCAAGGTCATCCTTAGCTGCCCAAGGACTTGGGGCTCAGGTTGGTCAAGGAAGCCACGTGACAGAGTTGCTCACGCGACAGGGCAGGCGGCCCCGTAGGAGCAAAGGCCCTGCCGCCCGGAAAGTGCAGTCTGTATAAATGTTTGTTGGCTAAATACATGCAGGCCAGGTGATTTCCACAGGAACTGATTACCCACGTGGGACAGTGGAGGACGCGCAGCAGGTGAGGGGTTGTCACCATTCTTGAGGGGACAGAATCCCAGCCCAAGTGGCGGCTGTAATGTTGTCTTCTGTCGCAGGGGCAGGCACGACCCACCCGAGAACCCTGGGTTTTGCTGCGGACCCAGCACCGGGTGAGGCCAGACAGACGCAGTGGCTGTAAGTAGGGGAGAGGTCACGCAGACCCGCCGGCCCAGACTTTGTTCTTTGCTCCCTGGAAAAGCACAAAACAGGATGATAACGGCCGTCCCGCCCTCTCCCGCCGCCGCTCGCCGCTGGCCCGAGGTCCTGTCTGTCACCCCCGGCGCCCAGTCGCAGCGAGGGCTGGGCCGGGAGCGGCGGGCCGGTATTTCAGCATCCTTTGGGGGTGGAGACGCGGTAAAAGGAGCAGGAGGCGGCGACAGGGACCCGGGAAGGGGCTGCCACAGGTCGGGACATGGATGGAGACGTAGCGACGGGAAAGGTGAGGGGCCATGGGGGAGTGAGCTGAGGAGGGTCCCAAGCTGACAGCGTCCCCTCACACCGGCCGGAGAGGGGTGCAGTGGGACCCCTCAGCCTCCCAGGGAATTCAGGACAGGTTTGATCCAGGCTCCAACCTCCAGAAGTTTTTACAACATCTATATTAACAATTTTAAATTATAGTAGAATGTGGGTCGCTTCACACTAGCCATACGAGTCCCAAGATTTCATATGTTTGCTTGGTTTTTGTTTTGAGTCTTGCTAGTGGTAGCCCAGGCTGGCCTGGATCCTCCTGCCATTCTCCTGCCTCAGCTTCCTGAGAACTCAGATCCCTGAGAACTCAGATCATAGCCTCCCGCTACCGTGGCAGTTTAAAGGCTCCAGGATATCCCGACACAACTCTGTCAGCCCTTGGGGCAGATTTGCAGATGAAGACGGCGCAGGGGCCAGGAGCCAGGAGCCCAGCAGGAGGTGGGATGCTGTGTGTGAAGGATGCAGTGTGACCTGCCCCCTCTCTCTCCTCATTCAGATGGTGTCCCCTGCCTACGGCATGGGTCCTCTGGGCAGCCTGGAACTCCTCGACCTCTTGTTTGACCAGCAGGATGGTATTCTAAGAAACGTAGAGCTGGCTGAGGCCTGGAACCACACCGGGGAGGAGCAAGTGAGAGTCCCCTTGGTAACGCTTCCAGCTACAGTGCGGGGCTGGGGGGGCGGGCAACGCCTGTGGCCCTGCTAGCCTGCACTGGGCAGCCCATAGCTTCTTATTCAACCTTTTAATGTGTGGTTAGAAGTTCCTTCTAATGGGGGTCAGGGTGGAGGCTCAGAGAGGGCATGGCGTGCACCCTGAGTCACACAGCCAACTTTCAACTGAGTTCAGATTCAAACCCAGGACTCAGAGGCGTCTTTCCCTGTTTGTCACCTCTCTGCTGTTGCATCTCGGACGCTCAGAGAGAAAGGATGGCAGTGTCCCTAAGACACAGGGAGAGTCAGAGCTTTGTCCAGACTCACACAGCGCTCTGAATAAGCATGTTTCTCTCAATCCACTTCCCTTCTATAAGGTTCTACCACATTCTGACTCTGATGACTTCCTAAATTCCATCCTGGGACCTGGAGACTCTGACCCCAGCTCCCCCATATGGTCCCCTGCTGAGAGTGACAGTGGACTGTCTGAGGATCTACCCTCGGATCCCCAGGACACCCCTCCTCGTAGCAGCCCCGGAGCGGCTAACACTGCAGCCAGGTGTCATCCGAGCGGGCACAGCAAGGGGCCCTGCTCCTCCTACCTGCCTGGCGCCCCGTGTCCCACACCTGCAAGGACTCAGGTCCTGGAGTCCTCGGTGGCTATTGACCTGGGTGAGTACGGGACAGAGAAACACCTCTGGGGTGGGGGACACAGATGAGGGTGTCGCCAGCCTCAGTCCGGTGCCACAAGCTCCCACGGGTGACTCAGACACCAGGCAGCCAGGGTGGAGGCCAGAGAGTGGCCTGGATCTTGGTTGTCCAAGTGCGGCTAACACGGCAGGGTGCTCGGTGAAAGCACGGGAGGGTCCAGAGCCCCTGGCACAGGCGCGGGTTCTGCCCTGAAGGACAGCTTATCAGAGGCCACCCCTACAGATCAATGATTGACTTCAGAGACATCGATCAGCACCCCTAGCCAGCAAGAGGGGCTGCGACTGGCTAGGCTCCACCCTCTGACCACGGCCCAGCCCTTCACTGGGAGATACTAGGCAGGGTTCTACTCCCCGCCCCCTTCCCCCCCAGACAGGGTTTCTCTGTAGCTTTGGAGCCTGTCCTGGAACTAGCTCTGTAGACCAGTCTGGCCTCAAACTCACAGAGATCCGCCTGCCTCTTCCTCCTGAGTGCTAGGATTAAAGGCGTGCGCCACCACCGCCTGGCTCGGGGTTCTACCTTGATCACATCTCCAAGCTCTGTATCTGAAGATTTGCAAGGTGCTCATTTCTCCCATTAAGTCTTTGTTCCTGATAAAGTCTAGGTTCAGAGAGGTGAAGCTCCTTTCCTAGGGTCACACAACTCTGCTCTGTCTGATCAGAAGCCAGAGTTTACTGCCACAATATTTGTGGTGTTCAATAACATGCCTATGGCGTGTAGGCCATCAAGAGGGACAGGCCAGATATGACATGGACCTTGTCCCAGTCCTGTACCCCTGAGTGGCAGCCACTCCTTGTTGTACTGGCTGTAAGTCCCCTACAAAACCCTGTGTCTCTGTGACCCCATGACCCAGATCCATACACTGAGTTTGTATTGCATCTTACACCAGAGGGAAACTGAGACATGGGATCATGTACCCTCCCCTTCAGGCTCCGGGCATGGTGGCGCACACCTCTAATCCCAGCACTTGGGAGCAAGGCAGAGGCAGGTGGATCTCTATGAGTTCGAGGCCAGCCTGGTCCACAAGAGCTAGTTCCAGGACAGCCAGGACTACACAGAGAGACCCTGTTTTAATACGGAAAGAAGGCTTTTTCAGGCTGCCATCTGGGACTTGCTGGGGGCTGGGCACTGAGACTGAGGGCCTGGTGTCCTCTCTGTCCCTCCCCTTCTGGTAGACATGTGGAGCACAGACGCACTGTACCCAGAGGAGCCGTCCAGTTCACCTTCCAGATTCAACCTCACGGTGAAGGAACTGCTGCTCTCCAGCGGCGGGGACTTGGTAGGTGCCCTCACCCCCACCCCGTTGCCTCAGGTCACCCTCCTGTCTGCCTCTACAGCCTGGGACCTGGCAGAGAGGACCTGGGCGTACCTTGCTCCCAGACAGTCCTGCAATGTCCTGTCTGCTCTCCCGGGCTGGTATACTCTCCAGTAAAGGGAGAGGGGGTGGGGAAGCCACGGTGAGTTCAGGAGCCTGGAAACAGGGTTAGGAGAGAAACTATTGGAAGCAATGACAACATTCATTTACTGGTGATGAAGCGGGATCGCTGCACCTACCAATCAATCGATCCTTCCCAGCTCTGGGCTCCACCCCCAGCCCTGGGCCTCCCTCAACCCTGGACTCAACCTCCAGGCCTGAGCCCCACCCTCAGTCCTGAGCCCCACTCCCAGCTTTGAGCCCCACCCCCAGCCCTGAGCCCCACCCCCAGCCCTGAGCCCCACTCCCAGCCCTGAGCCCCACCTCCAGCCTTGAGCCCCACCTCCAGCCCTGAGCCCCACTCCCAGCCCTGAGCCCCACTCCCAGCCTTGAGCCCCACTCCCAGCCCTGAGCCCCACTCCCAGCCCTGAGTCCCACCTCCAGCCCTGAGCCCCACTCCCAGCCCTGAGCCCCACTCCCAGCCCTGAGCCCCACTCCCAGCCCTGAGCCCCACCTCCAGCCCTGAGCCCCACTCCCAGCCCTGTGCCCCACTCCCAGTCTTGAGCCCCACCTCCAGCCCTGAGCCCCACTTCCAACCCTGAGCCCTACTCCCAGTCCCGAGCCCCACCCTCAGCCCTGAGCCCCACTTCCAGCCCTGAGCCCCACCCTCAGTCCTGAGCCCCACTCCCAGCCCTGAGCACCACACCCAGCCCTGGGCCCAACCCTCAGTCCTGAGCCCCACTCCCAGCCCTGAGCCCCACTCCCAGCCTTGAGCCCAACCCCCAGCCCTGAGCCCCACTCCCAGTCTTGAGCCACACCCCCAGCCCTGAGCCCCACCTCCAGCCCTCTTTTTATTTTGGGGGACAGGGTTTGCTCACTTTCCCCGGCAGGTGTCTCGTCGTCCTGGGTGTTCGGGTGACATTTCAGGGTCTGTGCATCTCTAATGGACATCCCCTCGTTTCCACAGCAACAGCATTCCTTGGCTTCCTCCCAGCTGCTGGGATCTGGGAGTGGGCACTGCCAGGAGCTGGTACTGACAGAAGATGAGAAGAAGCTGCTGGCTAAAGAGGGGGTGACCCTCCCCACCCAGCTGCCTCTCACCAAGGTTTGTGGGCTGTGTCTACGCCTCACCCTATAGTTGGGGCTGTTCTCAAACTCTTATCCCTCTGCCTCCGCCTCATGAGTGCTGACAGGGGTGCACTACCATGCCTGGGGTATGTGACCCTGTAGATGGAACCATTATGTAGCCCTGATTGGTCTGGAACTCACTCTGTAGACCAGGCTGGCCTCAAACTCACAGAGATCCGCCTGCCTTCCATTTACACTGACGGTAAAGCGCTGTTCCCAAGCATTGCCACGAGGTGGCGATGTGGCCCGAGCCAGCGTCAAGATGGTGAGCCCACATTTTCTCAGTGGGGTCTCCACTGTGCGCGCAGCCAGGAAAGCATCAGAGCTCTGGAATACTCTAGGGATGAAGCAAGAATGCAAGGGGAGGGGAGGGTTGCTCGTGCAGCCCCATGCAGCTCTCCTAGCATGCACGAGGCCCTGGGCGCCATCCGCAGTACCACAGAAACCAGGCAGGGTGCTCCAGGCCTATCACCCCAGCACTCGGGAGGGGGAGGCAGGAACATGAGAAGTTCAATGTCACGTGGGTTAGAGGCTAGCCTGGGCTACATGAGCCCCTGTCTCATGCAAACAAACGGATCACTGGTTGGGGACGGGGTTAGGCTGACAGGACACCCCCTCCCCCTTCACTCTGCAGTATGAGGAGAGAATGTTGAAGAAAATCCGCAGAAAGATCCGGAATAAACAATCAGCTCAGGAAAGCAGGAAGAAGAAGAAGGAATACATTGATGGTCTGGAGAACCGGTAAGGTGGCATCACGGCCACACAAGCCTAAGGGAAACTGAGGCAGAGATAGTCCAAGTTTTTAGAGCTTAACAAAATTGGGGTTGGTGTCCCACTTAGGGACAAATGTCAGGAGTCCAAGGGTGGTTAGGGAGGACCTGAGTAGTGACCAGTTGGTTTGTGGGCGTGGACACAGGCACACCACCATACACCTGTGGAGATTGGCTTTCTGCTTCTCGCATGGGGGTCTGTGGGAGTCACACTTGGGTCAGGCGACTTTGCTGTGTGCATCCAATGAGGGGTGGGAATGATTGCAGTCAGAGGAATTGACTGACAGTCAGAGGGTATGAATGACAGGGGCTGGAGGGGTGGGGTAGGGGAAATGGCGCTGATGAAGGAGGGGCTGTGTGTGTGACCTGCTCAGCTCTGTGTGTGTGGTCAGGGCACTCTGTCTTTGCCTGAGTGTCATGAGGGCTAGAAAGCATGAGAAAGTCCTTGGGTAGGAGACAGAGGATGTTAGGATGGGCTCAGGTAGGAGGCGGGGCATGAGGGGGGGCATGGGCTCGGGTAGGAGACGGGGCACTGCAGCCTGGTGTGGGGGCTCATGCCCACCATGCCAGCACTCGAGAAACGGAGGTAGGGGATTTTTTGGGGTTCACTGGCCAGCCAGCTTAGTTGACCAGGTGAGGCCGGTGAGATGGTTCACCGTGTACAGGTGCTTGCAGCTTCCTCATGAGCCCCAAGTTCGACTTCCAGCAACTGGCGGCTCACAGCCACTGGGACACCATGCTGCTTTTGCTATGAGCACCTGCACCGCCCGGCTAACACATATTTTAAAACAAAAATAAAGTGGAGAGAGCCAGGTGGTTGTCGCATACACTTTTAATCCATCCCAGCACTCAGGAGGCAGAGGCAGGCGGATCCCTGAGTTCAAGGGCAGCCAGGTCTACAGAGTTCCAGGACAGCCAAGGCTACACAGGGAAACACTGTCTCTTATTTTAAAAAAAAAAAAAAATCAAAAATAAAACAGGACAACAACAACGAAAAAAAAAACCATGGAGATTGAAGGAGCCACTCCGAGTCCCTTTCAGGCTCCACTGGCACACACACACCAGAGGACACACAAGTAACAAACATGTTACAGAGCTCATTATGGCTGAGCTCTCAGTGTCACTGGGTCCCTGTGTGTAAAGTGGGAAGTGTCCGTGGGGCTGGCGGGTGACAGGCATGGTCTCAGTGTCACCGGGGTCCTTGTTTTCCCAGGATGTCAGCATGTACCGCCCAGAACCAGGAGCTGCAGAGGAAGGTCTTGCATCTAGAAAAGCAGAATCTGTGAGTCTGCTGAGAGCGGGGGTCCTCGGCTTTGCCCACGGAGGGGCTCGAGGGACAAAACTCCATAGCGGTTGCAGGAGATCAGGAATGAGACCTCTGTTTGCCAAGGAGGGGATTCGTGTGGGGCTGCGACAGGTGTGTAAGAGTTGGCTAGAAGCCAGGTGGTGGCGCACGCCTTTAATCCCAGCGCTCGGGAGGCAGAGGCAGGCGGACCTCTGTGAGTTCGAGACCAGCCTGGTCTACAAGAGTGAATTCCAGGACAGCCAGGGCTACACAGAGAAACCCTGTCTCGAAAAGGAAAAGCAAAAACAAAGAGTTGTCTAGAGAGGAATTGGCATATACAAAGTCCTGTGAGGTGAGCAAGAACAAACCAGCTCAGACCTATCTGCGGAAACAATATCCTTGGTGCAGGGGGCAAAGAGAAAGACCCTGAGGCGGGACGGAGTCTACTGTGTGGCAGGAGGGAGGCAGGGAGGGTCCTAGCAAGGGTGGACTTAGTGCACCGAGGAGGCTGAGGGGTTTCAGAAAGGGCCAAGGAGCAAGGAGGCCTGCAGGGCTCAGCTTGAATGTCATCTCCCTGCAAGGTCTCTTCTGGAGCAGCTGAAACACCTACAGGCTCTCGTGGTCCAGTCGACCAGCAAGTCTGCCCACGCAGGCACCTGCATAGCGGTGAGTCCCATCTGCGGGCGCTCACGGGGTCCCCAAGACTGGGGTTGTGGTAGTGCTTGGCCTTAGTCGAATGGGTAGTGGGGGAGGTGAGTGTCTTTAATAGTAGAACCTTGGAGCCTGGCATGGTGGGACAGGCTTGTTGTCATAAACCTCAGGAAGCAGAGACAGAGGGATTGCTGTGAGTTACAGGTCGGTCTGGGCTACAAAGCAAGGTGCTGTCTCAATAAACCCACTGCCGTCTAAATAAAATAAAAGTCTCGTCCACCCTCTGCTAGTGGGACCTCCATTTCCCTGCCTGTGAGCTCAGTGTGCTCACAGGGGAGGGGGAAGGATGGGGTGACCCCGCCCCATGTCTGGCAGGTCCTTCTGCTGTCCTTCGTCCTGATCATCCTCCCCTCCATCAGCCCTTTCGACTCCAACAAGGCCGACAGCCCTGGAGACTTTGTGCCAGTGCGAGGTAGGTGGTCCCCGCCCCATGGCCCCAGGGTGAGGACGGGGCTCAGTGGGCAGAGTGCTGGCTTGGCATGTGAGCCCCTGGCTCCCATCCCTAGCACCGTAGAAATCAGGTGTGATGGTACAGGCCTGTCATCAGAGAGGTAGAGGCAGGGGATCAGTTCTGGGTTATTCTAGGCTACCCAGGACAGCCTGGGCTACATGAGACCCCTGACAAAAATGTCAACAAATAAATACACATACACCAGAACCCAAATCCCCTGTCAGGGGACGGGGGCAGAGTGGTACCTGCTGCCAAGCTGACGACCTGAGTTCAATTCCCGGGTCCACAAGGAAGAACATCATGCAACATCAGACCCACACAGGGGTGCTGTGGTACTCCCCAAATTTACAATGCACACAATGAAAATGAGTGTGACAAACCCAGGGGACACAGACCCCATTGCATCCTGCCCACTTGGGGCAGGGGAGGCCCCTGAAGCTCGTGTCAGGGAATGAAGACCAGGACTCTGCCTCCATGTTCTCCTCCCAACTCTGCAATTCTCTCCAGTGTTTTCCAGAACCCTTCACAATCACGCTGCATCCCGCGTGGCTCCCGACAGCGCCCCAGGCTCCGAGGGCCCAGGACCCTGGCCAGACGTTGGCACACCCCACAAAGGCTCTCCTTCTAGCAGCCTTGGTGCAGACTGGGGGAATTTTCTGGAAATACCAATGCTGAGCAACTCGACAGAAGAGCTAGACAACTCTACCCTGGTGCTGGTCAATGCCACGGAGGACCTGGGCGTGGCCACTCTGCTGGACTGGGTGGCTTTGGAATCTCTGCTCAGCCCAGGCCGGGTGGGCCTGGAGATGCCAGGGGTGGAGATGTGGCTGTCCTGGGTACCCAGATGGCTCAGGGTTCCTCTGGTGCGGGGTCCCCTGGAGGTGCTGTGACCGGCAGTAGCAGGCCCAGACTCACAGATGGGCTGACAGCGCCTCCTCCGTAATCTGATCCCCCGCATGTCTCATCAGAGTGGGGCTGCCAGGTCCAAGCAGAGACCCGTGTGCAGGACAAGAACTAGACACCTTTACTCATACTGACCCTGACAGGCAGACACACACCTGAGCCATGACCCCCAACCCATGGGGCCTTCCCTGTCCCCTGATCACTGGGGACCTGGGCTCCCCAACACCAGCATGCGAACGTTACAGTGGACCCAGCGCACAGACATCCACCTCCCTTTTTTCTTGTAGGGACAGGGTCTTAATCTGCAGACCAGGCTGGTCTCAAACTCAAAGATTCTCCTGCCTCTGCCTCCTGGGTACCGAGTTAAAGTCATGAGCCACCACCACCCAAACACCCCCTTTTCTAAGACTGTTGTGACCATCAATAAAGTATTTTGACAATATTGAGGCTGTGGCTCGGTGGGCACACACCTGTCGTCCCGAGACTCAGGAGGCACCGCCAGGTGTCTTGTCTGCAGAGTGAGACCACACTTCCAAAAACAAAAAAAAATAGGAGTTTGAGATCATCTTTGGGTCTGCAGGGACTTTGAGGCTAGCCTGGGCTACACTAGACCCTGTCTACACACACAGTATTGTGGGAGAATAAGAGGTATGGTGTATGTTAATTCAGAGGTTGGGGCTCTGGCAGGCAGCCTAACATGGGGCTTGACCGGCCTCCTAGACCTAGGTGAGTTCAGCACCTTGGAGAGCGGCAGGGAGGCCGGCAGAGCAGAGCCTCCAGCCATCTCCCAGCGCCCACCTAGCCCTGGATCCCATTCTGCCCTGTTTACGGTGAGGAAGCTGGAGCATGCAATGAGCCAACCCAGCGTTAGAATAGCTGAGGCGTCTGGTGCTGTGGACTTTCTAACAGCCAGGGATGTGACGGTCACTGAAAAGACAGTCAGCACTCAGGGGCAGGAGGATCACTGTGAGTTCAAGGCCAGCGTGGGCAGGGAGAGGGGGCGCCTGAGGTGCCTGGACCAACCAGTCTAACGGAAGGGCAAGCATCAGACAAAGCCCGAGACCCTCAGTCAAGGGAGAAAGGAAAAGGGGTCTGGACAGGGACAGGGGCCTGGGCTAGCCCCACACATGGATGCTGGGGTGGAACACGCAGCCCTGCACCCCATGCACTTTTCCTTTTGGGGTACATCTGCTGAGTCCACCCAGCTTGCTGTCTGCGGTACCTCATCCCCTTGGACATGCCCCACGATCTGCATCTAACCCTATCTGAAAGTGGCAGCCATCCCTTCTTTCAGTCTTTATGTGCCGTGGGGGTGAGGTGAGCTGCAGCAAGAGGAGGTTCTGGGCTGCTGGGGGCTTCCGAGTCCTGAGCTTGTCTGCAAACGTAGTGAGTGCTCTAACCAGTGAGCAACTTGTCCAGCTCTCCTTCCCCACCCCCTGCATGGAGACACGCAAGAACAGCGCCCTTGGAGGCCAGAAGAGGGCACTAAGTCCCCCCTGACCTGGGGTTATAGGTGGTCATGAGCCATCGTGTGGGTGCTGGAAATCTAACCGGGGTACCCCGCAAGAGCAGCCAGTGTTCTAACGAGGACATCCCACACAGCCGTTCACACAGTGCTGGGGATTAACTCAGGCCAGTAGGCCTGTGTGTGTGTGAGCCACCGGCTGTGTCACTGTCTGAAAAGGGTGGCTCCGTGTCTTCGGACAGCAGGGACATGTGACTAACATGGCATCTTGTGTGAACTGAGGATTGGGGTTTTAATCTCACTGGCTCCCTTTTGCCATGGCTAGTAGCTTTCCAGTTGTGTGCTCACAATCGGAGGAGGCCAGCCTGGGCTACACCAGGCCCTGTCCTTTTCTTTAAATGCAGATTTAATGGTGGCTAGAGGTTGCAATACTGCATACAGCCAGCAGGTGGCAGAGCCCTCTCCGTCTTCACCCCACCTGCCCTAGAAAGGTCCAGCCAGAAGCTGGTTGTTGAGAACAGACACAATGACCCTGAGTGACCCTGGCACTGTCCCTTAGCACCCTCAGATACCTGGACTGTAATGTGACCCAAGAATGTCACAGCTGAGCCCTGGGATGTGGCAGGCGGAGCCTGCGGCAGAGCAGCGGAGGGAGGAGCAGGCAGGGGCCCTGTGTGAAGTTTAATGGCTGCACCAGAGAACCATGTACAACACCAGGTACCGGGGAGGGGCTAGTGCAAGGAGGAGGCCACAGGGCAGCCTGAGGCCAGGCCCTGAGGACAGGGGGACCGTGAGCTGCTGAGGCCGCCCTGCCTGGGCTAGGCTAAGGCACAGGGCAGCGGGCTGGTTTGCGGTCAGCAGGCAGGCGGCTCGCTGCCTTCCACCTGCAGGCCCTTGCTCAGGAGAAAGGCATCCTGCTTAGGGTCACGGCCTAGGAACCGCTTCAGCATGGTGCTGGCATCCTCAGAGCCCCCCGGCCTCAGGATGTTGGTCCGGTAATCCATGCCGACCTGGGGGCAAAGGAGATTAGGGTCAGAGGGGGTGGGGCTGGCATTGGGGTTCCCTATGCCAAGGGGAAGCTCTGTAGGCTGAGGCTCAGTGGCTGAGCGCATGTGCAGAGGCAGACCCCAGGGGTTGCCTAGCTGGGAACTGCCTGCAGCCGGGGCCCATCCTTGGCTCCCACCACAGGTAGCCGAGGACAGTGCCCTGGGACTCACCTTGGGGCTCAGCACGCCCTCTTGTTTGAAGCGCGTGTGGAACATGTCCATGGAGTACACCTCACTCCACAGATAGCCGTAGTACTGTGCGTCATAGCCGCCAGCCAGGTGGCCAAAGGTGGCTGGCATGTTGGTCCCTGGACAGACACAGTGAGGTGCAGGCTGTAGTGTCCACCCCTGGGGAAGGACAGACTGGGCAGAGACAGTGTGGGGCCTCTGGTGACATGTCCCAGATGCTCTGAGGTTGTGCAGCCCCTGGGGTGATGCCCGTGGCAGGTGCTAGGCTGTGAGCATGGGTTAAGGCCTCAGGTGGAGTCAGGCAGCCCCCTGTAGTTACCTGGTGTGGCTGGCACCCCGAGGATCTCCCGGCAGAGCCGGGCATACTCCTCAGCCGGGTCGGCGTCTGTCTGTGTGTGCAGGGCCTGGTCCACCTTGGCGAGGACAATCTGCCGCAGGTTGAAGAGGCCTGCGTTGGCCTGGCGGGACCTGATGAGCTTCTCGAGCAGCTCCTGGGGAGCCGCGCTGCCTGTCCGGTAGTGCTGAGACATGCGCATCAGCGGCTCCTTCTCCCACACCCAGTTCTCCAGCATCTGCGACGGCGCCTCCACGAAGTCACGCTCCACATGGGTCCCACTGAACATGGCGAACTCCGCCTACACAGGGCACAAGCGGGAAAAGCCTCAGCCCCTGGGCTGTCCAGCAGCTGCTGGCTCCACAGGCTCCTGCACACCAGACGCCACCAGCCACTGAGGCCAGAGACTGTGCCGCTCATGTCTTCTGGTCCCTAGACCTCACGCTAAGACTCAAGAGGTCCTGGCTCCGCCCATGCCTCCAGTCCTTGCAGCCGCACACCCAAAGCCATCTCAGACATGAGGGTGGGCGCGGGACTATTGCAGGCCACCATCACACCAGACAGGGCGGGAGGGAGAGGTGGGCCAGTGACGGCACAGCAGGTAAAGGAGCAACTGTCCTCTGCCATGCGTGCACACAGCCCCCGGCCCCACAAAAGCAGCAAATGTAAAATCAACTTCCGCAGAGCGGAAGGCCAAAGGCTAGCCCGTGCCAGGAGGGGTGAATGCGCCTGTCCATGGCACTGGCCCAGCCTTGCACTGAGCCCCAGGCGCCCCACGTCACTCACCTGGGAGCAGAGCTGGTGCATGACATGGCCGAACTCATGGAAGTACGTCTCCACTTCGTCGTGCTGCAGCAGGGAAGGCGTGTCAGGGGTCGGCTTGGTGAAGTTGGCCACCATGGCCGCGATGGCCAGCTGCCGGCTACCATCCTGCCGCAGGCAGCCGGGCTGTAGGCCGAAGCAGGCCGCGTGGCCGTACTTCCCTTCCCTGATGATAAGGTGAGGTCAGGACAGAGACAAGAGACACCCAGACAGCCAGAGCTGGTATCGACATCAGTGGCTACTGATTTGTGGGGCAGGACTTCCCACAGCAGGAGCTCCACGCCGCCCCGGGCTTCCTCCTCCTCTACCCCCTTGCAGACAGCAGAGCAACAGTGACCCGGGTGCCCTGCGGGACCCGAGCGCCCTGCGGGACCCGAGCGCACCTGGGGTACAGGTCGAGGTAGAACCTGCCAATCTCCTCTCTAGAGGCAGCATCGCGCACCGAGTAGAGCTGCACGTCTTCGTGCCAGGCAGCGGCCCCCTCCTCCAGCGTGAAGATCAGTCCCAGCAGCTCCTGGTAGATGGCCAGCAGCCCACGCGTGACCACTTGCATAGGGAAGTACTCCTTCAGTAGGTTCTGGTCCACGCGGTAGCGGGTCTCCTCCACCTGGTTCATGTAATAGCGCATGTCCCACGCGTGGATGCGCCCGTCGAACGGCAGCCCCCGCTTGGTGCACTCCGCCTCCTTCAGCTCCAGGATCACTGTGCGCTCCTGCTCGCCCAGCGGCTTCAGCTTCTGCGCCAGCTCATCTGCAGGGGCACCACGGTCACCCAGAGCCCAGGAGCCACGAGAGTGTGAGTGTGTGTGTATGGGATGGGAGTCCATGGCCAAGGCAGGAAGGGCACTACCTAGGAAGGTGGCTACTGTTTGGCTGGTCTTGGCCATATTCATCTCCAGGATGTAGTCGGCATGTGTACGGAACCCCAGGAGGCTGGACTTCTGTGCCCGCAAGGACACCAGCTCCTTTAGGATGGCGCAGTTCTCCTGCAGGGACGCAGACAGCAGGCGGATCCACCTCTGCACCACCCGGACAGGACCACGGCGCAGAGACCTCTGCACCACCCGGACAGGACCACGGCGCAGAGACCTCTGCACCACCCGGACAGGACCACGGCGCAGAGACCTCTGCACCACCCGGACAGGACCACGGCGCAGAGACCTCTGCACCACCCGGACAGGACCACGGCGCAGAGACCTCTGCACCACCCGGACAGGACCACGGCGCAGAGACCTCTGCACCACCCGGACAGGACCACGGCGCAGAGACCTCTGCACCACCCGGACAGGACCACGGCGCAGAGACCTCTGCACCACCCGGACAGGACCACGGCGCAGAGACCTCTGCACCACCCGGACAGGACCACGGCGCAGAGACCTCTGCACCACCCGGACAGGACCACGGCGCAGAGACCTCTGCACCACCCGGACAGGACCACGGTGCAGAGAGAGGCGCCACAAACCTGATCGCACAGAAAGCGGACCTGCCACAGAGATGGCACAACAGACAGCGGGGACTGTGCCTGGGGAGGACGGACTGCCCGGGAGGGTGGACAGCAGGCCTGCTGGAGGCAGCACCAGCCACATACGAGAGCCCTCGGGAGTTCAGGGGTGAGGAGCCCCGAGGACGAAGGTAAAAGTCCCTCCCCAATCCACGGCCCACAGTTCACGGACAGTGCGTCTGCCGTCCACAAAAGTCAGGTGCCCACCTCAAACTGTAGCCACGGGAGGTGAGGCACCCAGGCTGCAGTCACCCTAAAGCCCACGGAAGTGACAAGTTACCTCCATTCCCTGCTCTGTCCCCCTGCAGCTCAGACCCCTCACCTGCTCAAGAGCTAAGTGCAGACGCCCACACCCACACCAGGGCTACCAGGTGTCCTCGTGACAGTGAGCGCCCGAGCACAGGGCCCCATGGGCAGCTGCAGAGGGACAGCCTGCAGCAGGGTGCCTGGGGGGGCCGTGAGTGCCGCGGCACAGCTGCAGCCCCACCTCCTTGCAGCGGCAGTTGAAGGCCTCCTCCACCAGGCGCCGTGTCTCAGGCACATGGCACTTCTTCAGCAGCGGGAAGTAATGCGGGTACTTGAGAGTGACCTTTAGCTTGCCATCTTCCGTCTTCTCCAGCGAGTTCAGGAAGTCCTCGGGAAGGCCGCCTGTGGATGCAGTGAGGATACTCAACCCTGACCCTGTGTGTGGGAGAACTGAAGAGTGGTGGGGAACACTGGGCCACCATCTCAGGCATGTAAGATGCCGGGGAGGTGCCTGGGGACCTCAGACACCAAAGACGATGGGGGCACCAGAGAGGCAGGGGCATCACAGCCGCAGGGCGAAAGCCCAGAGACCACATGAAGGTGCTAATCCACCAAGGTTCCAGGCCTGGGCAGAGATTCACCATCCCTTATCCTGAGCTGAACCCCACTCTGTGTGGCAGGGGCTTGGGGGGCCCAGGAGAACCGTTAACAGTGCCAGGCTAGGAGGGCCCCAGCTGCCGCCCAGCTCAGGGCTCCTTCTGTGGACAGGATCTGGGCCAGCAGAACCCAGTTCTTACCTCCCAAGGATGTCCCCAGTGTCCTTGGCAGCTGTGAGGACACCCTCCCGCACAGCACACTCACCCAGCTCCTCGCGTGTGAAGGGCAGGAAGGTGGTGTCCTCATTCAGGTTCTTGTTGAAGTCGATGCACAGCAGGCTCAGCTTCTTCTTGATCTCTTTGATCTTCTGCAGAGAGCAGTGAGGGGAAGGCTGGCCTCCACCGGACCTCCAGGCCGCCCCCACACGGCAATGGGGGGAGGGGGCACCAGCCTCGCCAGACCTCCAGGCCACCCCTCCTACAACCACCAAGCAAAGGACAGGAGGCGCTGCCACGCCTCTGCCACACTCTAGGCCTCCGAGCTGTCAGCCTGCAGCCTGAGCTCTGGCCGAGGGGACGGAGCTATATCTATGTCTGCTAGAGCCAGGTCTAGGATGGGAACCAGCTCAGGGACATGCTGTCAAATGGACAGGAACAACAATCAAGGCTGCAGGCTGTGACTGTCCCCTGCTGTCAGCAAAAGGGCAGTAGGGCTCCAGAAACCCCAGCACAGCTTACTCAACAGAGACTCCCGGGACAGGTGTCGGGGACCACGTGTGGCCTACGTGGGGTCTGGATGTAAGCCACGAGACACTCCAGGCCCAGCCGAGCAGACGGGCAGGCAGCTGCCATGCGCTGTGCACAGACAGACACGCTTCCCTAGGCCAGGCCCCAGAGGACGGGGACAATGTCTGCAGGGCCTTGACTGAGTGCATTCTGGAGAGCAACCCACCTCCTGTGTGTCCTGAGGTAGGTGGAGTCCATTCCTCCGGCCCAGCTTGATCAGCCGCTCCAGGTAGCGAGCTGCCTCTGGCCGCAGGGAATCCTTGGAGACTTTCTCCTGGAAGAGCCCATCAGAAGCTCATGTCAAACCCTGGGCAACAGCCCAGGAAACACAGAGCTCGCTTCCAGCCTCCACGGGGAGAGCACACGTGAGCACACCCACACAGACAGGAAAACATACACAATCAAAAACCCAAACATCTTAAAATGAATTTAAAAAACTCCCACAATCTGATCACAAGACAGCCGGCTCCAAGGGCAAAGGAGGAGATTGTGGTCAAGCCCGAGCTCAGTCCCGGGGACACAGACGGTGGGAGAGAAGAATGCTGCGTCCCCGGGAAAGAGCCAGGCTCTCAGAGACAGAGAGGGAGGACCCTAGTTCCCAGTCAGCACAGACCACCCCATCTACCAACACAACGGAACCCCAATCTCAACCGCAGGCTGCCTCAGGTGTGGCGGGAACCCGAGCCAGCACCTTCTTTTTCTTCTTTTGGTGGTGGGATGTGACCTTGGAGGACAGGCACTTCACTCACAACCGGGCCCCAGCCTCCCTCTGGAGGACTCTAGGAGGGTCCGCCCTGACCACGCCCCCAGCCCCTCATTGGGGGTTCTAGGCAGGTTTTCCCACTGTGGACAGGATCTCAGGAAGCGAAGGCTGGCTTTGAACTCGGTCTCTGCCCACTGAGTGCTGGGGTGAGAAGCATGTGCCATAACATCGTGTTGTATCCCATGTGGCCATGGCTAGCCTGGAGCACATGCTGCCCCAGCCTGCCAATGCTGCAGTGACAACCCAGGGTCACACACCGGGCCCTGCCTCACATTTACGGCTGTGTGATGGTTGTAAGTCCTTCACCGACACCCTCGACCACAGCAAAGGCCTCAGCACGCCGGGACTCGTGTGCACAGGCTGCCACGGGCAGTGGCGAGTCGTACACCAGTGAAGAGCCAGCACCCCCGCTGCCCCCCACATACCTGCAGCCACACGACCCTCTGGTACACGTCCTGCCTCATGCTCATCTCCACATCGAACTCCGAGAGCCTCTTGTCAGCCTCTGTGCTGGCTGTGCGGATGTCCTTGGACGGGGACACGTGCTGGGGGAAGTCCAGAATGTTCCTCTGTACTGAGAGTGAGATATGGGGACAGGATGAGAGGCCAGCCAGGCTGAGGCACTGGAGACAGAGGGAGTGCAGTCACCCGCGGCCTCGGGACAATGGTTCCGTGGCTTACCCACTCACGGGGCTGGTGCTTCTGCCTGCCATCCCAGTACCACAGAGCTGAGGCAGGAGCATGCCTGAATCTGGAGCCAGTGTGGGGTCACACACGCTTGCCCTGTGACACAGTCCTCTGCCCAGGCGTGAAGCCAAGAGGAACAAGAGCACAGGTCTATCAGGTCTTGTGCACGCGCCACTGCAGGACCCACAACAAAGGGAGGGAAACCCCGCAAGCCCGCTCACATGCCGGAGTGAGCCTGACACTCCAGGGTGCTGGACTCCACAACAAGAAACATCCCAAGACAAAGTGGATGTGTGTGCGGGACGGGAAAGGGACAGCATTCTGGCGAAAGGAGGGTCATTCCAGGCGGTGATGGCCCTGTATGCGTAGGTCATGCAGAGTCCTAGTTCGCAATGATTGACACCAGCCAGGGCAGGAGGGCCTGGTCCCTCGAGTACTTTAGCTGCCCATGGACTAAGCGACTGGAGCCCCGGCACATGCGCAGGGGTGGGAAGGGTCTGGAGGACCAAGAGGCCTAAGAGGGGAGGACAAAGGACATGACCTCCACGCAGAGTTCAAGGGACAGCCCAGACACACTTGTTTCTCTCTTGGTCCTTTGTTCTTGAACAAGGTCTTGCTACAGCCCAGGTGAGGCCTGAACTTGTGGTATTCCTCCTGCCTCAGCATGCCGAGAGCCACCACACTGGGCGGAAGGAAGATGCGCTGGACAGGCCAGCAGGGATATCAAAGAGTGCCTGGTACAGCAACGCCAGACCAAGGGAAGGGGTGCCAAGGGGCACCACTGCGTGTGATTCCCACCTGACCAGAGGAAGACACGACTTGATGCATGACGGGAAACTGAGGCTAGGGTCACCGGTGCAGGTGAGGGAGAGGAAGCCAGCTGCATCTAAGGGGTAGGTAAGGCCAGAGCCAGCTGGGGGAGCCTCAGGAAGCTGGTGGCAGGCCCATCTGGACCACACCTGGATGCAGGAGGAAGAGCCCTGCTGGATCTTAGGCAGAGGCCTCCGTGGCCTGAACATGCCTTTCCTGCCCATTTCCACATGGGGGGACCAGGACACGGTGGCCCTCGGATCCTGGGTCTGCCAAACAGGAACACCGAGCATCACGTTAGAGACAAAGAGTAGAGGCGGGGTGCCACGTGGGGACATGAAAAGGGGTGCTGTGAGCAGCCCAAATGCGCACCGACGGTGAGGGCTCAGCTCTGAGGGGCCTCTGTTGTCTGAGACGTGAAAACCTCCATGTGGATGACCATAAACCCCCAGCATCAGGAATGCTGCTTAGTGACAGAAAACAAAAGCAGACGCCCCACTGAGAATGTGCAGGTTTGCTCTAGGACACACTGAGGCAGGAGGATAACCAGGACTTAGAACAGTCTGGGAGGCATGGAGAAGTCGACTCAAAATAAAACAAGGGCCAGTGAGCTAGGAAAGCGAATAATGTGTCTGTCACCAGGTCCGACAACCTGGGAAAGATCCAGACCACGAGAAGAGGAGTGGATGAATGCAAGCCGTACCACACACACACACACACACACACACACACGAGCACTGGCACAGCTGTGCTACACACACACACACACACACGGACACACAGAGGAGCACTGGCACAGCTGTGCTACACACACAGACACAGAGGAGCACTGGCACAGCTGTGCTACACACACACACACACACACACAGGAGCACGGACACAGCTGTGCCACACACACACACACACACACACGGACACGGACACACACTAGCCATCCATGCATGCAGGGGCTGAGGCAGGAGGACCGCAAATTTGAGGACACACTGGCTACATTGTAAGACGCTGTCTCAGGAAAGGAAACAAAGAAACAGGCAGGCGACTCAGCAGTCAGTGCAGCCGCTGCTCCTGCAGAGAACCCAGATTTGATTCCCAGCATCCACATGGTGGCTCACAACTGTGACTCTAGCTCCAGGGCACCCATGCCCCCCTCTGGTCTCAGTGGGTACCGCTTGTGCACACGCGCGCACACACAGGCAATATCCATAAACAAAAAATAAAAATATTTTTGTTGTGTATTTTTTTCTGCTTCTGTTTATTAGGGTCTTTCTATGTAGACCAGACTGTTGCAGATTTTAGACTAGGTAGACCAGGCTAGCCTCAAACTCAGAGATTCACCTGAGTCTGACTCCTAAATGCTGGGATTAAAGGGTGTGTGCTACAAAGCCCAGCCTAAAAATAAACAAATTTTTTTTTTTTTTTTTTTTTTTTTGATTTTCGAGACAGGGTTTCTCCGTAGCTTTTGGTTCCTGTCCTGGAACTAGCTCTTGTAGACCAGGCTGGCCTCGAACTCACAGAAATCCGCCTGCCTCTGCCTCCCGAGTGCTGGGATTAAAGGCGTGCGCCACCACCGCCCGGCTAAACAAATTTTAGAAGAAAGAAAACAAACTTAGATGAGGCCTGCTTGGCAGCTCAGGCAGGACTTGACCCACCTGTCTACCTGTCACGCCCGCCCTGTGGCAGGCCACCCCATTGCCTCCCACTCGTCACCGAGCTCACCCGTGTAGGTCACCTCCACATCAGCCAGGGCCTTCAGTGTGCTCTCATAGGACACCTCCTCGAAGTCCTGGGCACCCACACGGTCATACACACACTTGGTTTGCTCAATGAGCTCCTTGGTCAGGGCCTGGATCTGCTGCGCACTCAGGTCCCAGCGCAGATAATTCACCTTGGAGCACGGGGACACCGCGTCCACGACGTCCCTCGCACAGGCTGCAGGAAAGAGAAGAGGGGGACGACTGGTCAGCGGGGTCATAAGCAAGAGGCCCAGGGGCTTGTGGGAAGCACTAAGTCTCTAGCCAGAAGAGCTAGCCCACCTTCCTCCTCCCTGCAGGGAGCATGTGCAGACCAAGGACAGAACCCTGGTCCAAACCTTCATGTGTGGAGGGATACTGTGTGCAGGGGCTTTACCCTAGCCACGCTCCCAGCCCCTCATTGGGGATTTTAGGTGAGGTTCCACCCCGACCACGCCCCCAGCCTCTCACTGGGATTCTAGGTAGGGGTTCTACTGCTGAGGCAAATGTCCTGGAAATGTAAGCACACAGGTTCTGGCCAGCTGCACCCTCTCAAGGTCTGGAGAGGTCAGCCCTGAGGGGTCCCCTGTTCACGCGATGGTTGCGCCACACTGTCATCTAGCAGCCAGTCATTCTGGATTAGGTGTGGCCCTCTACACCCCCCAGTGTTGCCAAGATATAATTAAGGCCATTCCTGCCCACATCAGGCCTCACCGACAAACGAAGGTGTGGAAGTGGGGCTGGCAGGCGGCACTGGGATGACCAGGAGGGGAAGGGCTCAATGGCAGGTGCTGTGCCGGAACAGGGCAGTGGACACCAGTTGCTGCCAGCACCCACCAACCCGACAGCCCCAACATTTGTTCAATCGTGAGGACGTGAGGCAGCTGGGCAGGGCCACAGCGCTCTGTGTCCTGTGATAATTCATCTGTAATTCAGGACCACGTAAAACAAAGGTGGGCTGGCTCTCAAGAGATGGGGTGGGAAGGCACAAGCAAGGAGCCGGCCCACCAGAACGGCGTTTTCACAAGGTAGACCGCGTTCCTGTTCTCAGCGCTCAAGAGGCTGAGGCGAGACGGTTCAATGTTTGAGGCTCAAAGAGAGACCATAGCACAGCCAAGCTTCTCACAAATAAAAACAGAATTAGGGACAGGAGCTATGGCGGGTTAGAGCACTTGCCTGGTGTGCAGTGGGGCACAACTGCCATCCCATACTTGGGAAGCTGAGGCAGGAGGACAAAGAGTTGGGGTCATCCACAGCTGCATATCAAGTGTGAGGTCAGCCTGGGGTACAGAGACCCTGTCTCAAAATCCAAAACCATGGATGGGTATAGGGGTGCACACCTTTAACCCCAGCTACACAGAGAAACCCTGTCTCTTTTTCCTTGCCTCCCCCCCAAGACAGGGTTTCTCTGTAGCATTGGAGTCTGTTTTGGAATTTGCTCTGTAGACCAGACTGAGCTCAAATTCACAGCGATCCACCTGTCTCCGCCTCCTGAGTGCCGGAATTCAAGGCGCATGCCGCCATTGTGAGAAACACTGCCTCAAAAGCAAAAATAAGTATGGTGGGCAGCTACTGAGGAAAATACTGATATCAACCCCTCCTCCACACGCCTATGCAGGCACACAGAAGCAAAGGGCTTTAGGGGTGGGGGCGGGGCCAGCTGTGAGAGCGGAGAGAGCCCTAAAATTCTGGAGAAGCTAGGATTTCAACATCTTTCTGTAAGCATCTGGATTACTGCCTTCTAGGTCACCTCTAATTATTCCTGTTACCGCGATCACAACTGGGGGACTATGTGCAGATACTGGAACGCAAAGGAGCTGCCACACACCCGGGCCACAAGTCACACAGCGCCGTTTCCCACTGCTGCTAGGCGGGTTAGCCAGGACGTGGCACTCACGGCTGACCGCATCCCCGGCCCTCCGGACTGTTTAAGATAGGGTCTTGCCAAGTTGCCCCGGCTAGTCTTGCAATCCACACCGGCTGGACCGGTCCGTTTTCTGGATTAAGCAAATCCAGGGGACACCCAGATGGAAGCAGCTGAAGGCACCTGTGGCCAACCCCGAGGACCCCAGACTCACGAGGTGGAAAGAGAGCAACGACTCACCACGCGAACAGACTAAATAATGCTTTTTTTAAAAAAAAAAAAACAAAAACAAAAAAAAAACAACTTTTTGCGCTGTCTACACCTGTCACTGGAATCCCTGCCCCCATCCTGGCCTGGCGGCTCCTCCTCAGAGCCTAGGAGAGAAAGATGAGTCTCCCGATGGGCCTGCACACGCACCCTCGTGCCCTGCGCTAAGAGGCTTGGGTAGGAGAAGAGCTCAGAGGTGAAGGGTGCGTGCGTGCCGCTCTTCAGAGGACCCGAGTTCGGGTCCCAGCACCACTGAAAGGCCACTCCGTGGGTGCCGCACACACGTGCACGTACCCACACATAGACACATAATCACACATAAAAAATCCTTAAAAGAAAAAGGACCTAATTGGAGGAGGTCCCCTGACATCGCTAGATGCTAGACGCCCACGGCCCTGGCACCCGGGTTCCCACGCCACCGTCTCCACGCAGCCCTCCAGAAAGCACGGCACCTCCCCTCGCTCTAGTTAGAGCGCAGGGAGCGAGCACGAGGAAAGTTGTTTTAATCTTTTTAAATCCTGTCTGCCAAGCGGATAAAGTCACGGGAAGTGGGGTCATTCATTTTGCAGATGAGGGGGTCGGGGACTCCACGGGCTCTACCCGCGGGGGGAGGTGTGCGGACCCGGGATCGGGACGAGGGGCGGCCGGTACCTGCGGGGGGCTTCATGGCGGCGTGCTGCGCGCGCACAGCCCTGCTCCGGTGCTCAGCTCAGACGCCCGGTCTCCTCGGGAGCTCCCGGCCTCTGCCCGCCGCCTCGCCGCTGCTCCCGTACCAAGGCGCCCGCCGCCCGCGCGCTCGGGGCACGCTGGGAAAGCGCCTGAGCGCCGGGAGGCGGGCGTCGGGAGCGCGCATGCGCGCGGCTCTGCGCACGAACATCACCCACTGAGGCCGTGATTGGCTGTCAAAGGCTGGTGGGCGGGGCCGCAAAGCTGCCGGGATGCTGTTTCTATGGAAACCTAACACCACCCTCTTCTGTTCCGATGTGGCCCCGTGCAGACCCTGTGCATTTGCCCTTGCCCTGTTCATTTTAGTTCTTTCCGTTCTTCGGTTCGTGCAGCCCAGGCTAGCTTCACCCTCGCCACGTAGCCGTGGATGACCTTGAACTCCAGATCCTTCTGCTTTTTCTTTTCCTGAGCTGAGTGTGATGGCACACACACGCAGTTCTAGTGCTAGCTAAGTAGAAGCGGCCCAAACTGGAACATGCAAGGGTAGCCTGAGCTACATACCCTGTCTGGAAAAAAAAAAACAATAAAACTTAAATGAATCATCTCTAGTGTCTTTTCACAGTGCTGTGATAAAGCAGGGGCTGGGGAGCTGGCTTGGGGGTAAGAGCAGTGACATCGAGAGGACTTTAGATCCCAGAACCCACAGAGCTCACAGTTCCAGGGGACATGATGTTCTCTCTGTTCTCTGCAGGCACTGCGTGTGCGTGGAACACATACACACAACCATAAATACACCCTTTAAGCAGTAGCTTAGAGAGGCGGAGGCAGGCAGATCTCTGTGAGTTCAAGGCCAGGCTGGTCTACAGAGCGAGTTCTAGGACAGCCAGGGCTACACAGAGAGACTCTGACTTGGAAAACCTAAATAAATAAATAAATAAATAAATAAACACACAAACACAGCTTAAGGGAGACCGTTTTTAGCTCCCAGATCGCGGCACAGCTTCCCTGGGGAAATCAAGGGTGCGGGAGCCTGAAGCATGTGCACGCCTAGAAATGGCGAGGCCTGCGAGCTTTTAATCTGCGCGCTTTCTCCTTTTTTTTTCTTATTTTTTTATTTTTTTGGTTTTTCGAGACAGGGTTACTCTGTGGTTTTGGAGCCTGTTCTGGAACTAGCTCTTGTAGACCAGGCTGGTCTCGAACTCACAGAGATCCGCCTGCCTCTGCCTCCCGAGTGCTGGGATTAAAGGCGTGTGCCACCACCGCCCAGCTCGCTTTCTCCATTTTGCACAGTTCACAATTCCCACCCAGGGAACGAACTGCTCAGAGTCCTCCTCAATGGCTTAATAATGAATCTAATCCTCCCAGGAGGACACAGGAGCCATCTCCCTAGGGGTTCGAGATCCAATCAGCTTGATGGGTCACACTGATCGTCATGCTTACTTACCTACAGAAAATACCAGCCTGGGGCATGGTGGGTGGATCTGCAGGCCCCAGCACCCACAAAGGGCAACAGGAGGGGGGTTATATAGTGGAACTCTGGAGGAAATGCCGAGGTTAGACCAACAGGATCTGGCTTTTGTTTTTTTTTTTTTGTTTTTGTTTTTTTTTTTTTTGATTTTTGAGACAGGGTTTCTCCGCAGCTTTTGGTTCCTGTCCTGGAACTAGCTCTTCTAGACCAGGCTGGCCTCAAACTCACGAGGATCTGGCTTTAAGCTGGAGATTTTTGTCTCAATTCTATTATTTCATGTGTATGGTGTTGTGCCTGGGTATTTCTGTACACTGCATGCAAGTCCTTGCAGAACAGAACTGTTACAGACAGGTGTGAGCTGCCGTGTGGGTGCTGGGAATTGAACCCAGGACCTCTGGAAGAACAGTCAGTGCTCTCAACCTCTGAACCATCTCTCCTGAGAGATTTTTGACTCAATATGCAAAATAGAGAGCAACCTCAGCCTCGGGCTGCCGTGAGCATGTTAAACATGCTTCAACACACAAAACACACACACGACCCATGGACCGATGCGGGACCTGCTGATGGGGGGAGCAGGAAGGGCATCGAAAGCAGCAAAAGGACTTGTGGGAGTCAGTCCTCTGCCCCCAGCATGTGGTTTGGGGAACGGATCTAGGGTCTGTGGGGTTGGTGGCAAGTGTTTTTGGTTTTGTTTTGTTTTTTTCAGAATGAGGTTGGATATTTATTTAGTGGGTTACGGAGGGGTAAGGGAGAAGAGAAGAACAGAGAGAGAGAGAGAGAGAGAGAGAGAGAGAGAGAGAGAGAGAGAGAGAGAGAAGAGGAGGGGAGAGATAAGGGAGAGACAGAAGCTGCCTCTTTGAGAGGGAGACGGAAAAGGAAGGAACTCAGGCTGCAAGCAGGAAGGAAGAGTGGCAAGTGTTTTTAACCGTCCCAGTTAAGACCCCTTGGCAGCCCTGCTGTGAGTGTGCACGCCCCAGGGTGACTGTGTGTGTGCATGCTCATGTGCATTTGTGGATCTGGTGTTTTGTCTGCCACACCATCTACATGCAGTACTCACAGCAGTCAGAAGAGGGCGTCTGGAACTGGGATGAACAAAGAGCTGTGAGCTGCCTTCTGGGTGCTGTGACTTGAACAGAGGTCCTTTGGAAGAGTAGCCAGTGTGCTTAACCACTGAACCATCTCTCCAGTCCTGCCCTGCTGGTTTTTTTCTTTCTTTGTTTGTTTGTCTTTGGTTTTGGGCGTTTTGTTTGTTTGTTTTGTTGTCTTTGAGACAGGGTCTCAATAGCCCAGGCTGACCTGGAATTTGCTATGAGGATAGGCTTTAATGCCTGACCCTCCTGCCTCCATCCCCTCCTGCCTCCATCCCCTCCTGCCTCCATCCCCAGAGTGTTCATGGCAGGAATGCACTTATGCATCTAGTTTCTGCACTCCTGGGAATGAAACCCAGTGCTTCATGCACATGCTTGCCCAGGGTTCTATCCACTGCCCCCTAGCCAGCAACTTCAACACTGGAGAGGTCTCATCATAGTTTTATCTGTGTGTATATGTGTGTGTGTGTGCACGAGTGTGTATGTGTGCATGTGTGTGTGCATGTATGTGTGTGTATGCATGTGTGTATGTGCATGCGTTCGACTGTGTATGTGCCTATATGTGTGAATGTTTGTGTATGTGTGTATATGCATGTGTGTATGTGTTTATGTATGTGTGTGCTGTGTATGTGCATGTGTGCATGTGTGTATATATGTATGTGTGCATGTGCGTTTGTGTGAACGTGTGTGTGTGTATATGCGTATGTGTGTATATGTTTATGTATGTGTGAATGTGGCATTCGACACATCATTTCATTCAGTAGCCCTGGCTTAATGATCATCTTGCCTCAGTTTTCCCCAGTGCACATATAGGCCACAATTTGGGACTTCTTTTCCCCCATAGCTTGAGAATTTTCGTCCTAGATTGTATTCTCAGATTCTGTTCCCTGCACCTTGGGTGTTTCATTTATTTTTTTTCCTTTCAGATTTTTCCATTTGTTAGCTGTGAAGAGTCAGAGATGCTATCACCACACCGTCCCGGTCTGCAGTCCCAGGACATGGCTACAGATCACACAGAGATTTATGAATTGGACGTGGGAGCTGGGTGTGACGAGGTTACAGGATACACGCCATCATGAGGTGGATATGACGCCATCCATGTCACATCCAGTGTGCAGAAAGAGACAGCTGCAGGCTGCCCCCCCTGCTCCTCTCTTTTAGTGCTCACATCACCCCCACCTAGGGAATGTTGTCACCCACAGTGCCAGCCCCCAGATCATGAGATGGGGACTTACTATTCGTTATGGAGTCTCAGCCTCATCTCAGATCTGTCTCACCAGCTCTCAGTCTTACTTTAACCCATTTCTCTCCGTCTATTTTTTGCCTCGGGGCTTTTTGCCTTTCGTTCTGTGTGTCCCACTCCCTGCCTGGCTAGCCCCAAGCGGTTCCCTCTCTTTTTTCCTCCTCTTGTTCTCTCTGGCTTCAGTTTCCTCCTCCTTCTAATTCTCTCTGCCTGCTAGCGCCACGTGAACAGCTATTGGCTGTTCAGCTTTTTATTAGACCAGTCAGCTGCCCTAGGCAGGCAGCACATCTCTACATAATTTAAAAAAATGCAACACATCTTTAAAAAGATGCAGTGTAAACGGATACAACACATTGTTGCCCAGTTAAAGTGATATTCCACAACACACAGAGGGTTGGGTCTTCTCAGACAGTTCTCCACAGACAGACCCACAAGCCCTCATGATCTCTACACGATCCATGTAGCCTCTTGCTAAGTGATTTTAAGTTGTCTCAAGTTGACAGTGAAAACAAATCTGATGGGGGAAAGCAGAAGCCACAGGGCTGCACAGGGGTTTAGGTAAGTTTGTATGCTTTCCCTGTAATTCCAGTTTCTGGTAGGAAAAAAACCTTAAACAGTTGGTAACTGCCAGGGAAGTTTCTGCTAAAGACGGCTTCAGCTTTTCTTCCCTTTTCTCAATTCCTCAAAGATACCTGGCTTTTCTATCCTGTCTACCACACATTTCTGCAGGACCCACAGGAAAATGACTGCTGAACTTGCCAAAACAAGATGGGACAGTCCTTCAAGGTTCCTACTTCATTGAAGACTCTGCCAGACATTCTACATGACATAGAAGAAATGGACTGACAAAGCCGGGCGGTGGTGGCGCACGCCTTTAATCCCAGCAGTCGGGAGGCAGAGGCAGGCGATCTCTGTGAGTTCGAGACCAGCCTGGTCTACAAGAGCTAGTTCCAGGACAGGCTCCAAAGCCACAGAGAAACCCTGTCTCGAAAAACCAAAAGAAAAAAAAAAAAAAAAAAGAAATGGACTGACAAACCAAAAAAAAAAAAAAAAAAAAAGAGATAAATTAGATATAAAACTTTAGACTCACAAAGATAGGATAAATGACAGAGTATTTTCTTTAATTTTGCCAAATACAAATATACTAAATATTGTAATTGTAATTCATGCTTGATAGCTGTTTTACTATATGTAATTGTACCATGTTAAAGTTAATACCTTCCTTTTTGATTAGGCAGAACAATGGAAAGGGAAAATGATGTAGGATAACCTTTTGTATGCTGTGAATATATATATTGGTTTTTTGAGACAGGGTTTCTCTGTGGCTTTGGAGCCTGTCTTGGAACTAGCTCTTGTAGACCAGGCTGGCCTCGAACTCACAGAGATCTGCCTGCCTCTGCCTCCTGAGTGCTGGGATTAGAGGTGTGCGCCACCACCGCCCGGCTGCTGTGAATATTTTTAATAATAAAGAAGCTGCTTTAAAAAAAGAAAAAGCTGGGCTGGAGAGATGGCTCAGCGGTTAAGAGCATTGCCTGCTCTTCCAAGGGTCTTGAGTTCAATTCCCAGCAACCACATGGTGGCTCACAACCATCTGTAATGAGGTCTGGTGCCCTCTTCTGGCCTTCAGGCATACACACAGAAAGAATATTGTATACATAATAAATAAATAAAAATTTAAAAAAAAAAAAAGAAAGAAAAAGCTACTTTGGCCTACAGCAGGGCAGAAAATACCTAGGAGGGAAAGTGGAACTGAATACAGGGAGAAAGACGGCAGAGTCAGGGAGACACCAGCAGCCACCAGGGAAGCAAGATGTGAGGTAACAAGCCACATACCTCATGGTAAAATAAAGAATGATAGAAAAGGGTTACTTAAGTTGTAAGAGCTAGTTATTAATAAGCCTGAGCTAATAGAGCTAATAGACCGAATGGTTTATAACTAATATTAAGCCTCAAAGTTATTCAGGAACTGGCAGACAGGAGAGAAACTTCCAGAACACTCAGTTTGGTAATTATAACCACACTATATTGAGAGTGGCGTGTGTGTATATAGGGGGAATGGCAGAAGTCTGACATCTCAGTACTTGGAGGCTGATGAAGGGGGATTGCCATACATTTTTATTTTCCAAGACAGGATTTCTCTGTTTAGATCAAGCTGTCCTGGAACTCAGAGATCTGCCTGCCTGTCTCCTGCATGCTGGGATTAAAGACGTGATCGTCGTTATCGCCCACAGAGACTGTGATGGTGTGAGGCTAGCCTGAGCACACAGTGAAACAAAAATAGAGGCGATAGCTCAAGAGTTAAGAGTACGTATAGCAAGTTAGGCGTTGTGGTGCCCGCCTTTAATCCCTGAATTTGGGAGACAGAGGCAGTCAGGATCTCAGAGTTTAATGAGACCCTGTCTTGAAAACACTAAAAAATAAATGAATAAATAAAGTGTATGCAGCTCTTCAAGAGGATCCGAGCAGCTCACAGCTCCCGCTTTGGTTTCAGTGCAGAGACGCTGCATGCACTTCCATGCACACGCCCAGCCAAAGACATACACATCTGGGCCAGGGCTTCACCCGAGCCGGGCATCCACATATCGAAGGAGTCTACAATGTTTGGGTGGAAAGTTCCATTACAAGTCCCGCCCCCAGTTGCCTCAGTCCAGACTCCACCTCCAAGGAAACCAGCTAAATGGTGGCCCCTCCTCAGAGAAGCTCAAGACCACTCCGGGTATTTAGGTATTTAAAGTGCCCCCAGAGAATGAACAGGTGGTCTCCGCGGGCTTCCTTCCCATCTCCTTCCCTGGCTGGGCTGCAAGGCCACCCTGAGTGCTGTCATCCAGTAAACCTGGGCCTTTTCTAATTCTGTTTGATTCGGTCTGATTTGGATTAATGTGTCGGTGGAGAGATTTATTGGGACATAAAACTTTTCAATACATAAAATTAAAAGTTAAAGGCAAATCTTTAAAAAGGGACCATGTATAAAATAAGAGTGGCCAAGGGGGCTGGAGAGAAGGCTCAGCGGTTAAGAGCACCGGCTGCTCTTCCAGAGGTCCTGAGTTCAATTTCCAGCAACCACATGGTGGCTCATGACCATCTACAACGGGATCTGATGCCCTCTTCTGACACGCAGGTGTACATGCGGAGTACTCATACATAAAATTAAATAAAGTTTAAAAAAATTTAAAAATATATATAGCGGGGCTGGAGAGATGGCTCAGCAGTTAAGAGCATTGCCTCCTATTCCAAAGGTCCTGAGTTCAATTCCCAGCAACCACTTGGTGGCTCACAACCATCTGTAATGGGGTCTGGTGCCCTCTTATGGCCTGCAGACATACATGCAGACAGAATATTGTATACATGATAAATAAATAAACAAATAAAAGTTTAAATATATATATATATATGTAGTGGCCAAAATAGATTGGTTAGTGGTCAAGCGCACTTGTGGGTCTTTCACAGAAAGCGGTTGTGCCTGTGTGCCAGCACTTCCGAGGAGGTTCAGTTAAAGACTCTCATTTAAATAAAAAACCAAGTGGTGGCGCACTCGGGGGGCAGAGGCAGGCGGATCTGCGGGGTCTACAGAGCGAGTCCCAGTATATGCTCCAAAGCTGCAGACAAAACAGCCTAGCGGCTCCGGTAGCAGGAATTCAGAGCCGCGACGCGGGGCGCTGTGCCACGTGACCGGCCCGGACCACGTGTCCGCCTCGGCTCCGCCGGTCCGCCGCCGCCCCGTCAAGCCCCGCGCCAGGTCCATCCTGTCTGTCAGACTGACTTCCGGCCTTCGTGACGCCTCCGAGGTCAGATTTTTCCAACAACCCGGTTGTACCCGCCTCCGTGTGACATCACTTCCGTCTCGTACCCTAGACGGCACTCAGGCGCACGCGCAGAACGCCGATCGCGGAGCAATGGATTCCTCTTGCGCAGGCGTCATGGGCCTGAGGGCGGGGCCTGGCCGCGCCGCGGTGCGCAGGCGCAGCCGACGGTGGGTCGGGGCTTCGGTCGACTGAGAGGTGAGTCGGGGGTCTCCGCCGTGCCCCGGGGCCGTGGGGGTCCGTGGCTCGGGATGCGCAGCGCTCGGGAGATCCTAAGATGAAGGTGGTTCGGGCTTCGAACTTCTGCGCCCCGCCGGTCACGTGAGCGGGCGGCGCAGTGGAGAAACTGAGTCAGGCGGCGTCCACCGTAGCGCTTTCTCAGGAAGAGGCCGGCGTTTGGGTGTGGGGGCCACGTCAGCATCCTCGGGGTTCCCTCGGGGCCAGGATGTCATCCCCGCTTCGCCGCTCGCCACCCTGGTGACCTTGCTCAGCCTCAGTTTCCCCTCGTAGACCGCGGACGCCGTCACTGCTGTCCGCGCGGGCGGTGTTGGTGCTCTGCGCTCGCCGAGGTGGGTGAGGGTGGGGGGCGTGCCTGCCGGGCTCGCCCGCTCTGAGCAGCGGTAAGGCAGTGCTGCTGCCACACTTGCCGTCGCGTCAGCGCTGTGGAGGCTGAGGCAGGAGGATCGGCGTGAGTTCCTGCCAGCCAGGACTGTATATTTTCACTCAAAGACACGGAAACGACAACCAAAAACCGTCGCGCCGACTAGTACAGCTGCTTGCTCCAAAACCTATGATCCGATATTGCATTTTAGGGAGTGAGGCGGTTGGATCACTGCGAGTTCAGGTCCAGTCTGGGCTACCTAGAGACTTTCAAGGCCCAGCCTGGACTACGCAAGAAGTTATGTGGACCACAATGTGAGACCAGCTCAGTTTGTTGGGCAGTGTTTATGTATCCCTGGCTGTCCTCGACCTCAGTGAGTGGACAAGGCTGGCCTCGGATTCCCGCCTCTGCCCGGGATTAAAGTGTAGCGCCACACCCGGCATCATAATTCATTTTTTTTTTTTTTTTTTGGTTTTTCGAGACAGGGTTTCTCTGTGGCTTTGGAGCCTGTCCTGGAACTAGCTCTTGTAGACCAGGCTGGTCTCGAACTCACAGAGATCCGCCTACCTCTGCCTCCCGAGTGCTGGGATTAAAGGCGTGCGCCACCACCGCCCGGCTCATAATTCATTTTTGAAAAGGATGTTTCAGCCTGGCGGTGGTGGCGCACGCCTTTAATCCCAGCACTCGGGAGGCAGAGGCAGGCGGATCTCTGTGAGTTCGAGACCAGCCTGGTCTACAAGAGCTAGTTCCAGAACCACAGAGAAACCCTGTCTCGAAAAACCCAAAAAAATAAAAAAAATAAAAAAAAAAAGGACGTTAACGTAGCCAGTAGTTTAGGTGTAAACAGGGTTTGCTGGCTGTCCTCCCAGCATGCATGTGTGCTAATGATGAAGCATGCCTATGATTCCAGCTCTCAGGAGGCAGACACTGGAGGATTGCCTTAAATTTGAGGCCAGCCTGGGCTATATACTTAGCGCTAGTGTTAAAACCCTAGTCCGGTTGCTCCTCACCACTGAGGCCTCTGCGCAGATTACGTGGGTCCCAAGATTGTGTGTGCACTCAGTTTTGCAAGGTAAAGGATTTCCACTGGACTCTATCCTGGAGCGGTGCCATTGGCTGAGCTGTGGCCAAGCCCTTCCTGTAGCTCTGTTTAGAGACGGGGTCTCCCTCACCCCAGGCCCTCGCCAGACCCGAGAAGCTGCCACACTGACCTTTGGCTTGTGGACTTGTTGCGGCTGGGAGGTCTTTAGCCCAGGCTAGCTTTCTCTGGCAGTGTCCTGCAGCCTGCTACATGCTGGGTGACAGACAGCTTGGGTTGAGGCCTGGCTGGAGTTGGAGGACAAGCCTTGCCTGTCCAGAGTGTTCCCAGGGATCCCGTAGAGCACGCTGTGCGCGTAAGTTAGCACGGGAAAGTTCTGATCCTGCCAAGGTCTTGAGCCAAGCATTATCCTAGTGCTTCCTGGCAGGGAGCATGCCTCCGGCCCACATCACAAACCCGCCACCCTGCCAGCGTCCTGCTCTGTGTTTCTTGGTCCTCGTGTGGGAATCAGCTCCACATTTTCATATTTTTATATTTGAAACAGGAGTTCAGATAGCCCAGGCTGCCCTCAGACTGTAGGAGAATGCCCTTGAACCTGGCCTTCCTGCCTCTGCCTCCACCTCCCAAGTGCTGGGAGGATGCGAGTGCGCCACATGCTCTACTGTTTATTGTTTTTCATTGTTTTAAAGATTGGTTTTTAATTGTGCACACATTTGTGGGTGTGTGCACATGCATGCAGTGCCCATGGAGGCCAGAAGAGGGCATCAGATCATCCGTAGCTGGGGTTCAGGCCCCTGTGAGTGGCTTATCTGGGTGCTGAGAACTGACCATCCGCAACACTGCCCCTACGCGGTGTTGTCCCTGCCACCTGCATTGTTCTTTGAGGATGGCGCCCAGCTGGCTTTGAACTTATAGCAGCCTCCTGCAATCTTGCGTATGCTGGGATCACAACCCTGGCTCTGTTATGTTTCTTTTTCTTTTTTAAAAGCTTTATTTATTATGTATACAACATTTTGCCTCCATGTATGCCTGCACACCAGAAGGGGTCACCTGATCTCATTACAGATGGTTGTGAGCCACCATGGGGTTGCTGGGAATTGGAGTCAGGACCTCTGGAAGAGTAGCCAGTGCTCTTAACCTCTGAGTCATCTCTCCAGCCCCTCTGTTAGGTTTCTGTAATAAAACCAATAGCCGAAGAAGGGGGGCTGTGCTCCCCAAGAGACTGGATTTCATGGCTTGGAGATAGGCCCTCACTCTCAGGTTGCCACCTTGTGTGGATGCCACCTGGAGCTCGGGCCTAGAAGACAGCTGACAACTGTCCAGGGTGCTCTGGGGTGCACAGCCCAAGATGAGGTCTGAGGCTACCTCAGGTTTCAGGTGGGGGTAGAACTTGTAGGTGCAGACCTATGGGACGGGGGCTGCCCTTGAGTTTTGGGAAGTTTGGGATGCACAGCAGCTGTGCTCGCAGGGCCTGCCTGACGCCTAGACAGTGCTCATGTGTGCTGCGATGCCTGCTTGCTCTGCAGGCGAGCACGGCTGTGCTTCGGGGAGCCGCTGTGGGTAGTGAGGTTGGGCAGGACCTGTGTAGGGCTCAGAGGTGACACCCTTCATTTTTCCTGGACAGGAGCGTAGGTAACGGGGGACTCTAGTGAGCTCTGCTATGCTGGGTGTGGGTTTAGTTCATTTGAGACAGGGTCTTACTGGCTGGTCTGGAACCCAGCAAGACCCAGCCATCCTCCTGTCTCCACTCATGCCCTGGCACCAGGTAACCCACACATATGACCACAACCAGCCATTAGGTGGGTGCCGGGGATCTGAACTCAGGTTCTTCCACTTGTTCAGCGGGTGCTATTACCCACTCAGCCACCCTAGGTTTGGGTTTGGTTCTGAGATGAAGGGGTGAGCAGGCACGGCGTTGTGCACGGCGTGTTGGTCCTGGGCGGGCTGGGTCCCGTGCCGCACACTCACAGTGTTGTTGCCGTGGGGGAGAGTGGTGTGGGGACGGCACTTAGAGCACCCTGGGACTATGTCCTGGATGGTGGGCAGCTATACTCAACGTTACACTGTTCCGGAGAAATGGGCCTTTGAGAGCCTTGTCCCTCAGCCAGAACCTTCCCCAACCTTCCACGCCCGGGATGTGAGAAATGGGGCCTCACTGCCGCAGAGGAAGGCCAATGGCTGTGGGGAGGGAACCCGTGGTCTAAAGCGACCCTGACTCTCAGCTGGGGGGGGGGGGGCTTGTTTGTCGGGACTGGCGCTGAGGGCCGAGTGACAGGAATACTCGACATTCCAGGCAGCCGTCACCGAGGGACTAAGGCAGACACTGCTACTCCTCTTGGTGACGGGCCCATGTTGTCACAGAGCTGTCTCCTAATCCAGTCATCCTGTACTATGGAGACACCTGTTCTTTGTGGGGCCATCCTGGTCTCCACCCACTGCACTCCAGGAGGTCACCCTGGAGCAGGCAGGCTCCTGCGGAGGCCCCCGTCCCACCCCAGCCCTGCAGCACAGTGCGTTACCATGCTCAGCTTTTCACACGGACGTTGGGAATTTGAACTTGGGTCCTCACGTTTGCGGAGCAGCAAACACTGCACCCACGGTGCCACCTCCCAGCTGTAGTTTACAATTCTGGGCACGTGTGGGCGCTGTGGAGGAGACAGCTCAGGAGTCAGGCCTCTCTTTCCTCCATGTGGGCCCAGAGATGGAACTTAGTTTACCAGCTTGGTGACAAACTCCGCTACTAAGTCAGTTTGCTGACCCCTGGTCCTATTTTATTCATTTGTTTGTTTTGTGTTTGTATTTCTTGGTTTTTTTTTTTTTTGGTTTTTCGAGACAGGGTTTCTCTGTGGTTTTGGAGCCTGTCCTGGAACTAGCTCTGTAGATCAGGCTGGTCTCGAACTCACAGAGATCCGCCTGCCTCTGCCTCCCGAGTGCTGGGATTAAAGGCGTGCGCCACCATCGCCCGGCTCTTTCTTGGTTTTTTTAAAGGCAGGCTTTCCCTGGGTAGCCTGGTTGTCCTGGAACTCGCTCTGTAGGCCAGGCTGGCCTTGAACTCTCTGCCTCCCGAGTCTGGGGTTAAAAGCTTGCTTCACCCCTTCACTTATCTATTGAGTCAGAGTCTCGTCATAGCCCAGGCCAGCATAGAATGTGCTGTCCTCAGACCTCAGCTCCAGAGTGCTAGGATGGGAAGTAGCTTTCCCGTGCCTGATGGGCAGGCATGGAGTGGGTGTGTGGATTCCAGGCTCCCCTTGGGACAAGCCAGAGGTCCTGCTCGGCCTTAGCTTTCTGCCGTGCACAGCCTACCACTGTCATGTGGTCCCTAATGGCCCATTTGTCCTTAGAGTCAGACCCTAAGCCTAGGTCTGAGCCGGCTGTGTTAAACACAGCCACCTCTCTCCCCTGGTGCTGGTAAGAGGAGAAAGGGTCCTTTTCAGGTGAGGGGACGTCCCAGAGCCTGGATGGCTTCTTCTGAGTCGGGGTCTTCACACAGTGGCCCCCTTTGGGGGATCTCAGACATCTTCGTCATGTTAGTGTTTTGTGACTAGGGCTCCAGGCTTTGTATATGCTAGGCAAGAGCTTGGAGCTGAGCAGAACCCCTGCAGAGTTTAAAGGTGTGTGTGTCCCCATCCATTCATCCCTCCAGCAGAGGGGGTCAGATCATCTCCCCAGCCCCCATATTTATTTAGTTATCTTGAAGCAGAGACTCCCTGTTGGCTATGGCTGGCCTCTGCCTCCTCAGTGCTGGGAATAATAGCGTGAGCCATGACTTTCAATCCCTGACCTCTGGTCTACTCAGACTGACCTTGAACACGTCATTCTCCTGCCTCAGCCACAGGGGTACCAGGATCACAGGCTAGTGGTCTCTGCCCTAAATCTTTCCCTGAATCAGGACCCACTCTGGCCTCACTTTAACCTGGTCACCTCTACAAAGACCCGGTCTTCAAAGGCAGTCAGTCATACTTGGGCTCTGGGGTTCAGGGGTCTGTGTAGAGGTGAGGGGGGAAGTGTATCTGCTTGTGGGTTCTGTGGCCCCAGTGCCAGCCTGGGAGCAGGCCCCCCACCGTGCTGTTTTAATGTCTCAGTCTTCAATCCAGATTGACCCTGCCCCTTTTAGATCATGGTCTGAGGCTGCCTTCTAGAATGTTCATGGCAAAGTGCCAATCACTGTGGTGCAGCCAGCATGTGTGTCCTCAGGCCGGGGTGTCTGTGTCCAGCAGGCATATGTGGAGTGCCTGGCCAGTGGCCAGCACCCACCACTGCTAAGAGCATCCCTTGTGTTGGGTGTCAGGGTGAAGGTCATGGCAGAAGGGACCAGTGTATGCTGGGGGAGGGAAGGTTGGCCAGCCCTGCCCTTGTCGTGGTGAGTGGAAAAGAGAGATGGCGTAGAAAGGTCAGGCATGGCCAGCAGTGGCTTCTCAGACAGGAGCTGCCAGCCTGTTGAGACGGGCAGGCACAGGGCTCCTAGGCACAAGGGACACCTTGCGAGCCTGCAGAGGGATATGTCCCACACTGCCTCCTCCATTCCAGGATCTGGGTCCTCCCTTCTTACACACCGGCAGGCCTTCTGGCGCCACTTTCAGTGACACATGAGGAAACTGAGGCTCGGGGTACTGAGCTGGTCCCTGGGGGCCCCACAGTGCTATCAGTCTGGGTCTGTGCAGAGGGGTCGTGACATCGGAACAAGTGTGGGCCCTGCTCTGGCCGAGGACTGTCCGTGGTGGTGCAGTGGCTGTGAGGTTTTTGTCTACCCCACTTGACAGGTGTAGGAACTGAGAGGTCAGCAGGGCAACCAGCTCATTGGCTTTGAGGGTCACATGGCCTTTCCATTATTTGCAGGGCTATCATGTGATCACACGCCAAGTGCCAGACTCTAGCCAGCTTCTGTCCTGGACTGGAGACCACAAGTCTGAACTTTCATGGCAGAGCCACATGCCCCAGCTATCTTCCTTCCTGCCCTCCTCACCTCTGGGCTGCTGTTGCCCTGGTCTCTGCTTGTAGCCCTGTTGTGTGGTGTCTGCTGTGGTGCCACACCCTCTTTGAGGATTTCTGTCAGCACTGCCATGCTCGCGGCTCCCTACAGAGATGTGACCTCAATACCCTACCCCAGGGGACTGAGCTCATTACTGCCTCCAAAGATTCCCTGGGCTGAAGTAGCCCCAAGGTAGTCAGGAATGCCCCATCCTGCGGTCCCTCTGGTGTTCAGAGATGTCCTGGTGTCGCTGTGCAGTGTCACCAGGTGTCTTGGGGACTGGGACAGGTGTGTGTGTGTGTGTGGTCAAGGAACCAGACACCTCACCCTGGGTCCCAGAAAACAGCTGTGCTCACCTGACTCCGGAGGGGCTCTGAAAAGAGTGGTCAGCTGGGCGGTGGTGGCGCACGCCTTTAATCCCAGCACTCGAGAGGCAGAGGCAGGCGGATCTCTGGGAGTTCGAGTCCAGCCTGGTCTACGGAGCTAGTTCCAGGACAGGCTCCAAAGCTACGGAGAAACCCTGTCTCGAAAAATCAGAAAAAAAAAAAAAAAAAAAAAAGGTGGTCAGGATGACACTTGCCCTGGGCTTGCTCTCCATCCATCCCCAGCACTGTGTCCTGTGAGACAGTCGTTTCCGTGTGGCAGATAGGTCTGTGGCTCCATGCCATGGTGTCACCAACTATGACTAGGACTGGCTGGTGATCTCGAGCAGCTCTGGTAGTGGTCAGCTGCCAGGTCTCCACCCCCAGTCCCACGTTCTACACTTTGACTGTCCCCACAGGTCTGAGCAGGCAGCGTCACCTCAGTAGCCTCGAGATGGACAACAGGAAGCGCCTGGCGTATGCCATCATCCAGTTTCTGCATGGCCAGCTGCGGCATGGCGGGCTCTCGCCTGATGCCCAGGAGAGCCTAGAGGGTAGGTGTGGCTGATGCCCTGCCAGCCTCTGTCCAGAGCCACAATACCCCAACCTATCAACCACAGAAGCGGGAGGCAGCCAGCAAGCATACCCGGCCTGGGCATCTTTTCCTTTCCATGGCTCATGAGGGGAGTGGCAGGTGCCCAGCACCCTACTGGTGCCCAGGGTTCCCTTTGCTGTTCCTTGTGACTGTGGCCCTAATCATCTCCCTGCTGGCAGCCGAGGTTCAACCCCTAGTATGGCTGTCCTTACTGTGTCTCCCAGATGCCATCCAGCATCCTTCCCTCTGCTTCCCCGGTACCATATGTCTCGCAGAGGACAGTGGTTCCTGGGGCAGTTTCCGTGGCTGCTGGGCTCCTGTGTGGACCTCCTTGCTTTCCTCATTGTGTGGCACTGTTCCTGGGGAGATGTGACCAGTGTTTGTCCACTTCAGACAGGGAATGATAAGCCAAATACAGACACCACCACAGCCCAGCTTGTAAGCCAGTGAGGTCACTTACAGGAGCAGAAATGACTCAGACAGCTGTGTCACCAGAGCTCACCCCAGCATGGGTGACAGCTCCCCAGTTGTGGCCCGGAGTGTCCTTTCCTGAGGAGCCCAGCCTGCTTCATCGGTCTGCTCCACAGCAGGGGTACCACCCTGGGGAGACACACACTGTTCCCAGAGGGCCTACCGGGGACGGTCAGGCCAAGCCTCAGCACTGGGACCCCACAGAGGACGTGAGGTCACCCACCTCAGGCCTCCTGTGTGTGCCTCCTGCTGTCGGGCGAGCGTGTCTGAGGCCCACTGAAGGTTACTGAGAAGATAGGTGTAGGTGGTTGGGGTTTTCGGATACATGTTTGAAGACACGTGAATGCTGGGCAGGGGCTCAGTGGGTAGAACATGCAACCTAGCTTGTCTGAAGTCCCGGGTTCAAACCAGGTGTGCTGGTGCACACCTGTTACCAGAACTCGGTGTGGGGCTGGAGGCAAGAGGGCAGCCTTAACTAAGTACCTGTAGGCTCCGGCCCATGCCCGGTAGCCCTACGCTCCAGGGGACAGCTCATCTACCCTCCCATATACAGTTGCCATCCAGTGTCTGGAGACAGCCTTTGGGGTGACAATGGAGGACAGTGACCTAGCTCTCCCCCAGACCCTGCCAGAGATATTTGAAGCAGCTGCTGCCAGCAAGGTGAGCCTGGGCTTTCCCTGATGGCAGTGTGTGGGCATTTGGTACTTTACCCAGGTCACCCGGCTGTCTGAGCTGGGTAGCATCCTGCAAGGGCAGGTTTAGTTAGACACAGTGGGATTGTTTTCCCCTTAGCAGGAGACGCCACAGGACCCAAGGGGCCCTGACAGGACACCACCCTCTGAGGAGGACTCCGCTGAGGCAGAGCGCCTCAAAACTGAAGGTAAGGGAGACAGATATCTCATGGGAGCCTCTGCAAGGTGCCAGAGGGAGTGGTCAGTGGGAGGGGCAGGGGCATGGGCACGTTAAAAGTGCCTGTGTGGGCTGGAGAGACGGTGCAGCCTGTGTGGGCTGGAGGGACGGTGCAGCCTGTGTGGGCTGGAGGGACGGTGCAGCCTGTGTGGGCTGGAGGGACGGTGCAGCCTGTGTGGGCTGGAGGGACGGTGCAGCATTCAAGCTCGCACTGTCCTTGCAGGGACCTAAGTCGGTTCTCAGTGTCTTTGTCAAGCAGCTAACTCATGCTGGCTCTGTGCACAGTCCCGGGGGATCCATTGGCCTCTGTGGACACTGCACCCGCATGCCCTTACACATACATAATTTGGAATAAAATATGTATTTATCCTAGCATTCAAGAGGCATATCATCTTTGAGTTCAAAATTATCTCAGTCCCCATGGTGCGTTCCAGGCCAGCCAGGAGTTCATTGCAAAACCCTCAAAAACAAAACTTAAATTTTTTAAAATATTTTTTTATTATGTATACATATACAATGTTCTGCCTGCATATCTGCCTCGAGGCCAGGAGGGGGCACTATATTTCATTATATGATGGTTGTGAGCCACCATGTGGTTGCTGGGAATTGAACTCAGGATCACGGGAAGAACAGCCTGTGCTCTTAACTGCTGAGCCATCTCTCCAGCCCTTTTTAATGTATTATAATAATAAAATGGGCGGTGGTGGAGCATGCCTTTACTCCCAGCACTCAGGAAGTGGCGGGGGTGGGGGTGGGGGGTGGGAATAAAACTTAATGATCTGTGTGAACCATGGCTTTCAGGAAAATCCCAAAAAGACACATGCTCAGGTAGACCACAGGCCCTACAGGCAACCATCTGTGGCTCCTAGGAGGTGACTGGTCCCTACCTGTCTTTGGTTCTGTGTGTGAGATACACTTGGCTGGAACATGAGCCTGTGCAGGCCGCATTCTTGTCAAGTGTGCCTGCCATGTACCCAGCACTGCCTCACCTCTCGTTCCAGCACTGGGGTAGAGGCAGGAGGGCCAGGAGTTGCCTATGTTGTAAGTTTGAGGCCAGCCTGGGATACGTGACCCTTTATCTGAAAAGAAGTCCCAGTGTCACCTGGGCGTCGGCTCTCCCTTTTGGAATATTAGCCCAGAGGAGCTAGGGGTTGATGGCAGCACGGGCTAGCCTGTGGCAATGTGGGTCAGCTTGCAGCAGCAAGGGCCAGTCTATGTTCCTCTCTCACTCCGCAGGTAACGAGCAGATGAAGCTGGAGAACTTTGAGGCAGCCGTGCACCTCTATGGCAAAGCCATTGATCTCAACCCCTCCAATGCCGTCTACTTCTGTAACAGGTGCTGGTCTGGCCAGGGGCATGGTTGCAGCTGTGGGGCCTGGGAGGTGTGGACTGTGCTGAACTATGGCTCCAAGTGAAGAGCGAGGGTCAGGGGGTCTCCCAGGGTGTGGGAAGAGTCCGTACTGGTGTCTTTTGAGATGGCATGATTCTCACCTAGGACCCTGAGCTGGGTAAACGCAGCCCTGCACCAGACAGCTGGAGACTCAGATAGCCCGCCCTATTATTTTCCTTTTTATTTTGTCTTTTCATTATGTGGTGCAGAGTCACACATAGCCGTGTGTCCCTGTCAAGGTCTGTGGCAGGCTCTGGAGCCTCTGTGGTCCCAGTGGAGTGGGGTATCATGCCCACCCACCTTCCTGCCACAGACCAGCGCCTAGAGAGGCCTCTGTCCTCTGTGAGGAGGGCCAGAGTGTCTGCTGACTGACCCCTCTCTCCAGAGCTGCAGCCTACAGCAAGCTGGGGAACTACGTGGGGGCTGTGCAGGACTGCGAACGTGCTATTGGCATCGACCCAGGCTACAGCAAAGCCTATGGCCGCATGGGGTAAGTGCAGCTGGTGCTGCGGTGTGTGCCACAGGATCAGGATCATGTTCCTCGAGCCGCTGCGATGCCTGTGCCCTGTGCTCATTGCCAAAGCAGGTGCCTGGGAGCACCTGTCCTTGTGTGCAGTGCAGCCAGGCAGGCCTTCCTGCAGTGAACAAAATGTATGTCGCCATCCTTCTTTTTTTTGTTTTTCTTTTTTTTTAAAGATTGATTTATTTTATTTATTGTGTATACACGGTTCTGTCCACATATCTGCCTGCAGGCCAGAAGAGGGCACCAGATCTCATTCAGATGGTTGTGAGCCACCATGTGGTTGCTGGGAATAGAATTCAGGACCTCTGGAAGAGCAGTCAGTGCTCTTACCCTCCGAACCATCTCTCCAGCACTCACCGCCGCTCCCTCTTTTTAATATCAATTTTTTTTTATTTTTTTATTTTTTTGAGACAGTTTCTCTGTTCTCTGTATAGCCTTGGCTGTCCTGAAATCTCTGTAGACCAGACTGGCCTCAAGCTCTTAGACATCCTCCTGCCTAGTGCCTAGATGTGTGCCATCACTGACCCATCCCTTTGTTCTTTTGGGAGACCAGCCTCAGGCTCTCCAGGTATCCTCAGTAGCATTCTTAGATGTAGGCTAGGGCTTTTTAGAGCCTGTCCTGGAACTCACTCTGTAGACCAGGCTGGCCTCGAACTCACAGAGATCCGCCTGCCCCAGCCTCCTGGTGCTGGACACGTGTCACCTCAGTCTCTCCAGATGAGGAGTGCCCTCTGTGGAGCCCCTGCCCTGTGTGGGTCTCCGCCCTCGTGGTCGCTTCACCCTGGTGCCCTGGCCTGACCCATAAAGGTGCTGAGTCTCATTGGCCTCCTGAAGCTCACCTGATGTGCTCTTGTCTCCAGCCTTGCGCTCTCCAGCCTGAACAAACATGCCGAGGCCGTGGCTTACTATAAGAAGGCCCTGGAGCTGGACCCTGAGAATGACACATACAAGTCCAACCTCAAGATCGCGGAGCTGAAGCTGCGGGAGGCGCCGAGTCCCGTGAGCCTATTCTACAAGAGGGGGTGATGGGAGGCCATGCTGGAGCCCCTGCTCTGGGAGGGCTTTCAGGAACACAGGACAGAATAGATCATAGAGGAGCTGAGGACCTGGAGCAGGACCCTCCGTGGTCTGTGTGATGGTGATGGGTCTGAAGGTCACAGACAAGGTGGTGGGGTGCAGGCTGTGCAGGGGTTCACAGTGACAGGCAGGCTTGTTGGGGGCTCCTGGCAGGACCCTCCCTGAATGGTGTAGAGCTTCCGAGACCCTGAGGGCTTCGGCCAGTCGTCCTTTTCCCAGAGTGGCCAGGCTGGCTCCAGACACCACTAACTGATGCTTCTCCTTCAGACGGGAGGCGTGGGCAGCCTGGACATTGCCGGCCTGCTGAACAACCCGCATTTCATCACCATGGTAGGTTCACAGCTCAGCCTCCACAGACCAGACCAGGGTTCCTGCCCCAAGCCTACCCCTGTGAGGAGGCTGTGGTGCGTTGTGTCTGTACTGTGGGCACTGCAGCCTCAGCCAGCAGGGATTGTTTGCAGTTCTTGTTGAACGTGTCACTTCTGGGGTGTCTGGCTCTGTGGGCATGCCGTTTGGAGAAGGGACTGGGCCTTGCCGCCGCCCCCCCTCCTGCCAGCCATGTGTGGTCTCCAGAGGGCAAACATGGCTGTTTGGGGTTGAGCAGTGGTTTTCACCTTGGAAGGCTCATCATACCTGGGCATGGTGTGTAGGCCTGAGAGCCAAGCACTGGGATGCTGGGACAGGGAGTTGCACACCCGCTTGTTATGCAGTGACACTGAGAACGTGGTGGGGCTGGGTGTGGCTCTGCGGGGACTGGAGCCCTCCTCAGCCTTGCAAAGGAGGGAACCGGTGTCAAGTCGGAAATCTGCTGGGACTGTCCGTCCTCTGGGGCCAGTGTGGCCCCGGCTTGGCCTCCTCCTAATGCGTCTGTCTTCTTCCTCTTCAGGCTTCCAGCTTAATGAACAGTCCCCAGCTGCAGCAGCTGTAAGTGACACTCCCTGCTGTCCTTCCCTGCTTAGAGTGCTGTGTGTGTACGTGACCCAGTGAGGCCAGAAGGGGGGTCAGATCCCCTGGAACTGGAGTTGGAGTTGGTTGTGAGCTGCCGTGTGGGTGCTGGGAACAGAACCCAGGACTTTGATGGGAGCAGCCAGTGTTGTAACTGTGAACCAATTCTCCACCCTCTGTTTTTTAATATGAGAAAGCCAGAGTTGTTGCTTTTGTTTGTTAGTTTGTATTTGTATAAGAGAAATCCAAAGTCTACTTTAGCATTTATGTTTTGAGGCAGGGTCCCACTGTGTAGCTCCAGCTGGGCTGGAGCCCTTGGTGTAAACCAAAACAGCCTTGACCTGTGCTGGATCAAATGCAGCCTTGCTGTCCTAGAGTTCACATGTCATCAGTTTGTCACACAGCTGCTGCACTGCTGCCTGCTTAGCCCTTCAGTCCCCTGGTCCCGTTCTCTCCCCATCTCAGCACCCACAGGTTGACCTCTTGACCCTGTGGGCCAGTTGTGGGCATTTATTTCCCATTATGGCATCGTGTCTGGGTCTCTGTGTCCGTCTCTTGAATGACATAGATCCCTTGGGTCCCCTGGCGCTATGGTGTGGGTCAGAGCCTCCTATTGAGAGCTGTCAGGAGCCATTTGTTCTGACTGCTGTCTGCCATGCAGCTGTGCGCGAGGTGCTGCTGACTCGTTCTCTATAGGGTGTCCGAGGTCTCCTCCACTTCCTGCCAGCTCCCCACATTGTCAGTCATGGCAAACACTGTGGACTCCGCTTACAGCCTGAGAGGAGGGGGCGCAACTGTGGGAAGGGCCTGCTCACCTGACGAGTTGTCTGTGGGTCCTGGGACAGAGGCAGGGCTGCACAGGCTGTGTACTCAGTCCTTTCTCCTGCAGGATGTCAGGCATGATCTCTGGCGGCCATAACCCCTTGGGCACCCCGGGCAGCAGTTCATCGCAGAGTGACTTGGCTAGCCTCATCCAGGCGTGAGTGCTGCTGTGGGTCTGGGAGGGGGAGGGAGAGGCTGCCGCGGGTGGGAGGGGCAGGCCAGAGGGGGCGGCAGGAAGCGGCGGCACAGTTGGTCTCCTGGGCGTCCACAGGGGCCAGCAATTTGCACAGCAGATGCAGCAGCAGAACCCAGAGTTTGTGGAGCAGATCCGGAGCCAGGTGGTGCGCAGCCGGACACCCAGCGCCAGCCACGAGGAGCAACAGGAGTGACGGTAAAGCCAGCGGCGCTACCTGTGCCGACGGTCGGGCTGTCCTGTCCCTGCTTGTCAGTACCTATGAGAAGTTCCCCGTTTGCTGTCTACATGAGAATTAGTGTCTGTGTCCAGAGCTAACCTTGGGTGTTGGTCCTCAGACCTCCGCCTTTGGGGTATCACTGGCCTGGAGTTTTGTCAGGTTCTCCAGGCTCCCTGTATCTCCAGTTCCCGCGTCACACCGCTGGGTTTGCTGGCTCGTTCCACGCTGCTTGATTATTTATTTGCGTGGCTTCTGGAGACTGAACTCAGGTCCTCAGGTGTGAGAAGTGAGCACTTCACAGACTGAGCCCTTCCCGCAGCTCTCATGTTTAGTTTTGTATTTTGGTTTTTGGTCTCAAGTTGCCAAAGCTGTCCTCAAACTAGAGAACCAGGCAACAGGTGTCTGCCACCATATTCAACTGCTGGTAGTTTCCCTGAAGCCATACTGCACCCGGGTGTCCCCGTCTGGCCTCCTTTGCTGGACCCCTAATCTGGTCCTGGCTTTCACTGCCCTGGCTTCTGTCCACAGCTCATCTGTATGGTGACCCCATCGCTCCTCGGCCTCCTGGTGTTTTAGCATTTCCTCCGTCAGGCTGCCCAGGAGAGACTGGACCTGCGTGTTCAGACGGATCGCCCCGTGTCTCTCTTCATTCCCTATCCCCCACTTCCGTTTTTTGTATTCTTGCCGCCTCCATCCCTTCCCGGAAGAGTCAGCCGGACAGCCACACACCAGCACCCTCTCCTTCAGCACCTAAGGAAGCTGCTGGGAGTGCAGGGCAGCACGGGAGCCACGGGTGTGTTCTGGGCCCTTGGGTCCCAAGCCCTACCCTGCCTGGTTTAAAGGGACTTGAATGGTTGACTCTCAGCCCCCTGGGAAGCGTCCACTGCCAGCCCCAGCTAGGTGCCAGCGTTCTGTGCCCACACTTGGGTTGCAGGTCCCAACAGGTGCCCCTGCCTGACTTATCTCAGTGGCCTGTGCCACACAGGCGAGACCTGTGGACTTTTGCCCCACTTGTGGACTGTCCGTGTCTCCTCTTCACAGCCATCAGCAGTCCTGCTCCATCCTCGCCCGGGCAGAAGACATGTTCACCCTGCCCCGTCTGTGCCCTTCTGTCCTCCATCTCATGGGAATTCAGTGTCTTGGGTTGTTGGGCAGTCTGGGGGTGTTGGCCCTGTGCCATGTGCTGAGCCCTGAAACAGCCACCAGAACCATTTTTGTTCAGGGCAGTCTGTACGGTGAGTGAGGCCATGTAGCTGTCCCCACCCCCGCTCTCAGCTCCAGGAGCGGGAGACAAGACACAGGACAGCTGAGCCAGCAATAGTGTCGGCTCTGCGTGTTGTAGGTAGCCAGTAGGAAGATGGGCCCTGTGGCCAGTGCTGTCCGCTTGCAAGCCGCAGCAGTGCCCATCTGGGCACAGAACTCCTGGGTAATAAAGAGACAAGGGTGATACTTGGCCTCCCGTGTCAGCCTGAATCCCATGGACCTGACAACTAACATACCACCACCACAGCCTGAAGGGTCAGTCTTTCCCCCTGATAACACACCACAGCCTGAAGGGTCAGTCTGTCCACCTGGCACACAGGAGACATGGCAAGGCCCCTCAGATACTGTACACATGGGAAACCGTTGGTTAGAGTTGGACGCAGGCTACTGGTAGGTCCGTGGAAGTGGGGCCTGCACCCATGGGAAGTGGGGTTCCTGCCCTCGGACCTGAGAACCCAGCCTTGCAGCCAGCTACCCTGTCCCTTCCCTGCTATCAGCTTCGCAGGCTACAGGAAACCAAGCCCTGTCAGGGAGGCAGGTGGAGGCCGGCACCCGGCAAGCTCTTGGCTATGGAGGCACAGGCCTTTAGGACCAATCTCTGTGTGTTTCTGAGTGACCGTAGAGAATGGCCTTAGCCTGTTCTGTAGTCTTCAGGGTGAGTAACCCCAGGGCCTGACTGTATGGTCCCCAGTGTTGGTGATCATCTGCCTTGGAGGCCGTGTTTTTGGGGTGCAGTGCTTAGCATTGGAGAGAGACTTGCAGGTGACAACAGACAACGACTTCTGCCTGTCTGCCTGTTACCAAGACAGCCGTTCACATTTGTCATCACAGCCAGCTACTGTGAGAACTTCATGGTGGTGATCCCGGCACTCGGGAGGCAGAGGTCTCTGAGAGTTGGAGACCAGCCTCATCTACAGAGCAAGTTCCAGGACAGCCAGGGTCACACAAAAACCCTGAGTAGGAAATTTAAAATAGGGGTGGGGGGTTCTTTGGTGTGTCCATGCCACAACATGCATGTCCATGCCACAACATGCAATCAGGTGTCTCCTTTCATGTGGCACTCAGTGATGGAACTGGACTCTTCAAATTCGGGGTATGTGCCCTTACCAGGCCAGCCATCGTGGCTGGCCCATCTTCAAGGACACTGATTCACCCATATAAAGATCCTCCTTTTTGACGGGGGGGGGGGGGGAGTGGAGTAGAATACGCTCAGAAACAAGCTGTGTGCCCTTGGGTGAAGGTCGTGGCACCGCTTTTAATCCCAGCACTCAGGAGGCAGAGGCAGGTGGATCTCGAGTTTGGGGCCAGTCTGGGCTACAGAGTGAATTACAGGGCAGCCAGGGCTACACACAGAGAGAAAAGGGAAAATGACCGGAGGTTGTGTAGATTTCCCTGTGTCTCCTTCCTGCTGGCAAAATTTATTTTGAAGATTTTGACAAAATTTGTTTTCAGAATTTAAGATCAAACTAGAGAGGTCAACACCGTTCCAATCGAGGCCAGCAGGGGGAGCCCCACGCTGCTGCCTCCAGCCCCCAAGGCTTGCAGCATCGGGCCCTCAGCATGGAGACTACCCTGGTGATCAGCCCCAATGTGAGCCTTGCAGAAACAGGATGAAATGTCCCTGAATCTCAGCTGAGGCCAGCGCTCTGGTGTGGGCCATTCATTCACAAAGTGGGCAGACAGAGCCCTTCCCCGAGGAACTGGAGCTGCAGATGGAGCTGCAAGGGGCTCCCAAACTCCACTGGGTTAGACCTCTTCTCAGGGGTGTCTTGATCCTGCTTCTCCTGTTCCATTCAAGATCCAAACCACAGAACCAGCTTCACTCCTGCCATCGCAACACTAGGAAGACTATTGACAGAAGGATCAGAAGTTCAGGGCCAAAGTGGACTATAGAGCTAGGCCCTGTCTCAAGAATTTAGACAAGAAAGACCGATGGTCTGCAAACTTGCTGGTGGCTAGGAGGGGCCTCCCTCTCTCCCACTGCTATGTAAGTTTGGGGATCACAACAACAACAACAAAAAAACAGTCCTGTAACCTTCACTGCAGCCAGATGGTGGTGGTGCACGCCTTTAATCCCAGCTCTCGGGAGGCTGAGGCAGGTGGATCTTTGAATTTGAGGCCAGCCTGGTCTATAAGAGCTAGTTCCAGGACAGGCTTCAAAGCTACAGACAAATCCTGTGTCAGAAAACCAAACAAAAAACAAAACCCTTCACTGCAAACTTCCCTGGTGCTTGTTACAGTCCTACAGACCCACCATGAACTGCTTTCCTTCAGCTACCGCTGCCTTTCCCTGGGATATTGTAGAGGTGTGGTCCTAGCACATTCTCTTGCATACTTTGGGCTCTCTTAACACGATGTCATCGCACACAGTTCAGTCATTTTGATTGCTGCGTGGTTCTGCACTGTATGGACAAACCACGACATTTCTGTCCGCTTATCAATGCTGTTAGGGGTTGGAGTTTGTGGAGGCCAGATGTGTGAGCAAAGGTCAGAGAGTTGGAACTTCTATTCCTTCAAGGTTATTGTCTGTTTCTCAAACAGGTGTCCCACTTAGATTTGGAGGGAGAGATTATTGTCAGTAGGGTTGGCTAATATCCAGACCTTGTATTTCAGGGGTAGGAAGTCTAAGGATCCACTAAGTTCCTATTCTTTAGGGAGATAACATTGGGTTCCACCCAGGAATGGTTTGCCTGCAGGATGTTTTGGTCCACGGTGTGAGTGTGACTCTTGTACAAACAGAGTGTTTATCTAAGAAGGTAGCCCGAAACCTTCAATTGGTCTGTTCATTCCTTTTATTATGTATGCTAATGCAGGTTTCTTTTCATCTACTCCTACCTTTTGGTGTCAGGGGTATTTTAAGCAATTGGAAATTAAACGTAGGCGATTTCAGTACTCACTGTAACTCCTCCTACTACTATCCTATGCTTCTGTTTTATTATTTTTACTTGCGTCTTTGTGTCCTTTACTAACTCTTCTGATCCCAGTGCCTCTGGCCTGGTAAGTGGTATTTTTCTCGAAGCTCGTCTCTGACAGAAGTTTGGGAACTTTGTAATATATGTCATTTCTTTTTATAAAATTTGCTTATTTTTATGGTTTTATTTAATTTTTTTATTTTATGTGCATTGGTGTGAAGGTGTCAGATCCCCTGGAACTGAAGTTACAGACAGTTGTGAGCTGCCATGTGGTTGCTGGGAATTGAACCCGGGTCCTCTGGAAGAGCAGTCAGTGCTCTTAACCTCTGAACCATCTCTCCAGCCCTATATTGTCATTTTTTTTTATATGTTTTCTTAGTTTGGGTTTCTGTTGCTGTGAAGAGACACCGTGACCATGGCAACTCTTTTTTGTTGTTGTTTTGTTCTTGAGACAGATTTCTCACTTTGTAGCCCAGGCTGGCCTTGAACGTGGAGATCCACCTGTTTTCCCTGCCTGAAAGGTGGGATAAAAGGTGTGTGCTACTCTGCCTGATTTGTCCCAGCTCTCATTTAAAAATTTATTTTTAGTATGTGCATGTGTGCACCATCGGTGTGCAGGTGTCTGCACGACATGGTGCATGTGTAAAGGTTAGAGGTCAATCTTTATTTATTTTTAAAGATTTATTTATTTATTTATTTAAACAGTATCCTGCCTGCAGGCCAGAAGAGGGCACCAGATCTCATTATAGGTGGTTGTGAGCCACCATGTGGTTGCTGGGAATTGAACTCATGACCTCTGGAAGAGCAGTCAGTGCTCTCAACCGCTAAGCCATCTCTCCAGCCCGTCAATCTTTTTTTAAAAGATGTATTTATTATGTATCCAGTGTTCTGCCAGCATGTGTGCCTGCAAGGCAGAAAAGGACACCAGATCCCAGTACAGATGGTTGTGAGCCACATTGTAATTGCTGGAAATTGATCTCAGGACTTCTGGAAGGACAGTCAGTGCTGTTAACCTCTGAGCCATCTCTCCAGCCCCCAGAGGTTAATCTTTTTTTTTTTTTTTTTTTTTTTAATTTTTGGTTTTTCAAGACAGGGTTTCTCTGTGGTTTTGGAGCTTGTCCTGGAACTAGCTCTTGTAGACCAGGCTGGTCTCGAACTCACAGAGATCCGCCTGCCTCTGCCTCCCGAGTGCTGTGATTAAAGGCGTGCGCCACCACCGCCCGGCTCCAGAGGTTAATCTTATAGAGTCATTTCTACCTTTGGGACCAGGGATCACACTCAGTGCATCATTCTTTTGAGCGAAGATCCTTTGACCCACTGAAGATTTCAGTGCCCCCATCTCCCTGCCCTGTAGCCATCACGTGGCCTTGCCAGATCTTGACCATAGAAAGTAAAAGGCCGACCTTGAAATCCTCACCCCCCACTTTCCAGGTTGCTGAATCGTTTTAAAAAGTAAGGTGATCAGTTCAGAGAATCAGTTGTAGTGACAAGAAGTTGAGCTCAGATTATTATTAATGATGCTGTCAACCTTATTTGCTTAACATCATTGTGTGTGAGTGACTCCGGCTCTAACGAGGAGATGCCCAGCGGCGAGGGTGTGCCGCAGGCCCCATCTGACACATCTGTTAGCCACGGAGGGAAGTTCTTCGTGTGATGGCAGGTAAGGTTCTTTAGAGAGGTTTTGTCTGGAAACATCCCATCTCTCCAACAACAGACAAGCAGATCTAATTGATCCACTTAGCAATAAAAAAAGGAACCAGGACTAGACACATGGCTTGGCAGTTAAGAGTGCTTGCAGCTCCCGTGGAGGACACGTGTTTGGTGTGCTGTGCACGGGGATCAGCCCTTCTTCTGACTTTGGTCACCAGAGACACATACGGCGCATAAATATACTTGTGGATAAAGCACTCATACACGTAAAATCAAACCAAATCGCCGTGTGGTGGTGGCACACAGCTTTGTTCACTCTGGAAGAAGAGGCAGGAGGATCTCTGAGCTTGAGACGTGCCTGCCTACAGAGTGAGTTCCAGGAAAACCAGGACTACACAGAGAAACCCTGTCTTGAACAACAACAAAAAAAAGGAAAAAAGAAAAAGGTAATAAGGTATAGTGCCCATGTTGTTGGCATCTATAGTCTGTTCAGGTGTCACGCCATTTCAGAAGACAGTTCTTGGCTGCAGGTGTGTGAGAGGGAGTACCTTGTCATTAACTGTGGTTGTTACGGGGCACAGATCTCTTGAGCTTGGATTTATGCCTGCTGTCAACAGATATTTGGTGGACTCATGTATCCTCTTAAGTCATCATGAGGGACTTCAAGAAAGTTTCATTATCTGTAGGAAATCGCTATCAATCACAGGCATTCAGCACCATGCACCCCTGGACAGCTCCCGGAAGCAGCTCCTTCCGGAACTATATGTCCACGTTCCTGTTTCCTGTCGGAAGCATTTGGTAGTTGCATTCATAGCCGGGAGGGGGACTGCTTTCCGGGGCAGGTAGGCGTTGCAGAGCGATTGGCAGCAGGGAGGGCCAATAGAATCAGAGGACTGTCGAGTGGCGCTGACAGCGTCCAATAGACGCTCGCGTGGGCGGGGCGTGGGCAGCGCCTTGCAGCCCCGGGGGTCTCGGCCGGTCCGCTGCGGCGGGGTCCGGACGGCGCGGCGGTTGGCGGCGGGCGGCACCGGCCGGAGGCTCTGGGACCTGGCGGAGGTACGAGGGGCTCGGGGCGGGCCGGGGCGGGGCCGCGGGGGCCGCGCTCCGGAGCGCGGCTGCGCGGGGCACACAGTAGGCGCTCAATAAGTGCTCAGCGAGAGAAGGAGCTCGTCGGCCCCCACCCCGCCCCGTCGGCCCCAGGGAGCGGCTGCCCGAGCAATTCTCAGCCCGCACGGCCTCTGGGCCATCCACACACAGCAGGCATTTGTTGGGTGCCTGTTGTATACGCTAGGCCTTGTGTTCACGGTGGGAAGGTCTTTAAGGGATGGGTGTCTATTTGTTTTCGGTTTTTTAAAAGTTTTCTTAATTATATCATTCATTTTTGATATTTTAAAATCGAAGTTAATTTTAGCCTTACCTTATTTCATCTTACCTTACTTAATTTTATTTCGTTATTTTCTTTAAAAGAAATTCGTTTTCAAATTATTTTGTATATGGGTGTGTGCCTGTCTGTATGTACATCACATGTGTGCAGTGGCGAGAAAAGGGGTCGGATCCCCTGGGGCTGGGTGGAATGCAGGCATTCTGAACTGCTAAGCCATCTCTCCAGCTCCTATTTTATTATTTTTTCATTTAATTATTTTTCTTTTGGAGACAGGGTCTCCCTACGTAGCCCAGGCTGCCCTGGAACTTAACTCTCTACCTAGAGCAGGCTGACTTTAAACTCAGAGATCAGCCTGCCTCTGCCTCCAGAGTGCTGGGATTAAAGGAGTGTGCATATTTGTTGTGGAGGGTGGTGTGTGCAAAGTCAGGACAACGTGCAGGATCCATTCTCTCTCTTCCTCGCGTCTCTCAGGGTCTTCCCGGGTCCTTAGACTTGGTGTGTGCCACCTTTATTTACACTTTGAGCTTTGTTTCATTATTTTATCTCATTTTTAACTGAATTTTATGGTTTATTATTTTATTTTGAATTAGGGTCTTGCTGAGTTTTCCAGGCTGATCTAAAACTTGGTGGTAATTCTCCCACCTCATTGTCCCTTGTACTGAGATTTGTACATGTCCTGGATCTCACTCTGTAGACCTGGCTGACTTCAAACTCAGAGATCCGCCTGTCTCTGCCTCCCATGTGCTGGGATTAAAGGTGTGCGCCGCCCCGGCTGGCCCAGCACAGTTTGTAATTGGTCGTTTTGTGAGAGTGCGCATGTCCGGACATCCGTGTCGGTGTCTTCATTGATCTTTCTTCACTCATAAACAATGGGTGTTCTCTGCATTCGTGTCTGTGCATCCCATATGTGACCAGAAGGGGGCATCAGTTTCCCAGAGCTGTGGGTGCAGCCGGTGCCCTAACCATTGCCATCCTTCCCAGCCTCTGTTTACACACTGGGGCAGGATCTCGCACTTGAGTCCAGAACTCCTGACTGGGTCAATGTGTGTGCACCACGTCCTGGTCATCAAGGTACCAGGACAACTCCAAGTATATAGAGTTCCTTTTGGTGCCGTAGGAAGGGGGTGGGGCTGGACAGGGCCCTGGGAAGGCCCTGACTGAAGCAGGCGAGCTGGGGACTGTGCGGTCAGCAGCCAGGACAACGGTGTTGATGTTTTGTGAGACAGGATCTACAGAGTCACATAGGAGCAGCCTACACTTTGGCCACCACATCCGCTCAGCCAGCTATCACCTCACGCCTGCTCTGCACCAGGCCTCGAGGTGGGTACCAGGGGTCCAGTCGGGAGTGTGGCTTAGGTGTCTAGAGGAGGCTGTTCCAACTTCCAGAATAAAGGGAGTGGTCTGTGCAGAGGCCCTGGGGCTGGTACAGGCCTGTCGTTCAAGACAGGCAAGCTGGTGAGAGGTGAGCTGAGGCCTAACCTCCTGGTAACAGACTGAGTCCCTTGTTAGGGCAGCAGTACCCCAGAGAGTGCCCTGAGCGTGTCCTGGGACCGATGGGAGCATTCTGTACCTGTGCACAGCACAGAAGCCACTCAGCCAAGGTAGTTACCAGGCACATGGCAGCAGGGGCCAGATGCTAAATAGTATTCAGTTTCATGTTTCCTGCGTGAGTGTGTGTGAGTGTGTGTCTGCATGTGTGCATGTGTGTGTGCGCATGTGTGCACATGTGAATGTGAATGTGTGAGTCTGCATTATGTCTGCATGTGTGTACATGTGAGTGTGCATGTGTGTATGCATGTGTGCATGTGAGTGCGCACACACATGTGTGCACATGTGAGTGAGTGTGTGTGAGTCTGCATGGTGTCTGCATGTGGGTCTGCATGTGTGTGCGCATGTGTTGTCCTCAACCCCTCACCATCTTGGTTTTGGAGGCAGCGTCTCAGGAACCACCTGTGAATCGAGCATGGCTGACCGGTTAGTGACTCCCATGGCTAATGTGGCTGCCGTTGTCCTCACAGCTGCCGGGCAGAGCCATGAGCCCCCAGCCCTGCGGCTGGGGCCGGTAGCTTCTGAAGCTCTGGTGTGTGACTCCATGTGTGGTTTGGCCCTGCGGTGACCGGCGTGACCCTGGTGGCCACCATGACTAAGCTCCTGGTGGCGAAGCTCCTCTGCATGGTGGGTATGTTCTTCTTCATGCTGCTGGGCTCGCTGTTGCCCGTGAAGGTCATTGAGGCCGACTTCGAGAAGGCGCACCGCTCGAAAAAGGTCCTCTCTCTGTGTAACACCTTCGGGGGTGGTGTCTTCCTGGCCACGTGTTTCAACGCACTGCTGCCCGCAGTGAGAGACAAGGTGAGACCCTGCAGGCGGGCTGGATGGAGGGCTAGTGAGGGCTCCCTGCTGGGCACATGTGAAGGATTGTCTCACAGAAGGGCCTGGGTAGGCGTGGCCTTCCAGCAGCTGCCTCACCATCAGCGACTTGGGGACTCAGTCCTGCAGCCTGGGCTGTCTCTTTCAAGGCCACAGTGAGCTCAGGAAGTCCTGGGCTGGGGTGTTCTCCTCCGGGGCGTGGGGGGGCTTGGCTCTTTCTGCGAAGCCCCAGCCCATAAGGGCCAGCTTCTGCCTTCTGAACCACAAGCTATGGTGGCCACTTTCTTTGTCAGTGAGTGTGTGGCTGCGGTGACCTGGCCTCGCCCAGCCCTCAGGTACCTTCCCCTCCTCCAGGCCTGAACTTGTGCAGTGGCCTTGCTAGTCCCTGTCCACCGACACCTCACCGCATTAGGGGTAGGCCCCACGCGTCCCTTGCTAGTCCCTGCCCACCGACACCTCACCGCAAGCACAGTTCACAGACGCTGCCTCTTGTGGCCGGATCCATTGCTGGGAGGGAAGAGGGTGCCCTGTCCCATGGCTGCAGCAGCCCAGGAGGGCGGAGGGCAGCTTTGCATGTGTGTCTCGGGTAATTGAGTATTTACTGTGTGTGTGCCAGTGCATGTGGATGCCAGAGGCTTTCTGGAGTCAGTGGGTCCCATGAATTTGAACTCAGAATATCAGACTTGGCTGAAAGTACCATCACCCTTGGGCTGTCTCGCCATCTCCCCCACCCCCTTTTTTTTTCCTAAAAACGCTTTGTTTTTGGCGGTGCTGGTGTCGGAACGTGAGCGAGGAAATGCTCAGGCATGGGCCCCCTGGGTTTCAGCCTTGGTGTGACCTGGGCTGTGTCTTTTGTTGCCTGCCACCACACCAGCTCTGCATGGCACACACGAGTGACTCCTTCAGGCAGGGTCTCCACACAGCCCAGGCTGCCCTTGAGCGCCTTCCGAGGGTCCCCTGCCTGGAATGAGAGGCCTGCAGCTGACTCAGCCCTGTTCCCGCAGCTGCGGCAGGTGCTGAGCCTGGGCCACATCAGCACGGACTACCCGCTGGCCGAGACGCTCATGATGGTGGGCTTTTTCCTCACCGTGTTTGTGGAGCAGCTGGTGCTGACCTTCCGCCGGGAGCGGCCACCTTTCATTGACCTGGAGACCTTCAACGCAGGCTCGGATGCCGGAAGCGACTCAGAGTATGAGAGCCCGTTTGTGGGTGCGGGCGGCCGCAGCCGCGGGCTGTACCCCGAGCCCACAGCACACACACATGGTGCAGGGCTGCGGCTGCGGGAGCTAGGACGCCCCGGCCCGCTGCGGCTGCTCAGCCTGGTATTCGCGCTGTCGGCACACTCGGTGTTCGAGGGCCTGGCGCTGGGGCTGCAGGAAGAGGGTGAGCGTGTGGTCAGCCTGTTTGTGGGTGTGGCTGTCCACGAGACGCTGGTGGCCGTGGCCCTGGGCATCAGTATGGCCCGCAGTGCAGTGCCGCTGAGGGACGCAGCCAAGCTGGCAGTGACCGTGAGCGCCATGATCCCCGTGGGCATCGGGCTGGGCCTGGGCATCGAGAGCGCCCGCAGCGTGGGCAGCAGTGTGGCCTCAGCGCTGCTGCAGGGCCTGGCCGGTGGCACCTTCCTGTTCGTCACCTTCCTGGAAATCCTGGCCAAGGAGCTGGAGGAGAGGAGCGAGCAGCTGCTCAAGGTGCTGTTCCTCGTGTTGGGCTACGCCGTCCTGGCCGGCATGGTCTTCCTCAAGTGGTGACGGCACTTGCCTGCCTGTCACCTTCTGCCCACCCGAGCTGTGGGTTTCCACAGGACACAGGTCACGTCCTGCGCCAGCCACACTCCAGGGCGACGGCCCACACGGGGCTTCCCGCACTCCACCCACTGATAATGCTTTCAAAAGAAGTCTTAAAGTTCTTTACCAAAGCCGTGTGGCCATGTCACCTCATGTCCCCGTCACTCCACCTGTCCCTGCCGACACTGCTGAGCCACCAGGGATGGAGCGTGGGGAGCCGCTGCACCCTCCACCCCATGTTCCCAACATGTTCTGTGTAGCCCAGGCCCTGCCCGCCATTGTCACCCGAGTTTTTCCGGTTGCTCCAGCATGCCATGTGACAGGTGCATCAAATGAGCAAGGAACTTCTTCCCAGGGGACAGCCCAGCGCTGGCTGGGCCCTCAGGAACCCACTCTTGCTCCCAGAGTGGATGGGGGCTGCGACTCCAGGGCCAAGCGTGTAGTCTCCTGGGAGGGAGTGGGACGTGGAGAGTGGCTTGGTGGTCTGAGTTACGTCCTCACCACTGGGGTCTCCAGAAGACACAAGGGGAGACTCCCAGGATGCAGGCAGGAACTCAGCTCCTAGCAACCATGGTGCCTGTCGCCATGGCAACACCAGCATCCTGGGACAACCTGAGTGAGAACTCTTCCTCTGGGGACATAAGGCTGGCACAGCCTACCCCTTTTTGTGACCTTGGCTCTGTCCACCAGGCGCCACCTCAACATTGTCCCCTTGGTGGCTGGGTGTCAGACTCCTACCTAGTGCCCCGTCACCATGGCAAGGTGACCCCCTGCCTGGGTCCTACTCAGAAGATATGAGGTACAAAGAACAGGGCCTTGGGGACAACAGGGCCTTAGGCAGTGTCCCCAGAGCCCCAGGGCCTGGGCCACCTCAGTGCTGTAATAAGTCAGGGTTCACATGGCACTTCCAGACATCGGCGTGAGGGACCACCTGTTGAGACCATGAAGTCTAACCCCGTCCCTGCAGGTGTGGGGACACGCCCACAGTGCCACCTGGCACTCCCCCGGTGCTTTTCTTCCACCCTCCGCGTAACACCCGTGGGACTTCTAAGTGTTCCACACCTTCCCTTGAGCCCAGGTGAGCCCCATGGAGCCACCGTGCCAGCGCAGGTGTGGGCGTAGGTGACAAAAGACAATACCGAGTAGGACGCGCCTGATCCCTGTCTGACCATCCCAGCAGGAAGACTGTACCCCCTATGACTACATTAAGTGGGACCCTCTCCCCAGCACCAACTGCTCTGCCCCTGGGAACACCAGCAAGCCTGAGTGCCTGTCACCATGGACCTGGTCCCCTCCCCATCAGTCCTCTGAGTCTCTGAGAATCATCCCAAGCACCAGCTCCCTGGCAACTGTGGGAGCTTCTGCCTCCCCTACAGACCTTCGGGTGCAGGTAGCAGCATCCTTGGGGGGGTGGGGATCCCAGGCTCAGGAGACACCCGCCATCACTCCTCAGGCCTGCCTGGCCACGTGTGTAGTGGGCAAAGAAGTGGGCCTGGGAACTCACGAGGCCCTCGGGCTCCTCGTGCTGTGGACCAGGACTTGAGCAGGTCACGGTCGGGGGCTTGTGTCAGTGAAACCAGTCACATCTCATATTGGAGTGCAAAGAAGCAGGGTGAGCATCCTGCCTGGCACCACAGTGACCCCTCGCCGGGGTGGTCCCTCTGACCGCACAGGTATGACTGGAGAGGTGGTACCGCCCATGGCCACCCCCACACACCGCCTCCTGTGGGGACACAGGAGGGAGAAAGCAGGATGTGAGGAGAGGGTGGGGCGGGCGGCCCAGCTTCACTGCTGATCTGTAATAACATGCCAGCCTCTCAGGGCTTGTTTGTGTTCCGCTAACAGAAGTTAATAGTGCGGCGGGCGAGATCAGCAGTCAGTTCCTGGCGCCCTGCCTCTCTCGCTGCTGCAGGGGGCCAGCACCTCAGTCTGGGTTCCCCCATGGGGGCTGGGGCCTTCTGGGTGTCTCCAGACTCTACCCACCCTTACCCAGGAGCTCCCTGATTTGGGACAAACGTGTCCCAGATGTCTCACTGAGTCTTCCAGGGGAGGGGACACGCGTGTACGTTGTCCCCATGCCCCCGTGAACTTAGGAAGCTGCCATTCAGCTGAAAGAAATGAAATGAACACATCAGTATCAGGCACTGTCCCCACAAATGGAAGAAAAGTCAAGAGACAAGGCTGATAAAGAACTCAGTGGGCAAGGGGGGGTTGTCACCACACCTGAGACAGACTTGTCTATGGTGACAGAACTGACCCCTGCCAATTGTCCTGCTCCTACAGGTGCTCAGTGGCACCTGTGCAGGCACAGGTGTGTGCTCCCCCCATGTAAAAAAATGAGGGTTTTTTTTGGGGGGGGTACTCTGTTTTTGTTTTGAGACAGGGTTTCTCTTTGTAGCCCTGGCTGTCCTGGAACTCACTCTGTAGACCAGGCTGACCTCGAACTCACAGAGATCCGCCTGCCTCTGCCTCCAGAGTGCTGGGATTAAAGGGGTGCACCATAACCACCCAGCTAAGAAAATAGTTTTTAAACCGGGAGTAATATCCATGACTAATCCCAGCATTCCAGGCCAGCCTGATCTACAAAGTGAGCACTGTCTCAAAAAATACAATAAGCGGGGCTGGAGCGATGGCTCAGTGGTTAGAGCACTGGCTGCTCTTCCAGAGGACCCGGGTTTGATTCCCAGCACCCGCATGGCAGTTCCAGAGAATTTAACACCCTCACACATATATACATGCAGGCAAAACACCAAGGCACATAAAATATAAAGAAAAAAAATAAAATAAGGATTTGAACTATTATTTGTTTGTTTTGTTTTTGTGAGTGGGTGTTTTGCACTCATGTTGTCTTTGCACATGTGTCTCTAGTCCCCACGGAGACCAGGAGATGACATCATCCGTCTCCACAGAGTCCAGGCTGGTCGGGGCAGCACGTCTAGCTACTGTCTCAAACAGACAAAATACTGGACTCCAAAATGCCAGTCCATGTATTTTGGGATTTTCTTTGTGTGGCTGGTGTGTGTGTCTGTGCAGTGCCTGCAGAGGTCTGAAGGTAGCGTCAGGAGTAACAAATGGTTGTGAGGCACCATGTCTTCTGAGAGCGGCCGGCACTAACCGCTGAGCTACCCACTGCCCTTCCCCTCCTTGAAGTTTCAGGCTGCGTCAGCGCGGGAAGGGGGCCTCGCCGTTGCAATGCCTCAGCCTCCCTGGTGCTGCCCTGGCAGGGTCGAACCATGCTGCTAGGTAGATTTGGGTTCTGAGGACCCATCTTTTTCAGGTCCTGTTGGTAAACACTTCATGGTTGAGCAGTCTCCCCAGGCCCTTTCTGCAGCCCCTTCTGCTGGTGGGGGCAGAGCAGGGCTTGGTAGGCAGGCTAGAATTCCAGACTGTGGTGTGGGCTGCTTAGCCTCTGGGGCTCCTGAGCTCCTGTGCCCAGATACCTGCCCTACACAGCTCTGCAAGGTGGGGCAGAGCGCAGTACCCCATGCCCCAGCCAGCCACAGAGCCCTGCTGTGGGAGGAGGCAGGAACCGAGCCTGTCTCCAGTGGCTCCTGATCCCAGAGCCTGGCCTGGCGTCTATAAATAGCATCAGTGTGTGGACAGGCACCACCGTGTGAGTCAGCCTGGGCTGGTACTTGAAGGAGCCAGGGAGCCGGCCAGAGCTGGGCTTAGCGCTCACTATTGGTCTCTTTGGGAAGCCAGGTAGCCAGGAGCCCAGACAGAGGAAGCTTGACTGCTCACCCCAAGCCTCCCTCTCCTCCATGCCCAGCGCCTGAGAAAGGGGGCCACTCTGGGTTTCTTCCCAGCTACTGAGGGGTGATGGCAGGAGTTGCTAGGGGTGCTTCTGTGGGACAGAGGTTTTACTTCCCATCTCTGGACTCAGGGTAGGAGGAACGGAGACACCGTCTGAGGGTCCCCGCAGTGCAAGGGTAGGAGGGAGGTGAATTCTTAGCTCTAGGCAGCCCAGGTTGAGGCACATACAGGAAAAGGAGAACTGGACCATGAGATCCTTTTTTTTTTTTTTTTTGGTTTTTCGAGACAGGGTTTCTCTGTGGTTTTGGAGCCTGTCCTGGAACTAGCTCTTGTAGACCAGGCTGGTCTCGAACTCACAGAGATCCGCCTGTCTCTGCCTCCCAAGTGCTGGGATTAAAGGCGTGCGCCACCACCGCCCGGCGACCATGAGATCCTTGAACACACACACCAAACTGGACTATGACCCAGGAAGAAGGAGCCACGTTAGAATTGAGGAGAGAGCCGGGTGGTGGCGGCACACACCTTTAACCCCAGTGCCCAGGAGGCAGAGGCAGGCGGATCTCTGTGAATTTGAGGCCAGCCTGGGCTACAGAACAGTTCCAGGACAGTCAGAGCAGCATAAAGAAATCCTGCTCGGAAAACAAAACGCCAACAAAAGAACTGAGGAGGGGAAGGAGGAGGTGGGTGGGGTGGGGGAGACAGAGCAGAGGGCAGTCTTAAGATGGGCTAAGTGGAGCCCCAGGGCACACAGTTTCCATCCCAGTAGTAGGAGGACCAGCCTAATCTACAGAGCAAGACCATGTCGCAAACAAAACATTTTCTTTTCTTTCTTTCTCTCTCTCTTTCTTTTTTTCTTTTTCTTTTGAGAGGTTTTCTCTAAATGTACCCCTGGCTGTCCTGGAACTCGCTTTGTGGACCAGGCTGTCCCCAAACTCACAGAGATCCACCTGCCTTCCTCCAGAGTGCTAGGATTAAAGGCCACCCCCAGCAGATTTTAAAATAAAATTTAAATTACATTTTATTTATCAGTTTTTCTGTGTGTGTGCTGAGGTCAGAGAACAATTTGGGACTGGCTCTCTCCACCCACCAAGTGAGTCCCAGAGATCCAACTCCGGCTATCAGGCTTGGCAGCGAGCCCCTTTCTCAGCCGAGCCCTCTTGCTGGTCCAACAAAGTAAAGTTCTGCTCCGTTTTCCTGCGATGTGGGCGTGGAGACAGGGCCTCAGCATGTTGGGCAAATGCTCTACCCTGAACTACATACCAGAAGAACAATGGGGTTTTATCTTTTTCTCTTTTCTTCTTTGTTCGTTTGAGGCAGTCTCTGTAGCTGAGTCTGATTCTGGACTCCTGGTTCTCCTGCTGTCTCCAATGCTGCCGACAGGCCGGCACCACACTGCCTGTGCCTACGGTGCTGGGAATGGACCCCAGGGCTGCCAGACAAGCAGAGCCTCTACCCTGTGACGGGTTTCTTTGTGCTGTTTTGCCTTTTAGTCTCTCTGTCTCTCCTTTGCTTCCATCCCCGCCCCCCAGCCTCCCCCCCTCGCCCCTGCCCCAGGAGTCCTCTACTCTGTAGCCCAGATTGTCTTTAAACTCACAACTGTCCCCCTGCCTCCACCTCTCCAGTCTGACTGACATCTTATTCCATCACCCTCTGCGTCTGGCTGATCCGACCTGGACCATGCACCGCCCCCCACCCCCATCCTCAGCGCCTCGCTGATCCGACCTGGACCACGCACGCCCCATCCTCAGTTCTCTCTTTTGCAGTTTGGGTGACCCCCAAACACCGTCCATCGTGGCTCCAGGACCGCACATGGTGGGTCCTGTCACCCACCCGTGTCTCCTGGGGTGCAGGTAGCCACGTGGATCGGGTGGGTGTGGATGTCCGGATGCCGAGCGCTCGGCTTGCCCCCCGGCGGCTGATGGACACCCAGGGCGGGCTTGGCGGTGACCTTGGGCTGCAAGGGCCCGGGCCCGGGTCCCGGCGGGCGGGGCGGGCGGGGCGGAGCGCGGCTGGGGCGGGGACATCGGGACTGCGGCGGCGCGGACAGCAGCGCAGACGGGGACCACAGCGGCCCAGGTAGGCGGCAGGGCGGCCGCGGCCACCGAGGGTGGGGAGGGGTCCCCAGGCCACCATGATCCCTTTGTTCCGGCCCACCCTCCCAGGTCACCGCGCCAGGTCCTGCGTGTCCCCGGTCGTCCTGTAGCCACCATGGACAGCTCCCGGTCGCCCCACCCCTGCCTGGCCACGCAGAGCATCGCCCTGGACCCCTGCGGGCCTTGTCCCCTCATCCATGCCCTCTGCGATCTGCCCGCTGAGGCCCAGGTCCCTCACCGCCACCCACAGAGCCCTGCGCCCTCGCGACCAAGCCCCTCTCAGGACTCCTCTCTGGTCAGTCCCCTCCTGACTCCCAGGGAGCACCCCCTTCCTTTGAGTCCCTAAAACTGCCTGTTTTCCATCATGGCCCCTCCTCAGTCTGCAGCCCCTAGGTCAGTCACCCCCATTAGTCAGCAACCCCGCCCCCAGACCCTCCCCTGGCCAAGGCTTCTTGCACCTGAGGTGGCTTCAGGGTACCAGGGCGCTGTGTTGCTGTCCTGTGGACAGGAGAAGGGGTTTTGGCCAGGCTGGCCCAGGCCTGGGGTGACTCAGACAGGGTGGCCAAGCTCCTCAGAGCCCCCAGGGCACAACAGCTGAGCCAGGCCCAGCTTTGAGTCCCTCTGAGACGTGCCACCTCCCAGCTCACATGACCTTGAGCAAAAGCCCTCTCCCCTGTCCCCAAAGGAGCAAGACCTGGATTGTACAGGACCCTTCTATTTGGGGAACCGAGACCTCAGGACCTCTCTGGTGGCCATCCCTCCGGGGCACTGGGCCCTCGGTCCCCACCACCGGGAAGGGAGGCACTGGGAGGTGCAGACCCCACCTGCATTTGCCACCTTCGATGCCCTCAGGCCAGTGGGGATGGCGTCACTGAGTGCACTGCTCTAGTTAGCCAGGAGAGAAATGTGAAGTTAGCTGGACCCAGGGCAGCCCCAGGCCGGCCCCTCCCAGCTCCTCCCGGGCCAAGAAGTGCCTTGGGTAGAGTCTGGGTACCGTTTGAGTTCGTCTCCAGCTTGAGAAGATTTCGGGATGTGTCACCAGGGTTCTGTCCTGGCATCCGGTGCCTTTGGTGGCCCTGAATGTCCTCTCAGACCCCACGGAGGACCTGGTCACTGTGACTGTGGAGACTTGTCAGAGACTGGGCCCCAGGCACTGTCCCCAGCCATATCCCTGTGAGCTATCCTAGGTTGGGCTCCCAGCTCACAGGAGGGAAACTGAATTCCAAGGACACTGTCACTTTCCTGCGTCACACTCCCAGGGTCTGACTCTGGTGCTGTCCTTGGGACTTTCCCCACACATACACACTGAGGAAGAGAAAAAGGGGTCTTGATGAGGGACAGTCATGGCGGGGACAGGCCTTCCGCATGCTGCCCTCCACATTCTTCCTCACCTCCAGACTTCAGAAGTGTCCACGCTGTGCTCTGAGGAAAGACAGGAGAGAAACCCCAAGGAATCCCTGGCTGGGAGTCACGTTAAGCACACAGCAGCCTGAGCAGGGCCCAAGGCACAGATCTAGGGAACAGGGAGTCCCGCTTGGCCTGGGCTGGGAGTCCCCATGTCCCAGAAGTTGCTTCCAGGGACTCGGGGTCAGGATTTACACATCTGATTCCTGGATGTCAGTGACAGCCACTTATGAGGCAGAGAAGCCCTTTCCCGGGGCCAGTCCCCAGGGCCAGGCCCGAAGCCCGTCCTCAGGACATCCAGAGCTGAGGCCCCCACTGTGCTTTTGGGCTTCTTGTTGGTGGAGATGGCAGTTTTCTGGTTCTGATGTTTGTTTGCTTTTGTTGTTTGTTTTTGGTTTTTCGAGATAGGGTTTCTCTGTGTAACAGTCCTGGCTGTCCTGGAACTCGCTCTGTAAACCAGGCTGGACTCCAACTCAGAGATCCGCCTGCCTCTGCCTCCCGAGTGACAGGCAGTAGTGGCGCACACCTTTAATCTCAGCGCTCGGTCTAAAAGTGTATGCCACCACAATGACGTTAATTTTTGCTGTTGTTTTTTAGACAGAGTCTCACTCTGTAGCCCAGAGAGTGGCCCAGAATTCATTATCCCCCTGCCTCAGTCTCTCCAGCTCTGGTCTCACCACAGCTGATTTTCACAACGGGATTCTTTTTCTTCATTGTTCTCCTGTATATGTGTGCAGTACCTGCAGAAGCCAGAACAGGGCGTCGGGCCACAGAGGGTTGTGAACTGCCATGTGGGTGCTGGGAACTGAACTTGGGTTCTCTGCAAGATCAGCCAGTACTTTAACCTTCAAATTACCTCTCTAGCACCCCACCTTGAGTTCTTTGAGACAGGGTCTGTTACATATAAGGATAGGGCAGGAAGAAGACAAGGCTGAGGTTCTGAGTCGTTTGCACTGGTGTGGAGCAGGAGCTGGGTGGAAGCCAGGCCTGAAGTGGGACCCTGAACCTGTGCTGAGTGTGAGCGTTTCCTGGTCTCAACAGCACTGTCTCCAAACTCAGAGTCCCCTTGGGACCTCTGGGCCTTGGAGCTGAGGGGTTGGCAGCAAGTTCCCCTGCAGAGTCAGCAGGGGCATCCGGGAGAGCTACCTGGGAGACACTTGGGTGGGATGCGGGAGGGACCAACACCTCTGCGTCCTGACGGCTGGGACAGAAGGCTATCCCGGGTCCAGGTGGCTTCCCACCTCTCACTGTCCTTCTCCAACAGGGTCGGTCTGGGGTTCTAGCAGCCGGCCCTGTGCGCCCAGCCGGCTTCGGAGAAGATGCCGGAACAGAGCAACGACTACCGGGTGGTTGTGTTCGGTGCAGGCGGCGTGGGCAAGAGCTCGCTGGTGCTCCGCTTTGTGAAGGGGACGTTCCGTGACACCTACATCCCTACCATAGAGGACACGTACCGACAGGTGATCAGCTGTGACAAGAGCGTGTGCACACTGCAGATCACGGACACGACCGGCAGCCACCAGTTCCCCGCCATGCAGCGGCTGTCCATCTCCAAGGGCCACGCCTTCATCCTGGTGTTCTCGGTGACCAGCAAGCAATCGCTGGACGAGCTGAGCCCCATCTACAAGCTGATCCTGCAGATCAAGGGCAGCGTGGAGGACATCCCCATTATGCTGGTGGGGAACAAGTGCGACGAGACGCAGCGGGAGGTGCACACCCGCGAAGCGCAGGCCGTGGCACAGGAGTGGAAGTGCGCCTTCATGGAGACCTCGGCCAAGATGAACTACAACGTGAAGGAGCTGTTCCAGGAGCTGCTGACGCTTGAGACGCGCCGCAGCGTCAGCCTCAGCGTGGACGGCAAGCGCTCCAGCAAGCAGAAGAGGGCTGACCGCATCAAGGGCAAGTGCGCGCTCATGTGAGCCGGCCAGAACCGGCTAGGGCCTCCAGGGCTCCTGCTCCCCTCCCCCCCTCTTTCCCTCCCTCCCCCCTTTCTCCTCCTTCCCTCCTTCTCTTGCTCCTTCTATCTACTCCCCTTCTCCCCTCCCTCTCCCTCCTCCCCTCTCTCCTTCTGCTCCTCCCCTCCCTCTTCCTACTCCTCCCCTTCTTCTTCCGACTTCTCCCTGCCCTCCTTCCTTCCCCCCTGTTCTCCTCCTCCCTCCTTCTTCCCTCCCTTCCCTCCCATTCCATTCTTCCTCTTACCCTCCCTCCTCTTCTTCCTTCTCCACGGCTTCCTCCATCTCTCTTCCCACACTATCAGCCCACAGTAGGGTTGAGCTCCACCCCAGTCCCTTCACACCTCCATCCGCTACCAACCCTTGCTGACACCTCCCTCTTTCTCTCTGTCCACGCCCCCCGTTCTATCTGTACCCCACATTCCAGCAAGGACCAGAGAGGCTGCCTTGCCTCTTAGTCTCTGTCCCTTTCCAAGGGTGTTCCCAGTCACACCCACACCCTGTTCCCCACATTCTATCACTGTGACCTCTTTTCTCACATCTTATTTCCTTCACCTGGTCCTGTCTGTTCCCTGTGACCCCTGACCTGAACCCTTCCCTGGGTCCAGAACACACCCAGTCCTCTCCTGCAGCACACCAGGGTGGATGGGCCCACGGGCTGGGCCTCAGGCCACCAGGCAATAAACAGAGCCTGCAGCAATGCCCTGCCAGCCCCAAGCGCCACCCCTGGAGCAGCAGACACCCACAGCACAAGCCCAGGACTGTCCTCCGCAGAGGCACAAGGGGACCAGAGCCTGGACGTGGGATGGCTGCCTAGAGGCTACCCATCTGGACACTGGCCTTCTACGGAGACAGTAGTGCCTCAACGGTGACCCCAAGTTGGGGTTTGGGGTGCTGAGGAAGGGTGCCCAGCCGAGAGCCCATTGGTGAAGCCCCCGTGTGGGGCGGTGGGACCAGTTCCTGCTGCCACAGGGCCCTGACAGACCTTGAGCGCCTTCGCTGGTTGTTCATACCCAGAGAGCGTCCCTCGCATGTGCCCTGAGTCCTGGAGCCTCTGCGGTATCTGTGAGACTGTCCAGGACACTTGAGTGGCCCTGGCTCCTGGGCCTGTGTCCCACCCACATGAGGGTGACTGTAGAATCCTATGTTCATGTGACTTTGTGTGTGTGTGATGGGTGTGTGTTTGTCTCGGGATGGAGTGTTTCTGTGCCATTCTGTGCCCTTAGCGAGAGCACAGTGCGGATGGTGGCTGGGGAGAGCGGCCTGTGTGTGGCTATGGAGGGTACCTATACATCATGGTCTTCCTGTATGGACTGTGTTTTCAGGAGTGGGCAGCAGTGTATCTGACAACCTGTCTGTTTGGCTGTCTGAGGAGCACCAGGTCCTGTTCCAGACTGTGGCAAGCTGGCCTGTGGCTCAGTCATCTGGTGTTGTGGAACAAGAGTCAGAGATGCTGGCACTGGGCCTCAGTGCGTGTGGTCTTTACCTCTCGGGGACAGCAGGCCAGGCTGGGGCTGGGGCAAGCTGGGTCGTCTGTTATATGTGTGTGAGAGAGAGAGACAGAGAGAGACAGAGGGCCAGAGAGGCAGAAAGACAGCTGCAACTGGATGACAGGGGGGGGGCCCGACCTCAGTAGGGTCTCTGTCTCCTACACACAGGGCGAATCACAGCCTGAAGCCTGAGTCTAAGTGTAGCCGAGCCCTGATCTCCAGCCAGGCCAGGGCCCCCACAGCCGCTGCCTGTTCCCTAGCCCGGGGAGCGGCTCCTGGCTGGACAGGGGGTCACAGCCCTTTCTCAGGGACACACCCTGATAGCACAATCTCTGGGCCACCCCAGGCCTCTCCTGGCTGGCCTTGCCCATCCTGGGAACCACCAGGCTGGGTGGCAGGGGAGGCGGGAGCCCGCCCTGGCTGCCGGCCAACCTGCCCAGGCTTCTCTGGTGCTGGGGACCCCGCCAGGCCTCGCTTGCTGTGACCCACCCCTGCCCCCGCATGTGGGAGCCCCACCCCGCGTGGGGTCTGTGTACCGTTCGCTGTAGACCTTGTCTTCCGCAATAAACATGTGGATCCTGCCTCCCCTGTGGCCGTGGCTTCTGTGCACCACTGGGGAGGGCCGGTGACAGGGGTGGAGATGGAGGAAATGGGGGGTTGTAATGGATGGGGCACCCAAGACCACAAAGAAGCTTACTGGGTCAGTGAGAGCACCCACCTTTCCTGCCCAGTCTCTGCGCAGGGCAGGCTGGGAAAGCTCGTGGGCTCACTGTGTAGTTGGTACCACTGTATACCAGCTGGAGCCACTGAGTGTGGTTACTCCCACAATCCTTCCCTCTGATCCCCGAGGCCACATAGGGAGGCTAAGAACGGTGACTGTTCCTGCCAAAGTCAACTCCAAGCAGCCCTTTAACAAATCGGGCTTCCTGAAACCCAGCCAAGGGAGCCTAGAAGAAAGAACCTGCTTTCAGTCTAGGGCAGAAATCACGAGGTTCTGTGTAGTGGGAGCTGCGGGCTGCGTGCGTCCCTGCTGCCCCAGCTCCTGGTCGCCTGGCTAGCTCATGCCCCAAAATAACAACACACAAACTGTATTCTTGTTTTTGTTTTTTTTGTTTTTTTTTTTTTTTTTTGATTTTTCGAGACAGGGTTTCTCTGTGGTTTTGGAGCCTGTCCTGGAACTAGCTCTTGTAGACCAGGCTGGTCTCGAACTCACAGAGATCCGCCTGCCTCTGCCTCCCGAGTGCTGGGATTAAAGGCGTGCGCCACCAACGCCCGGCTAAACTGTATTCTTTTAAACACTGCTTGGCCCATCATATCTAGCCTCTTCTCGGCTAACTCTCGCACCTGGACTAGCCCATTTCTAATAATGTGTGTAGCACCCCAAGGTGCGCTTACTGGGAAGATTCTAGCCTACGTCCATCCTGGGTCGGAGGTTCATCACATCTGCCCCAGAGAGCAGAGCTATCGAATCTGAGCTCACTTCCTCTTCCTCCCAGCATTCTGTTCTGTTTACTCCACCCACCTATGTTCTAACCTATGAGGGCCTGGCAGCTTCTTTATTTTTTAACCAATAACCAGCTTCCTCCATCATTTCCCCTTTTTCTGTTTAAACAAAAAGGAAAGGCTTTCACTTTAACATAGCAAAATTACATATTACAAAGCAGTTATCAAGCAAGAATTACAGTTACAATATTTACATCTACTTTATCTTTTATCATAACAAAAGAAAATTAAACTATCTATATATTCTTTAACTCCATCAAAGACTCCAGAAGGATATAATATTACCTAAGCAAACAAAAAATAAGCAACTTCCAAACTCTAGAAATGACAGAGACATCTCGCTGCCTTGACAGTCACCCAAAGTTTCTCTGTACCGTTGGGGCATCCATCTTCGGCCTACAGGCCCATAGTATCCAGCAGACATTTCCATGAAGCAGGAAATTTCAAAGTCAGTTCAGTCACTATCTGCTGTGTCCTGCAGAATGTCTCGCAGACTCCTTCATGAATCAGGAACCCCGAAAGATCATCTCACCTTTAGGCAAGTTCAGTAGTCCTCTCTGCGGGTTCTCTGTGTCCAGTTTATGCAACAGTCCAGGCAAGAGCAGTTTCTTGCCCAAATGGCTATCAAACTCCATAAGGATCTTGTTCGATGCCCATCTTTTTCTTGAAGTAGATTGGTGCTGCCAGGAGCAGACGTGTCTCATTGTCATGAAAAGTCCTAAGTTATTTATTTATTTATTTATTTTTTTGGTTTTTCGAGACAGGGTTTCTCTGTGGCTTTGGAGCCTGTCCTGGAACTAGCTTTGTAGACCAGGCTGGTCTCGAACTCATAGAGATCCGCCTGCCTCTGCCTCCCGAGTGCTGGGATTAAAGGCGTGCGCCACCATCGCCCGGCTTTTTTTTTGGTTTTTCGAGACAGGGTTTCTCTGTAGCTTTGGTGCCTGTCCCGGAACTAGCTCTTGTAGACCAGGCTGGCCTCGAACTCACAGAGATCCGCCTGCCTTTGCCTCCTGAGTGCTGGGATTAAAGGCGTGCGCCACTAAGTTATTCAAAACATTTAAAATACCATATTCTATAATCTTTTGAAAGATATGAAGAATGCCTATCTAAAATATATCTATGTACATCTAGAAAATCTAACTAACATGACTACAAACTTGACTATTATAGATGATTATCTATTAACAACCTATATACATTACATTTTTACATGAACTACACAATCACAATACCTTAATCAAGATCAGAAATACAGCCGGGCGTTGGTGGCGCACGCCTTTAATCCCAGCACTCGGGAGGCAGAGGCAGGCGAATCTCTGTGAGTTCAAGTCCAGCCTGGTCTACAAGAGCTAGTTCCAGGACAGGCTCCAAAACCACAGAGAAACCCTGTCTCGAAAAACTAAAAAAAAAAAAAAAAAAAAAAAGATCAGAAATACATATACATATAACAAAATTGACCTTAAAATCCGTACCAATGCAAATTATTCATATCTATATCATATCCCCCTTTAAATGTAAAAGAACATTTATAAACAATATTTGGGAACATGGGCGCAGTTTTTTCTCTCCAAACTGCTTCCTGCTGAATGGGGGCGCTGTTAATCAGATATTTCAGGGTATAACCTGTGTGCTAGGTTCATCTCAGTCGTCAATTGAGTGAAGTAATTTTTTGAAGGTGTTCACAGCAACCTTTCAGGAGGGCGTGGTCTATCATACCATACTGGGATGGAAGCAATCCGCAGGGTGTCATCGTCTGTGAAAACAAAAGAAGAATCTCTTTTCCAAAGTATCATATCCTTAGATCCAAATTCTGAAGTCAAGGTATTTTCAAAATATCTATGTTGGATTAGTTCAGCAACATTTATAAACAAATATCTTTTAGCAGCTGTTGCTCCTTCCTCAGCATTCAAACAATTCAAACAGAGCATAATAGCATACAGTATCAAAATTCTCTGTGTATTTTCCATCTTTGTGCAGCTTTATTTTAACCTCTATTTCATTTATTTTACTTTTATTTTATATTCTCTGTATATCTTTGTCCTGGAATAACTCTGTAGACCAGGCTGTCCTTGAACTCTCAGAGATCCGGCTGTCTCTGCCTCCCAGGCATTGGGATTAAAGGCGTGTACTGCCACACCTTGAAGTCACAGAGGTCAATCTCCCTCTGCCTCCCAAGTGTTGGGATTAAAGGTGTGTACTACCACACCCAACTACTTTTTTATTTTTGTTTTTTTTTACTTTTAAGAACTTTAACTTTTAGCCTGCATATATTTTTAAACACACTGTAAATCATTTAAAGTTTTCTTTGTCTTTGAATCTCTCTTTACTGTATATCTCTCTTTTTCTGACCACATGAGTCTTTAATTTACCAAACAATATCAGTAGGACTAAAGCCATGGCTTTGATGGCTGGATCCAGCCCATTCCTTAGGTTTCCAGCCTCATGGCAGAGGTACCAGCAGCTGTAGCCATGTTTATTGCCACAACTCTGTGGTGTTTCAAGGTCCCTGCCAGCAAGCAAGCTGCAGCAGACAACACTGAAGTCCTCTCTCTGTAGTCGGCCCTCCTGCCTCAAACAGTCAGAGTTTGCCCTGGCAGGACGGCCCAGAAAGCCCGCATTTTAAAACAACACAACTTTTTTCCTGCTACGTCTGAAAACAAACAAGCATGCAGTCAGCTTTTATCAATACCATTTAAGTGTTTCGTGGCAGGACCTCTTAAAAGAGCTTCAAGCTTTGCAGCTAAAGCTGAGTCAGGAAGCCTCTCTTAGATGAGAGCGCTTGCTTGCCTCTAGCAAGCAGAGCAGACCCAAGAAATTGCTGCTACCACGTCGGGTGCGATTCTGTAGTAGGAGCTGCGGGCTGTGTTCCTGCCGCCCCAGCTCCTGGTCGCCTGGCTAGCTCATGCCCCAAACTAACAACACACAAACTGTATTCTTTTAAACACTGCTTGGCCCATTATATCTAGCCTCTTCTCGGCTAACTCTCACACCTGGACTAGCCCATTCCTAATAATGTGTGTAGCACCCCAAGGTGTGCTTACCGGGAAGATTCTAGCCTACGTCCATCCTGGGTCGGAGTTTCATCCCGTCTGCCCCAGAGAGCAGAGCTATCGAGTCTGAGCTCACTTCCTCTTCCTCCCAGCATTCTGTTCTGTTTACTCCACCCACCTATGTTCTAACCTATGAGGGCCAAGCAGCTTCTTTATTTTTTAACCAATGACCTTCCTCCATCAGTTCTGATTCCAACATTTGGGGAGGGGGGAAGACCCTGCCTCAAAGAAATAGGCAGAAAGTGAAAGGGGAGGACACTGACACCCCCTCACCGGCCTCTGCCGTGTGCACATGTACATCAGCACACATGCACACACATGTGCACAAACACACATGCACACACACGTATGTAAACATAAAAGCACATAGAAACAAAACCCTCAAACAGAACAACAAAAACAGGAACAAAGGAAAAAGGGCAGGACAGAGCCTAGACTCCCTGGTGAGGGGCTGGGGGTGTGGTCAGGGTGGAGCCCCGCCCAGATAGTATGATGCCATATACTCCATGCTCAGAACTGGAATAAAAGAATGTATTTCTCTTTCATATGCTTTGTCAAATATGGCTGTACCTCACTAGGTTGCTCACTGTCCTGGCATTCATGAAGCCCTGGGTGCCATCTTTAGTTCCGAAAAACTGGGCATGATGTGGTGTTCACAGGTGTGTGCACACACACACAGGCATGCACATGTACGCACACACGTGAATGCTGGAGGTGGAGCAGACCAGTCCCTCCAGCTTTGCAGTGAATCAGAGGGCGGCCTGGGTGGTGGTGGCGCACACCTTTAACCCCAGCACTCAGGAGGCAGAGGCACGCGGATCTCTGAGTTCGAGGCCAGCCTGGGCTACAGAGCAAGTTCCAGGACAGGCTCCAGAGCTACAGAGAAACCCTGTCTTGAAAAATAAAAACAAAACAACAAAAACAAAAACACACAAGAAAACAAAAAACCTATAGTTTATGTTAGTACGGGCTTGGAACTCACAGTGATCCTGCTGCCTCAGCTTCCTGACCACTAGGAGACAGTGAGCATCATCATGGCATCCATGGTGACTTGTCTGAACATTTATCACGTGTGTGCTGGTCAGACATGGAAGTCCGTGTTCTCCTTCCAACACGTGGGCCCTGGAGCTTAGACTCAGGCTTCAGACTCTGCTGTCCGTCCATGCACTGAGTGTCTTGCCGGTCCTGGTATAATATTTTGGTTTGGCTTTTCGAGAGGTATAATGTTTTGTTGTTGTTTTTCTTTATGTTTTTCCAGACAGGATTTCTCTGTGTAGCCCTGGCTGTGCTAGAACTCTCTCTGTAGACCAGGCTGGCCTCAAACTTGGAGATCTGCCTGCCTCTGCCTCCCGAGTGCTGGGGTTAGAGGCATGTGCCACCACCACCCAGACGAAGGTTTTTTTTTAAAAAAATATTTATTTATTTATTATGTATATAATATTCTGTCTGTGTGTATGCCTACAGGGCAGAAGAGGGCACCAGACCTCATTACAGATGGTTGTGAGCCACCATGTGGTTGCTGGGAATTGAACTCAGGACCTTTGGAAGATGAGGCAATGCTCTTAACCACTGAGCCATCTCTCCAGCCCCAGACAAAGGTTTTTAAAGATGACAAGAATCATAGAAACGGTCTGACATGGTGGCAGCCACACCTTTAATCCCAGCACTCGGTGGAAGACGGAGGGGTGGATCGTGCCACCGCCAGTCTGTGAGTTTGAGGCCAGCCTGATCTACTACGTAATGAGACACTTAAAAAAATAACTTAAAACGGGGCTGGAGAGATGGTTAAGAGCGCTGGCTGCTTTTCTAGACGACTGGGGCTCCATTCCCAGCACCCAGGCTCAAGGGATCCCATGCTCTTTTCTGACCTCTGTGGGCCTTCTACAACACGGTACACACACACACACACACACACACACACACAGACACACAGAGACACAGACACACACACACTCATACACGTACACAGAGGCAAGACATCAGCACATTATGGAAAAAATAAAAACAAAATAAAGTAAGTCATGGAAATGGAAGAGTGGTGGAGTTGAACCCCTGGGAAAGTGGGTGTGTCCCCGGCAATAGCTGTTAGGGCTCCCTCTGGTGGCAGCTTGGCGCAGTCCTGCCTTCTGGGTCTACTTAGAAGTGCGTGCAAAAAATGTGTAATTTTTTGTGAAATACATTTTAGAAAATTTATGTGTGTGTGCACGCGCGTACGTGCACGACTATGCACGCTTGCTCTAGCATGTGTGTGTGGAAGTCAGACAACTTGTGACAGTCAGTTCTTCCTGTCCATCCTATGAGTCGTGGGAATTGAACAGGGTCCTCAGGCTTGGTGGGACATGCTTTTCTGGTTGAGACATTTCACCGGCTTCTGTTAGTGTTTTTATTTATTTGTTTATTAATTAATTAATTTTTTTTTTTTTTTGGTTTTTTTCGAGACAGGGTTTCTCTGTGGCTTTGGAGCCTGTCCTGGAACTAGCTCTCGTAGACCAGGCTGGTCTCGAACTCACAGAGATCCGCCTGCCTCTGCCTCCCGAGTGCTGGGATTAAAGGCGTGCGCCACCACCGCCCGGCTAATTTATTTATTTTTAATTTATGAATATGTATGTCTGCATGAGGATGTCGGATCCCCTGGAACTGGAGTTACAAACACTTGCGAGCTGTCATGTGGTGTAGCGCGCCAAGGCGCTCTGCGCACCATGGCGCTGTCAGCTGTCATGTTCACAGGGTCTGGCACTAAGCCCGTTGCCGCCATTTGCTAGTGTCCCTAGTAGTAAACAACTTCTGCGCACGCTCGCTACCGGCCCAAGAGTGGTTTGAATCCACCTATCAATTGCTCACACGTCTTGCTCACGCAATTGCATCAGTGTGGGCCGAGCCAATCAAGCAATGACACATCATAGGCGGACCAGGCACTGTATATATTCCCCCGCGCGGTCGGGCTCGGGGTCTTTTCGCCTCCATCTTATCTTCAGTCTTCTGCGCTCCAATAAAGTACGTTCCAAGAAGAATCCTGTTGTGGTTGTCTTCTCTGCTGGCAGAGTTGCGCGCCGCAATGTGGGTCAGGGAAATGAACCTCTAGTCCACCTGGAAGAGCAGCCAGAGCTCGCAATCTCTGAGCGATCTCTCGAGCATTAGTTAGTTTTTGAAACAGGGTCTCCTGCAGCGGTTCAATGGCTTCAAACTCACTACGTAGCTCAACCCGACCTCAAACCTGGGGCAGTCCTCATTCCTCATTCTCCTACGTGTTGGAACATTAGGTGAGTGTCATGAAGCCCAGCTCTGCATCTAAACCACATCACCTGGTGGGCCACAAACAGGTGACTTCTACAGTGGTTCCTGTTGAGGGTCTGGGAACAGCCTGGGTGGGCGCTCCAGTCTGGAAGGGAAGAACGCGACAGGAAGGTCCTGGGTTTCTCTGCACAACGCGAGCCTGTGTGTGTGACCGCTCGGTTGCTTCAGGGATGCCAGGATCCCAGGGGGCCCAGCGGGCAGACTGGCAGCTGGTAATCAGGGAACGTCAGTCCAGAGAAAGCTGAGGTCACCCACCGAGAGGCCCCCATCGGCCTTTCCCTCAGGGACATCCCAGACATTTCTACAGTTCCAGGGGAGCTCGGGGACAAAGCAGACCCGCGCTCCGTCTGGGGCATGATTCCCTGGTTCCACCGCAGCACACAGGAGGTTTGCAGTCAGTCTTGTCTCCACAGAGAGTTTAAGGTCAGCCTGGGCAGTTTAGTGACTCTTTCTCAAAATAAAAAAGAGGGACCGGGAGGTTGTGGTGCACACCTTTAATCCAGCACTCGGGAGGCAGAGGCAGATGGATCTCGGTGAGTTCGAGGAAGGCCTGGTCTACAGAGGAAGTGACAGGACAGCCAGGGTTATGTAGAGAAACCCTGGCCGGGGGGTGGGGTGGGGGGTGGGGGTGGGGGTGAGGAAGGGTGAGGGAGGTTGGTTGAGTACTACAAGCTCAGTACTACAAAAATTAAAAAAAAATTCAACAAATATAGAGAGAAAAATAGAGATAATACAGAACTAAACAAGCAAATGAAAAATTGTTACTAGCGCCATCATAACCTGGGTCCCTCCTCGAATTCGAACTCGAGCCTCGAAAACCACAGGCAGGCCGGGCGGTGGTGGCGCACGCCTTTAATCCCAGCACTCGGGAGGCAGTGGCAGGTGAATCTCTGTGAGTTCGAGACCAGCCTGGTCTACAAGAGCTAGTTCCAGGACAGGCTCCAAAACCACAGAGAAACCCTGTCTCGAAAAACCAAAAAAAAAAAAAAAAAAAAAAAAAAGAAAACCACAGGCAGGCGTGCCTCCTGCCCCTGGCTCTCCCGCTTGGGTTCCGTACACACACGGGTGTTTTTCTAAAGCAGGTGCGAAAGCGATGGGCAGCGGGGGTGGATACTACCACAATACGTGATACTCATGCGTGAAAACGTCATAATGAAACCCATTATACTGCACAATGAATACACACCAATAAAATAAGCGCAAAAAAAAAAATCAAATCCAAACCATAACACGGGCCTGACGTCACGCAGCCCCTCTTCTGAGAGGCCCCTCCCAGTGCACCATTCTTGCCAATCTTAGGCAGCGTAACCCCGCCCTCAAGTTCACGAATGGCTTCTAGATGTGCCACTCCTGGGTATGCCTCGCCCACTCACGCCCGAAGCCCCGCCCCACTCCCCAAGGCTAAGCCTACCAGGCTGTCGGCCCAAAGCTCCGCCTCCGGCCCCCAGCCTCCGCCATCCTGGCTTCTGATTGGTCTTGATGTTACAGAGGCACCGCCCTTATCGCGGAGGCCCCGCCCCGTGGAAGAGCCCTCTCCAGGCCCCGCGGTGCGTTTGGCTGAGAGGCGGCTGAGACACCGGCTAGAGACAGGTGAGCTGCGCGTGCTGAGGAGAATCGGGGTGCATAAAAGAGTGGGTTGCATCGGAGAGGACGGGGCAGTGCAGCCAGGGAGGAGTGAGGTGCAGCCAGGGACGATTGGAGCGCGGTCATGGAAGAGTGGGGTGCAGTCAGAGGAATGGGGTGCATTTAGGGAGGAATAGGGTGAAGTCAGACAAGAGTCGGGTGTATTCAGATGATAGGAGGCATGCGATGAGTGACAGAAGGGTGGGGTACAGTCAGGGGAGTGGGGTACATTATGAAGGAGCCAGGGAGGAGTGGGCAGCAGTCGGGGACGAATGGGGTACAGTTGGGGACGAGTTTGTGCGGTAGGGGAGGAATGGGGTCCAGTCAAAAAGGAATGGGGCGCTACCTGTTTGCTGTCTAATTGCACATGGACCAGCACCTTGGCCGCAAGGACCTTTCTTCCTCTCAGGGACGGAGGTCCACAGGCTTAGATCTTGGTGTGCACGAAGCTCCAATAGCTGTTTTAGAAACTTCCTGTGGGAGATTTAGGGGCAATGATGTTAAGGCGTGTGGGTGGTACACCTCTGCTGCTGGCGGATGTGGGGCTGTTGGCTGAACTGGGGCTGTGGTCACTGTCCTCCCAAAGGAGTGCAGTAGCAGCTAGCCTTGGGCAGGCTCCCTGCAGTGCCCAACCGGGGATTTATGGACTGAGCACAATCCTGGTGCAATCAAGAAGGCTGTGAGGGCCAAGGTGAGTGTGAGGTCAGGTTGTCATCGAAAGACAAAAAGGAATGGCCCTTGACCCCCGCCACGCCACCTTGGTTTGAGGCCGGCCTGGGCTACATAGTGAGTTCCAGGACAGGCAGCGCTTAGCAGCGAGGCTGTCTCTGAATAACAACAGGTCCACTGACAGTTGGGTGTGAAGTTACCTTCTAGCCTGGGTGACTGATGAGGGGACATTGGGTCATATTCAGGGTTCTGTGTGGCCACCTCAAATCAGGGAGGTCTTGTCATGCAGTGGGTGGAGGCCTGAGATTCTACACAGCACTTTGAGAGCCCAGAGCGTCCCTTCGAGAATGAAGGGCCGGAGGCCATGCGCAAAGCCTTGGAAACAGCTCGCTAGCTGAGAGCTACCCAGTCAGGTGAAGGTGTGTGGATCCGGACAGGCTTCCCAGATTCCCCCAAGGTGCTCTGCGGTGCTGGGACTCAGGCATGCGATACCACACGATACGATTCCCAGCCACCCATGCCGTGGCTCTTCCAGGTGACTTGCTTTGTTTTGTTTTTGAGACAAGGTCTTCGGTAGCCCAGGCTTTCTCCAAGTTCATACTGAGCTCAGGGGGACCTTGACTCCTGATCCTCTTGTCTCTTTCTTGAGTGGTGGGATTACAAGCATAGGTCTGTGTAGCCCCCACCTTTTTTTCTCTTCTGAAACAGGGTCTTACTATGTAGCACAGCTGGCCTGGAACTCACAGAGATTCCCCCTGCCTCTGACTCATGAGCGCTGGCTTAAAGGAGTGGCCACAACACCCAGTTCCCTGTAACTTTAAGTTTGTGGGTAACTGTAACTGAGCCTGCATTGCAGGCACCGAGGTCTACCCAAAGTTCTGTTTCGTGAAGGATCTTGGGGTGCCCTGAAGAGTGTGGTGCATTTCTCGAGCATGGGGTCCTGGAGTGTGGAGCCACAGCCCAGGGGACTGATACCCGTGTACACAGTGCAGAATCATTTCTCTCTGCACACTGATTAGTAACAGAAAAAGTTGCCCCTGCCAAGGCATTGCCCCAGGTTTTCTCTTTGTGTTCAGAAATAGTGACTGTTTGAAATGACATTCACTGGGTTGGGGACATGGCCCAGGCATGCACCAGGCCCTGGATGCTGCTCCCAGTCATTTGAAAACCAAACATGATCCCAGAAGCAGGCAACTCTCTGTGGGTTTGAGGCCAGCCTGGGCTACATAGTGAGACACTGCCTCCGTTGGGGTTGAAAGAGACCTTGGAACTACCACAACCACCTCACCATCGACCGGGTTGTCAAGCCTGTGAAAGACCGGTCCTTTCCTTGGTTCCTCTCTGACTGGTGTGACTTCACCGTCACGCGGTCCGACAGGTCATCACTTGTTTTTCTCCTGTGGAAGGTTCATCCCACGCTGGCTTCCATTAATGGTTGACCCCCGCAATGCCAGGGTCTAGTGGCTTTTGGGGCTTCCTGGACTGAGGCCTGGCTTCTGTTCTTGCATCTTGTCACCGTCCACACCTGTAAGTGTGAAGGCATAAGCCATGTGACAGAATGGTAGACACCTTAACTGCTTTGTGGACGGGCCCGCTCTCCCTGCTCCTGGGAGACCCGTCCTGTCTTCCTTATCTCCATCTGGGGGGAGCAGGGGAGAGGCTTCTAAAATGGTTACCAGCGTCTTCCTGAGGCTCTGAAAAGTAGATGATCTGATCGCTTCTCCTATTTTAAACGCAGGTCTGATCTGCATATTTTAAAATTCACCATTTGAAGCATAATAATTCAGGTTTCCCTGAGCATCTCTTTGCAGCCATGATCTATGCATGACAGTCTGGTACTGTGTCGTCACCCCAGGTTGGTGTCTGCTCCCCTGAGCTGTCACTCTGCCCCTCCCAGCCCCTGGCACCTAAGGCACCTTCCTTCTGGACTCTCCTGGAGCTCTCTGTCCTTAGGGAAGCTTTCAGAGCTGGCACTGTTCGCAGCCGTGCGGTATTCCGCCCACCATGTGAGTGGACCACACTGCATCTCCAGGTCACCAGGACTGTTTCTGTCCTTCGTTTGTGACCTGTGACATGGAGTGATGGTCCTGTCATAGGTGACTTACTGAACCGAACTTGGGCTGTTCATTGTTTTTTCTTTCTGAGGTGAGAGTGTGAATTTGTCTGCTTCCTGTCCTGGTCTTTTTCATCTCAAAGCTACAACACTCAGAGCTGTGTCCCCTTGGTGGGGGCCATTGAGACCTGCTTTCTTTGATTCTTCATTACCAGGTCAAGAGCTAGCGGTTGGCGTCAGGGTCTCACTAGGACCTTAGTGGCCCTCTGGAGACCCTCGCTAACAGCTACCACCCCAGCTCCACCCACCCCCAAAGCCCTGTCACTCCGAGAACATTCCTTTCTCAGTCCAACAAAGGCGCTTTGTCCTTGTTGGCCTGTGCTGAACCTCAGAACCCATGCCAGGTCACAGAGTCACGTGATCTGAGGAGCGTGTGTCTGTGTGTGTGTGTGTCTGTGACTGTGTATGTGTGTGGTGTGTGTGTGGTGATGTGTGGTGTGTCTGTATGTGTGTATGTGTGTGTGGTGTGTGTGTGTCTGTGTCTGTGACTCTGTATGTGCGTGTGTTTGTGGTGTATGGCATGTGTGTTGTGTGTATGTGTGTGTGGTGTGTGTATGTATTTATGTGTGTCTGTGACTCGGTGTGTGTGTGTGTGGTGTGTGTGGTGTGTGTGGTATGTGTATGTGTGTGGTGTTGTGTGTGGTGTATGTGTGTGTGGTGTGGTTGTGTGTATGATTCTGTATGTGTGTGGTGTGTGTGGTAGTGTGTGGTGTATGTGTGGTGTGTGTATGTGTGTGTTGTGTGTGTTGTGTGTGTGTCTGCTGTATGTGTGTATGTCTGTGACTCTGTATGTGTGTGTGTCTGTGACTCTGATGTGTGTGTGTGTTTGTGGTGTGTGTGATGTGTTGGTGTGTGGTTGCATGTGGCCTGGGGCAGTGGATAGAGGTGGGAGGCAGGACTCTGCTGTCTCCCAGCACTTGGAGACATGGTGCTCTGAGGCCTAGGGACACACTAGGTATGTGAGACTGAGCTGCCTGTCATTCCAGCACTTGGGAGGTGGAGGCAGGAGGATCATGGGTTCCAGGCTAGTCTGAGCTCCGTAGTGAGATCCTGCCTGAAAACCCAAAGCCGAGGGCTGGAACATGCTCAGCTGTGAGACCGCTGACTGCACAGCGTGAGGACAAGTTCAGATCTAAAGAGCCCTCATCAACAGCCGGCATGGCCACACAGATGTCGAGGCCCCTGTGGCTTGCTGGCCTCCAGCTGAGCTCTGGAGCTCTTAGCTCAAGGAAATAAGGCAGCAGGATCGGAGACAATGCCCGCATCCTCCTCCGGCTCTATCTGTGTGCACACACCACATACACGCGTGCACTAACAACCCAAACCAAAGTCCAACCCCCACTTCAGACAGGGTTTGTCTGTGTAGCCCTGGCTGTCCTGGAACTCACTCTGCAGACCAGGCTGGCCTGGAACTCAGAGATCCTCCTGCCTCTGCCTCCCAAGTCTTGGGATTAAAGGCATGAGCCATCTTCTTCTGATTAAAATAAAAAAAAACCCACATTTTTTTTTGTGTGACCCAACAAGTCATTGCTGCAGGGCAGAAGTGGATGTAGGGGTCAGGGCCCAGGCAGAAAAGTTGGGTTGGAGCACTACTTGTCCAGGGCAAGATGTGGCCATAGCCTCCTGCTTTTCCAGGTTCTTCTATGTCACCCAGAGTGGTTGGGTGTGTGACTAGCATCCTGAGTTAGGGTGCTTTGGGGGGGCTGTCCTAGGGGTGTCCCTGGAATCCACCCACTCCATGCCATGAGCTCCTCTGGTTGGCTCCCCACAGTTGAGAGTCCCCTGGGTTTAAGATGGCCCCCAGATCAAACTCATAGCCTTCAGTGAGACCAGACTAGACCAACAGGGTCAGGATCCCTCTATGCGGAGAGCTGGGTTTGGAAACAGGGTTTAGGACTCTGGCTGCATCACACACCCAGCAGGCAGGAAGCTCTGGGATCCGTCCACAGCACCATAGAAACCAGACGAGGTGACTCACTGGGAGGCAGAGGCAGGGGGATCAGAAGTTCAAAACCAGCTTTGGCTACATAGTGATGTTTGGGTGGAAATGCCACCCCAGCCCCCAGAGCCCCTATACCCAAAGAGTCTGGAATGTTTGGGTTAAGGCTTCATCCCAGCCCCTGGCATCCATCTACCCAGAGAGTCTGGAATCTTTGGGTGGAAAGTTCTATCCCAAGCCCCATCCCCAGGGAGTGGCCTCAGTCCAGACTCCACCCCCCAAGAAAGCCTGCCACATGGTGACCCCTCCCCAGAGGTGCTCAAGACCACTCCCACAGGATATTTACACAGCCCCCCAGAGAACAAACACATGGTTTTCCGGTTTCACTTCCCTGCTACTCAGGAGCGCTGGCCTCTATTAAACCCGGGCTTTTTCTAATTTAGTTTGATTTGGTCTGATTTGGGTTATTGGATCAGCAGAGAGATTTACTGGGCTGCAAAAGCTTTTCAACTGAGTCTGAGACAGCCTGGGCTACGTGAAACCCTATCTCAGGAAAAAATATTTATTTAGCTTGACATGGTTTAACTGTGTGGTGCAGGCTGGCCCGGAAGCCTCACCTCCCAGGCCTGCACTCCCACATCCCATACAAGGCAGCGATTAGAGCTCTTAGTTTCACTGTTGGAGCCTTTCCCAGACTGAATCCATTCCCTTCCCCCACATCTCAGATCCCCCCCGCCCCCCCAGCTGCATCCACCAGCTGGCTATAGGGTCATCCCTGTCCCCCTGCCCCCCACCTGATAATAGTCCATTGTATGAGGAACCCAGGTTGTGTGGGTTCACTCATCTTTTTGGGTGGTTGCTATCTTCAGGCTGTTTTGGAAGACAACCCCCCATCCCCACCCCATACCATCTATTGAGGAATTTTATTATTTTGTTTTTCTAAGGATGAGTGTTTTTATCTTTCTTGGCCTGAGAATACCCCAGGAAGCACCCAGAGGGTCCATTAGCCTCTGTCAAACCCAGGGATGGCTTAGATGGTCTTCTGGGCCTCCGGGGAGTTCCTCCGTGTGTCAGAGGCTCTTTCTAAACCTGGGCTTCAGGGATCTCTGTCAACCCAGTTCTTGCCCTTCCACTTGGTTGGCCTTCGTGCCCTGTGCCTGACTCCTGTGGGACCAGCCAGCCTCGCTGCTTCTGGGACTCTGCGTGGGCAGGGCAGGTCCTGGGGGGCTGTGGGTAAGGGCACCTGCCTTGCAGTGTGTTCAAATACCCAGCAAACCTGTAAAGTCCAGGTGTGAACGCGCGCACGTCTGTGACCCCGGGTGAGGCTGTCTCTCCCCATCGCTGGGGCTCCATGTCCAGTCAGCCTGAAGAAGAGGAAGGTGCCAGCCCAGCGAGAGACCCAGCCCACTGAAGGCTCAGCTCCTCGAGACGAAATGCCCAACCAGATAACTTGGGGGTCATCGAAAGGAGGCTGACCCAGAGAAGTGAAAACAGATCTGAGATCAGTGAATGCCATGCTCCGAGGAAGTGGAGCCCATGGGGCCAAGATATAAAGGAAGTCAAATAGAAGATGGGTTTCATGGCGCACGCCTTTAATCCCAGCACTCGGGAAGCAGAGGCAGGTGGATCTCTGTGAGTTTGAGGTCTGCCTGGTCTATGGAACTAGGACAACCAGGGCTACATGGAGAAGCCCTGTCTGAAGAAGAATAGAAGAAGAAGAAGAGGAGGAGGAGGAGCAGGAGGAGAAAAATGAATATTGTGGAATCTTCTATAACTTTCTGGAGTCTTTCAGAACTTCTGGGACCGTGACAGAGTGAAACCATGCCCTTGTCTTAAGTTAATATCGTTATTGTGTATAGAATATGTTAATCTTTATTTTTCACTGATATAAATAAATATAAAAATGGCTATTAAATTTCCATTCTACTTCATGAAAAAAAATCTTTATTTTTCATCCCCACTGCCATCTCAGACATGGACAAACCAATGACAGGATTAAGGGAGCTGCAGGCAGAGGCTGTGCCGGCACACTCAGGAGCTGGGCTTCTGTAGAGACTGGAGGCCCTCCAGGGAGGTTGCTGTTTCTGGGGTGGGAGGTGGCCTTGCGAGGCTGAAGGCATGGAACCCTCCCAAGGCTCCTGACCAGATAAATGCCTGGTGCGCATCTTGGGCTCTGCAGCGTGCTAGGGGTGTCCCCGGCCTTCACCCACCCATGCCAGGAGCTCCCCAGAGGGACCATTTCTGTCCTCAGATGTCCCCCAGTATCTTAGCGACAGGCTCACTGTTAACCCTGGAAGGAAGACCCGCATGCCATGCACACGCCTGAGCTTGGACTCAGGCCTGGGATGCCCCCCATGGTGACATGGCCTCTGCCAGGGATCCCAGCAGTGTGTTTAGAGGTGTAATTAAGTGGCTGTGTTTTCTCTGGGGCGGTGACACAGATCTGTCCCTCCCTTCAGAGCTGACAGCAATTTAAAAGAGAGACTTAGGGGTCCTTGGGGACCGAGGAGTTGCGTGTGAGATCTGTGTCTTAGCATGTCTCCCTCAGGTTGCCCAGAACCCCACTATGCAGGACCAGCACCCGCACGAGCCAGTGCTCTGCAAGCTGGTCAGAAGGTGCTGAGCTGAGGTGCACGGGATCTACTGGGGGGCAAGGGAGACAGGGATGGAGGGACTGTGTGCGGTGCGATGTGTGGGGGCTGGGGGCGTGGTCAGGGTGGAGCACGGGTCTAGCCTGTGTCAGGATGTTCAGATTGTGGCTGCTGTGATTTATTTTTGGTTTGCGGGCTTTTCCTTCTGTCTGGCCTCTGCCTCCTTCCCAGTCTGCCTATCCTGTCTTACACAGATTCCTGTCAGTCTCTTTAAGACTCCCCTAATCGCCTTACCTCTTCAGCATGTGAAGACCCCTTTCCATCCTCTGAGGTATCTCTCAAAATATTCCCGATAGTTAAATTAACTCAGTGTTTGCACCCTGGGCTGTGTGAACACTGTTCCAAGTCATTCTTTATGACTGGACTTGGTGGCGCAGACCAGTTATCCCAGCACTTGGGTTTGGAGGCAGGAGGATCAGAAGTTCAAGCTCGTTCTCAGCCAGTCTGAGCCAGCCTGGGCTACACGAGACCAGCCTCTGCTATCCACTTGGGCTCGGTCCCTTGCTAGTGTTCTCGCGCGCGCGCGGCTCAGCAGTAACACACAGCCAGGTTGGCAAAGCCGGAGCACTCAGCTTTGAACGGACGATGCCGAGCTAAATCGGGCGCGTTGTGCTCCAGGAGGATGTGTTGGTTCGGTTGTGTTTTGGGGGAGGGGACAGTGTGTTTCCTCCTGTGACTGTGTCTCAGAATGGTTCATTGAGGAATGCGTAGACGGGTTCGCAGCTGCGCACAGCCTGACAGTCTCTACAGCGCTCTCCGTGTGTGACAGCGTGACCGTCCCCCCCCCCCATGTGTAAAACTCTAGCTTTTTAAAAAGTCTATTCTCAACCCAAGCAGACCGGGATGTGTTAGAACACTTCTGTTTTGAAGGCGCGTCACAGTATGTATAACAGCATCGTGTCGTTTCCTAACCAACAAAATTCTCAAAACGGCTCAGTTTTCAAGCCTGTGCCCAAAGAGTGAGCATACTGAGGAGGCAGGACACGCAAGCTGTTCTTTGTTTATTCTGGGTACCATTCAGGGTTGGCTTCTCAGGAGTGAGAGTGTATCAGTCAGCCAACACTGTGTAACAAGCAGCACCAGGTCCTACATTTAAACCATCTGTTGCTTATTGTGGTATGCTTTCCTGGGCTAGGACTCCAGATGTGGTTTAGCAGATGTGTTTGGGGCTCTCTGGGGTTGCTGGGTAGGTATTGGGCTGGGGTGATGTCTGCTTCTCTAGGGAGGGACTCATACAGGCCATACCTGAGACCCAAAGCTTCCCTTGCAAGACACAGGTCTGAAACCTCTTTGGAAGACAAGAATTTAGAGCCGCTGCCAGCTCTTCCTGCTCAGAATCACCCACTGACACCAGGCTGATTTTCCACATTGCCAGGCTGCACAATTGAGCCATTGTGTGTGACTAGTGTCCTCTTGTGCTTTAAGAAATGCCACATGATGCCATTTTACTGTGAAAGAGTTGTCAGGATGCCTATTTAGAGGGAGGTTCACCAAGTTAATTCCACTGATTTTTCTTTTTTTTTCTTTTTCTTTTTTTTTTTTTTTTGACAGGATTTTATTCTGTGTAGCTTTGGAGCCTGTCCTGGAACTTGCATTGTAGACCAGGCTGGCTTCGAACTCACAGAGATCCGCCTGCCTCTGCCTTCTGAGTGCTGGGGTAAAAGCATGTGCCATCCCATCGGCTCTACTGGGGTTTTTTTTGGGGGGGACGTAGGAGGTTGAGATAGGGTCTCTTGTAGCTCAGGCTGGCCTTGAGCTTGTGATCCTCCTACTCAGCCTCCTGAGTGCTGGGACGTCGTGTGTGTTGTCACGTGTCTTACCTCCCACTGTCTGTCTTCTGGAAGAAAATGAGGGAAGAGCTGGCATGTCTTCAGGTAGGACAAGAAGCAACAGCCACTTGGAAGTTGTCTTTTGACTATGCGTTTCCTTTTTTTATGCCAGTTCCAAGCTGTGTGGCTTTGATGAACTTCTTAAAGTCTCTGAGCCTCAAATGTCCCACCAGAGAAACGTGCTTTGATGACAGCTGTGTGCCACCTTGCCCCATGCAGGGGGTGGAACTCCAGGCTCTGCACATGCCAAGGGGTGCTCTACCCGCTGAGCCCCACCTCCAACCCTTCTTTAGTAATATGCACACATGAATATCTTTTATTTTTGTGTACAGATGTTTGCTTATGTATGTCTATGCACCACGTTGGGTGTAGTCCCTGCATAGGTCAGTAGAGGGCGTTGGATCCCTGGGAACTACAGATTCCCAGGGACCCAGGTTGTGGGTGCTGGGAATCGAACCTGGCTCGTCTGTTAGCTGGTGTGCTATCCACCGAGCTAACCTTCTGCTCTGCTTGGGGCTGACCTCAAGTTCATGGCCTGAGATCAGGTCATTCTGTCCCTCTCATCTGCCAGCATTTTTTAGACCTCCAGAGAAGGGGCTGAGGTCACTGTGCGGGCATCAGGCTGGCTGAACTCGAAGGGCAGGCGCGGGAAGGGCAGGTGAGGGAAGGGCAGGCGCGTGGGCACACACAGCAGCAGGTGTTTCCCGCTGCTCAAGGCTTTGAGCCCACAGCATCTGGGATGAGGCAAGAGGGTAGCCAGCCCTTCCTTATGCCAGACCTCAAGGCGACCCTCAGCATTGCATCCTGTGTCTCCACGCGTGACTTGGTAACATAATACAGAACTTGAAATCTCAGAGGGAGACAGACTCAGGTTGTCACGAATGGGGGAGGGGTGATGTCATTCGCCTGGGCTCCATGGGGGCTGGGAACTCAGCTCAGCACCCTGCAGATCCCAGCACTCCCCACCCAGAACAACCAGGAAGTGTTCGCACTGCCAGGGAGGAACCCAAGGTGAAGGTGACTCGGAGATGAGAGAGCCTTTTGTGCCCGGAAAGTCGGGAAAGGCGGCCGCCAGAGCCAGGGCCACCAGCTCAGCAGGTTCAGCTGACCTTGCAGAGCGAGGCACAGCTGGGCCCCAGAGCTGGTGACAGCTCAGCCAGTCTCCAGTACTGTGGAGGACAGGGACCCATGGCGGGTCTACTTGTCTGAGAACAGGGTCTCACGTAGCCCAGGCTGGCCTCAAGCTCACCGTGGAGCCCCATGCTGAGTGCCAGGGTGACAGGCAAGCGCCCTCACACCTGACTTATGTGCAGGGAATGGAATCTGGCTTTGCGTGTAATGGGTGAGCCTGTCACCCACTGAGCCTCGTCCTCAGCCCCTTCAATAAAACAATAAGCTGACAGTTTGCAGTCCCTCTGGGACTTTGAGCTCGTGAAGGAGGGCCGTGCTGTGCACACAGTGTCATGGAGCCAAGAGGTCCCTGTTGTGTCTGCTCAGCTCCCCTAGACAGTGGTGAAGGAACAAGGTGGCTGCGCCTCTCAGTGGACTTGTTGACAGGAGTAAACTGAGGCCACATTTCACCTGTGGCTTTGATCTGACTCCTTTAAATCTGCACGACTGAATCCAGTGACCACAAGCCATTTTGTTTGTTTTCAACACCAGGCATTGAACCCCGTGCACACCAGGCACTGAGCCCCGTGCACACCAGGCACTGAACCCCGTGCACACCAGGCACTGAACCCCGTGCACACCAGGCACTGAACCCCGTGCACACCAGGCACTGAACCCCGTGCACACCAGGTACTGAACCCCGTGCACACCAGGCACTGAACCCCGTGCACACCAGGCATTGAACCCCGTGCACACCAGGCACTGAACCCCGTGCACACCAGGTACTGAACCCCGTGCACACTAGGCAAGCATTCTACCATTGGCTGGATTTGGTGGTGCACGCTTCAGGAGGATGAGGTCGGAGGATCTCTGTGAGTTTGAGGACAACCTGGTCTACGTTGTGAGTTCTATGCCAGCCTGGGCTACATAGACCCTGTCCCCAAAATTGAAATTTAGTCATCAGGCTTGGCAGCAGTGCCTTTACCTGCTGAGCCAACTCACTGGCCCTCTTCCATGCTTTATTTTGAGACGAAGGCTGGCTGGCCTTGGACTCCCTCTGTGGCTCAGGCTGGCCTTGGGATGGTCTTGCTCTTGTTCCATAGCCAGGCTTATTCACTGCTGGTTGCTTTGTTATTGTTATTTTGTTTTTCTTAAACAGGGTCTCACTGTGCTTGTCCAAGCTGACTTCAAACTCAGAGCAATCCTTCTCCCTCAGCCCCACCCATACAGACTATAGGTTTGCACTGCCAGCACTCCATTCTTTCAATCATTCTGATTCACTCTGGTTTTCTAGAACTTTCCACCCATAAAGCTGCTGCTGTCTTCCAGTCCAGCCCCAGCTGCACCCTCCACAAGGCTCACGGGTGGCTCACGGGTGAGGGCACCCTGCTGCCACATCCACCCTCGATGTTCTGAAAGCTTCCTGCAGCACAGCCCCCCACATGGGGACCAACCATCTCTCCCACCTGTCCCCTCCCTGAGCCCATCCCTCTCTAATTTGCATATTCTGTTTTTAGCATTTTTTTCTGGATTTTACATAATCATGTCATTAGGAGGCTGTCATGGGAACCAAACGCTCCCTTTTCAAAGTACCTTCTGGAGCTAATTGCATGTCTACTATCTCCATTTCTTTTGAAAATGAATTTTACATTTTGGGATATATTGACTGAACAAGCTACTTTAGGAGGCCAGGACAGAGGAGTCCCCGCATGCCCCCAAATGATGTCCGCATGACTTAGGTCTTAGGGTGACCCCTTGTAGTTCCCACAGTGAAGCAAGGCTGAGCTCCTGTTAGTCTTCCCCAGGACGCTCCCTGTTAGGGTCCTAATCCAAGGTCAGGCCAGCTTTGTTGTGACATCATACCCTGAGGACAGTTCTTCTTCAGACTTTGTTTAGATTCACTGGGGCATGTTAAGGAGTCTTGGGTAGAGGTCTGAGAATATCCGCTCATTGTGAGCAGCCCAATATTTTCCGTTATCCTTCTCTACCTAGGACTCAATGATAGAGCCCCGCCTAGAACCCCCAGTGAGGGGCTGGGGGCGTGGTCAGGGTGGAGCCCCACCTAGAATCCCCAGTGAGGGGCTGGGGGCGTGGTCAGGTTGGAGCCCCGCCTAGAATCCCCAGTGAGGGGCTGGGGGCGTGGTCAGGTTGAAGCCCCGCCTAGAACCCCCCAGTGAGGGGCTGGGGGCGTGGTCAGGTTGGAGCCCCACCTAGAATCCCCAGTGAGGGGCTGGGGGCGTGGTCAGGGTGGAACCCTGCCTAGAATCCCCAGTGAGGGGCTGGGGTTTAGCTCTGCTGTGAGTGGGGAAGCCATTGGTTCAATCCTAGACTACAAAGGAACAGGCTGTGGATGGGCACGCAGAGCTACAGCGGCCCTGAAGATAAGCCAGGCACTGAGGGTTTGCTGTCCGACCTCTGCAAGGTGACTCTGTGGGTTCCTGTGCATCTCTTTCTTTGGACAAAGGTGCTCTTTAGGTTTTTTTTTTTTTTTTGGTTTTTCGAGACAGGGTTTCTCTGTGGTTTTGGAGCCTGTCCTGGAACTAGCTCTGTAGACCAGGCTGGTCTCGAACTCACAGAGATCCGCCTGCCTCTGCCTCCCGAGTGCTGGGATTAAAGGCGTGCGCCACCACCGCCCGGCTTTACGTTTTTAGCTTCCATTCCTGCATCATATGTGCACGTGCCTTGATGCGTGCGAGATTCCGGGGACAACTTGTGCCGCTCAGTCTTCTTCCACCACCTGTGGGTCCCAAGGACTGATCTTGGGTTCACAGGCTTGGCGGTGAGCACCTTCACTCTCTGAGCCATCTCGCGGCCACGGCTCTTTAGGTTTGAATGGAAATTAGCTTGTGCAGGTTTCTATTCTTGTCCAAAATGGACCGTCCTGCTGTCCATGCTGTCTCCACACACCAGTTCCCATCAGTGGTGGGTGACACTGTCAGGTGACTCTGCCCCTCTGGATGCTGGGCCATGGCACGCCAGGGGAGTTCCTGGCATGGAGTTAGTGGAAACCAACGACTTTCTGAGCATCCGTAGGGTTCAGTGCGTGCCCCCAACCCACGGTGTACCCAGTGCCTGGGGGACCCCATCCTGACCATGAATGAGATCCAGTTGCCTTCCAGCTGATCCTGAGGTGGGCAGGGAGCCTCCACCTGGGCGGTGCTGGCCTTAGCTGGGCATGGTGGCACATGCTCATCCCTGCAGAACTGGGAGCTGAGGCAGAAGGATTTCCAGGAGTTTGAAGTCAGCCTAGACTATAGTGTTGAGACGTTCAACCCAAAGCATAAAAGACCTTGAACGGTTGGTGTTCAGTCCTGAACTCAGCTGTCCTTGGGTCCTGTCTGTTTGGAGCTGTGACAGAGCCAGCTCTGGGTCCAGTCACCTCACACCCTGGTCCCTGCCTGCTTCGTGCTCTCTTGCCTGTGCCCTGCACCCCATGCAGAGGAAGCCGTCACCCTCTGCTCCCTGCCTTGGCAATCAGTGTTCCTGGGTGACATATTTAGATGGTTGCTATGGTGATGAGGTTGACAGCTTCATGTGGCACAAAAGACGGGCCCGCTTTGCTATATCGAGCCTGCAGAAGACCGGGTGCCTGTGCCACGTGCCCCTGTCAGCGTAGGAAGGGAAGGGGGCTCAGACAGCCCGTCCCACCCACTCGCTCCCCACGGAGGAGCGGCGACCCGCTGGAGGAGGTATGACTGTCACCTTGAGAGATGTGTAGGGAGGAACAGGGCTCACTTAGGGGTGACTGGGTCCTCCAGGGGACACTGGGCTATGCCTGGGGACGTGTGTGGCTACCCCAACTCAGAGTGTCCTTGGCATGTGGCGGGTGGAGGCCAGAGATTCTGTCGCGTATAGTCAGGACCCAGGGTACACGCTGAAAACGGTGCACGGTGTCCCCAGGCTGTGGGAAGCTGGGTCCTCTCCTTGCTCTGCCCATGGCTGTGACAAGCACCTGACACAGGCGGCTACGGAAGCAAGGGTTTCTCCTGTACGGTTAGCACCCTCCATCGTGGCCACACCGAGTCCGCAGTCAGGAAGCAGAGAGAGGCGATCGCTGGGCTCCGCCCACGATCCCAGCCCACGAGATGGCATTGCCGCGTGCAGGGACACTCGTCTATACCTTCTCAAGGTGATAGTGACAACACCAAGGTCACACTGAGACAGGAGGGTAACTGTGAGCTCGAGGCCAGCCTGGACTGCACCGTGGGATCATGGGACCCCTTCCTCTGGGCCTCCCTGAGAAAAAGTAAGGCAGCCTGGTCCAAGGGGGAATCGGGATGGATTTTGTTTGCTGTTCTAGGCTGGCCTCGAACTCACAGAGATCTGTCTGCCTCTGCCTCCTGAGTGCTGGGGTTAAAGGCGAGCGCCACCACTGCCCGTTCATGCCTTTCAGAGACCTTGGCCCAAAGGGTATCACAGCCATTGGTGAGAGAGATGAAATTTGGGGCCATGGCTGTTGGGGCTTAAAGAAATCAGCTAAAAACTTAATGTCAAAAAATTCCTTTTTAAAACCAGCTCTGACTGAGACTGGGGGATTAGTCGCTGGAACTGTGGAACTGGGGTTCGATTCCCGGCATCCCCATGGTGTTTGTGACATCATCTCTGGGCTCTGGTGATCCCTTCTGGACTCTGAGGGTGCTGCATGCACTTGGTCAGTGTGTGTGTGTGCGTGCCTATGTGCATGGGCATGCATCTGCATGTGTACGAGTGTGTGCGTGTAAGAAGTTTCCTCGTGCCCCTCGGTGGCCCATAGAGTGGATGACAGGGATCCTCACGACACTGCTTTCCGAGTGGTCACAGAAACCAGAGCTGCAGCGTCCTCTCCGTCCTGCACCGGGTGATCTCTGGGACAAGAGTGGCTCTTGCGGGCTCCAGGCGATGAGTGGGTGTGGCCGGGGTCCTGCGTATTCCCCTCCCTGTGGCCCCGTGTCCCACCCTGGGGGACCCTCTGCGGTCTGGCCTAGAGCGTGGAAGGACTGGGGTCTGTCTCAATGACTGCCGGGGTGTCCTGCCCCAACCAGCCCTCTTTCCCTGTGGACACTGCTGCCCCTGCGTGACAAAGGTAGGAAGTGGGCACAGGGTCCTTGTCGGTCCCGGGTCATCCACTGGGGTCCTGGAGTCACTGTGACTAGACTGAGTCAGGACGACCTTGGAGACCCACAGAGCTGTCTGGGGATGCGGGACAGAGTGGACGCTGCTCAACCCCCTCAGGGAACCAGCTCGAGACCCGCCTAAGAGGACCCTAAATTATTATTTAGAATTCGGGCCTTGCTCCTTCACCATGAGCCCCAGGCATGTGGCTCTGCCCGCCCCCAGCCCCCCGCCCCCCGGTTTCTGGGGCCAGCTGCTCTCCCTCTGCACTCAGCATGCGCCTCAACTCCTCCAACGACTTAGTGTCCAGCCTGGGTGTGAGCACGTGTGCAACTCTCAGTTGCCTGGGTTCGTGTGAAGTGGCTGGGGTCGTCCCCGTGGATGGGCGTGTTGCTCCAGCCGGGCCTCGGTGCAAGCAAGAGTCCAGCCGCTTCCTGTAGCGGCGCTGCCACCTGCAGGAGGCAGCCGGTATTGCAGCTGCATTTGCAAAACCAAAAACCTCAGAAAGGTACTTGAATAGAGCGCTCTCCCAGCATGCACCAGGCCCAGGGCACCGCATAAGCCAGCCTAGGCTACATAGTGAGTGAGGACAGCCTGGGCTCACGAGACCCCCTCTCAAGAGGGAGAAAGATAATATTTTAGGGCTGGAGATAAGAGCACTGACTGCTCTTTCAGAGGTCCTGAGTTCAATCCCCAGTGCCCACGTGGTGGCTCACAGTCATCTATAATGAGTTTGGTGTCCTTTTCTGGCCTGCAGGCATACATGTAGACAGAATACTGTATACATAACAAATAAATCTAAAAAAAGATAATATTTTAAAAAGGGTTTATAGCCTAACATGTGATCTCAAGTGCTGAACTAGCAGAGGCAGGAGGATTGTGGGTTTAAAGTCAAATACATAGTGAAATCTTGCATCAAATAAAATAATATAAAATAAAGTAAGGGCCGGGCGGTGGTGGCGCACGCCTTTAATCCCAGCACTCGGGAGGCAGAGGCAGGCGGATCTCTGTGAGTTCGAGACCAGCCTGGTCTACAAGAGCTAGTTCCAGGACAGGCTCCAAAACCACAGAGAAACCCTGTCTCGAAAAAACTAAAAAAAAAAAAAATAATAAAATAAAATAAAATAAAATAAAGTAAGGGCTGGCTAGAGGGCTCAGCAAATAAAGGAGCTTGCTGTCAAGCCTGAGGTCATGAGTTCGAGCCCTAGAACCCACAAGATGGAGGCACACACATACACACACACACACACTGAATGTGTCTTTGGGGGTTAAGGTTGAGAAATAGCGCAGAAGTGCCCTTCTTTCTCCAGGAATCATGCTGGTCAAGTCCAGCATATATTGAGCTCCCACTGTATACAAACGCTTTCTAGAAATGCCCTGGTGTGACTCTCAGGAGAGGCGCACGGGGACCTGGGAGGCCGGCCACCGCCCTCTGATGGGCAGTCCCCTGCCTCTGTTCTGTCTCTGACCCGTCCATTCCCACCCGCCACTTCCCTTTCAAATGCGCAGTAGATTAATTATGAATTCCGCCTCATTCTTTCGGTAAATTGCTGTTCCCATCCGGCCCGCGCAGGCCGAACCCCACAGCTTGTCGGGACCCCCGACCTGACGCCCGCGGTGCCAAATTAACGCCCAGTGTTTCTCTTCCAGGGAGCGAAGGCTTCTGGTTGGAACCTCGGTGCTGGGACGGTGGACTCGGTGCAGGTAGGTGCTGTGCTCGGTGCCTTGCTGGGCTTTGAAGCCTGGGTGGGAGTAAGGAGTCTTGCGGAACGGGATCCGCACGGACGGGGAAGGGGGCCATGGTGCTGTGGGGTGACCTCGGCCCCAGACAGCCATGTTCTCTCCACCCCAGAGTTTGCCAGACGCTTTGGTACTGCACCCCGTTTCCAGCACCCCGTTTCTCACATCCCATTCCCTGTACCCTATTTCCCATGCTTACGTTTCCTGCACCCCTGTTTTCCTACCCCCTTTCCCAACCTTTGTTTTGTCTCCCGTACCCCTTTCCCATACTGTTTCCCGTACCCCAGTATCCCGCACCTCTCTCCCCACCCCTGTTTCTCTCACGCCTGTCTTCTGCATCCTGTCCCGCACCCCGTTTTTCACACCCCATTTCCCACACCCCTGTTTCCTGCACCCGCACCCCGTTTCACACACCCCGTTTCCTGCACCCTCACCCGCACCCCGTTTGCTGCACCCCCTTTCCACAAACCCGTTTCCACACACCTGTTAACTGCACCCTATCCCGCACCCCGTTTCTCACACCCCGTTTCCTGCTGCCATTTCCTCATCTCCAGGGTCATGGTTTTTGGGGTTGACTTTGCTTTCTGCACCTGTTCCGTACCATGCCGGCACCCCGCTCCGCCCGGTTAGCTCCCGGTCCTGAGGCTGGGGTGCGCTGTCGGGGAAGGGGGTCTCGGGACGTGGCCGTAGTTTGAGACAAGGTCTCATTATAGAGCACTGGCGCCACCTGCCGGCCTCTGCGGGTACTGCACACGGGTATAATCCCGTGCCTGTACCTCTTCCTAATTTAGGGGTACATTAGAAGACAGCGCTGTATTGACTGTGTGACTCATACCATTCGAAATGTAACCACATGTGCCTGTCCCCTGACACAGGGAAGGAGGAGGCTGGAGGGAACATGGTCAGCCTCAGCAATGTAGTGAATTTGAGGCCAGCCTGGACTACCTTTCTCTCTAAAATTAAAATAAGATAAAATTTAAAAAGTAAGCCCGGCATGACACCTATAATCCCAGCACTCGGGAGGCAGAGGCAGGCGGATCTTTGTGAGTTCGAGGCCAGCCTGGTCTACAAAGCGAGTTCTAGGTCAGCCAAAGATACACAGAAGGACACAGAGAAACCCTGTCTCAAAAAACAAACAAACAAACAAAGATTAAAAAGATGGATTTATGTTGTCAAGGACCCTATGTGATATCAGGGAACGCTCGTGGCGGCCATAACTGGGGAAACCCTGGCATGGAGCGGCCAGAGGCTGCTGAGGGTACCCAGGGCTGTGTGCCCCACAGAGAAGCCTCAGCCCTGTCAGTCACGCTGGGGTCCTGAGGGTGGGGATACAATACTGACTTGAGTCTTTCTCTCATGAGCCACTTGAAGAGCGGGGTGCTCCCTAACTCCCGACTTTTTATTTCCTTTTTTTAAAAAAAGTAACTTTATTTTTATTTTATGTGCACTGGTGTTTTGCTGTCTGTGTGAGGGCGTTGGGCCCCCAGAAATGGAGTCACAGGTGGTTGTGAACCCCATGTGGGTGCTGGCAATTGAACCCAGGTCTTCTGCAGGAGCAGATGGTGCTCTAACCACTGAGTGTCCCTCCAGTCCAGTATGGACCCTTCTAAAAATAATTACATGTATTTATCTTTGCACATGTGTGTGGGTGCATGCATGTGTGTGCTCACATGTGGAGGACAGCGGACAGTTTGAAGGAGCCGGGTCTCTCTCTTTCCACGGTCGGGAATTGAACTTGGATCCTCAGACTTGGGGGCCGTCTCCTGAGACTACAACTTTTCCCGGATTGGTATCAGCGCCTGCCATTACCACACATGACCACCAGGGGTCAGCAGAGACCCGTGCGGCTCTGCACCGGGGGACTTTCAGGGAGCTTGGATAAGGGAAGGTGGGAGGTTCAGCTGTTGGTGACGCTGGTGGCAATCATCCCCTTGGAAGAAGTGATGCCTCAGAAAATGTGGCCACCCAAAGTACAGAGGGTGGAGGCGAGATTGAGGGCCGGGGTGATTAACAGGGCTGCAGGATATCAGGGAAGCCCGTCTCCATAAAATCAATCTGGGGTCTTGACGCTCGGGGGATCGACATACAGCACAGAGCCTTGGGCAGCCCCAGCACAAGCGTTTTCTCTTCGCGGTCCCTTCTTTCTTGCAGTCTGGGGGCATTTCTGCTGGGAACATGCGGGTGGGAGGCGGGAGGGACAGACACGTGACAGGGGCTGCCCTGGAGCAGGTGGCTCAGACTCTGGCTCTTACACACACACACACACACACACACACACACACACACACACACACACACTGTCTGGGTTGACTGCCCTCTGGGTTTGTTCCCGGCCTGTGGGAATTGTGGTATTATAAGGTCTCTGTGGACAGACCATCTTGCTCGGCCCACAAGGCCCCCAGAACACCAGACACACCCGTGTGTTGTTGTGGGGCTTCACACGGAGACCTGCCAGACGCTCTCCTCCCAGGGTGCCTAGAACCTTCTCCTTGCCCGGTATGTAGCTGAGGACGCGGTAAACTTCTCACAGCCTCAGGGACCTCTCAGCTTCCAGGATGTTACCAATATCCTACCCCCGCCCTCCAGGGCATCCTGGGTGCTCCTGGCATTGTCGGCAGAGACTGCGGAAGCTGCTGTGCCCCGGAGAGCCAAGGGCACCCCACAGGGAACACCCCTGAGCAGTGTCCCAGCACCCGGCGCTATGCTGCTTAAACCTCTCCTGCTGGGGTAGGTCCTGTCACCAGGTTTCCATGTGGGTAGAGTTGCAGGACCTCAGTGGGGACAGGTGGCTGGGTGACACCGTCTCCTGGGGTCCCTGAAGCAGGGCATCTCCCCTGGGAACAATCTTCCCCTGAGATACCGCTGACCAAGAATGACCTGGCCCCAGACGGAGTCTCATGTAGCCAAGGCTAGCTTCAAATACCCCTTATGTAGCTAATAATGACACCTGGCTCCTGATTCTCCTGTCTGCACCTCCTACGTGCTACATGATAGGTGTGTGCTACCTACCACGTGCTAGAAATAGAGCCCAGGGCTTCCTGATGCCGGGCAGCTGAGCTATAAGGACTCTGCTAACAGAGTTGCAGGCACCCTGCCCACTAGGCCACATCCTCATCCAGGATCATCCCTTTTAGTCTCTGCGGTGTCCTTTGGTCCCCGCCGAGCCCTAATGAGCAACTCTCTCTTCAAAAGCCCGTCCACCCAGAAAGAGCTAGAGCCTTCCACTGCCGTGAGTGTTGTTGCTAGGCAACCGCTTTTAGCATCCGCTTCCCCCAGAGTGGTGCTGATGCAGGGATAGGTCATTCCCGGATTTGTTGGGCCTCAGCCTCCACTGACTCAATGCACGTGGGGGTGACAGTCACGTATGTATATGGCAGGGGTGGTGGGAACGTGGGGCAGCTGTCAGAAGCTGGACACTGCCCACCCGAGGTGGGTCCGGATTTAAGGTTACCTTTATTTATGTGTGTGGGAGAAAGGGTGTACAGAGCCCATGGTGGCCAGAATGGGGCACCAGGTTTCCTGGCGCTGTAGTCACAGTTGGTCGTGAAGGTGAGTGCTGGATCGGTCCCAGCCCATCCGGGTGGACCCATGACATGAGGGTGTTTTGTTGGGCACTTGTGGCCTTGCAGAGGACCCAAGTCTGACTCCTGTGCTCTGCCCTCTGAACTCAGACCCCAGCCCCTTCCTTCCCTTCTAAATACTCATCTTTGTGCATGAAGGATCTCTCCACCTGGAGTGACAACGTGTGTGTGTGCGCGCGTGTGTGCGCGTGCGTGCCGTGTGTGTGTGTGCATGCACGTGTGTGTGTGCACAGAAGGGTGTGTGCATTTAAATGTTTTTAATCAAAATATAATTACATTGCCAGGAGGTGGTGGTGCACGCCTTTAACCCCAGCACTCGTGAGGCAGAGACAGGTGGGTCTCTATGAGTTCGAGGCCAGCCTGGTCTACAGAGCGAGTTCCAGGACAGCCAGAGGGGCCGATCTCATTTGACACACAGGAGGACATTGTCCCCTTGCCGTAGTTGCTAGCTGTCTGTGACTCTTTGTGTAGAAAGGACCCGTGAAATCTGCCCACGCATTAACATTTGTTCCAGTCTTGGCTGTGCAGCTGTTTCTAGGAGAAATGTCTTTCACTGAACGCCGGGACTCCTTCTGGGGTCTGGCCACCCACCCTTCCTCCACATTGTCCCCAGGGCCCAGGGAAGCCCTGAGCATCTGCAACTGAGCACAGATGATCCAGCCTGCAGCCTAAGTGACGCCTCCTGCATCCCAGCCCAGGCTAGAGTGTGTGTGCATGTGTGTACGAGTGTGTGCGTGTATTCATGTGTGTGCGTGTGTGTACGAGTGTGTGCGTGTATTCGTGTGTGTGAATGTGAGTGTGTGTTGTGTGACTGTGGTGGGGGCTGTGTGCATGTGTGTACGAGTGTGTGCATGTATGTGTTATGAGTGTGTGTGCATTGTGTGTGTATAAGTGTGTATGCGCATGTGTATGAGTGTGTGTATGAATGTGGGTGTCTATGTGTAAATGTGAGTGTGTGTGTTGTGTGACTGTGGTGGGGGCTGTGTGCGTGTGTGTATGAGTGTGTGTGCGTGTGTGTACGAGTGTGTGCGTGTATGCGTGTGTGTATGCATGTGTGAATTGAGTGTGTGTTGTGTGAGTGTGGTGGGGGCTGTGCGCGTGTGTGTACGAGTGTGTGTGTATGTGTGTGTATGCATGTGTGTATGAGTGTGTGTGCGCGTGTGTATGAGTGTGGGTGTCTTGTGTGAATGTTAGTATGTGTGTTGTGTGAGTGTGGTGTGCACACGTGTGTGTACGAGTGTGTCTGTGCAGCTACCCACTCCATTGCTCTGCTTGGTTCCCCTGAGCCAGAGTCTCCCACAGCTGGAGCGGTGCTGGTTAAAGGGACCTGCACTGAGCTGCGGACTCTTACCCCAGGTTACCCTGAGGTGGGAATTAGTGGCCAGGCTGGGGATGATCCTCACTGGGTGTAAAACACTGGCTGCCACTGGAACCTGTGGTCCCAGTCCTCACTGGGGAGGTGGAGGCAGGAAAATGCCTGGGACCCTTGGCCAGACAGTCTAGCTTAACCAGTGAACTCAGAGTTCACTGAGACCATCTCAAGCAAGATGCAGAGTGAGGGAGGTCACAGACGAGGTGGAGAGAGGCTGGGGTCGACCTCACGTGGCCTGCTGACCAGGACCTAGGGACAGTAGGGACAGCATGCCTGTCATGCCAGAGGACAGTAACGATCTCATGTGGCCTCAGGCTGAGTCAGCTGGGAGCCTCCTGGAATGCCACACGCTGTCCCTGTCCCCAGGACCCTGACACATTATGCTGAATCAGAGCAGTGCAGGGCATAGGCAGCAGCAGCAGGACAGAGAACGGGGTGGGGGTGGCCTGGGTGGGGAACACAGGGGGGCCGTGAAGCCAAGGAAACTGACCTCGCTCAGAGGTGGGAAGAATGGCAGTGTGGGCCACCCCCAGGGACCCTAGCACACCCCCAGGGACCCTAGCACACCCCCAGGGACCCTAGCACACCCCCAGGGACCCTAGCACACCCCCAGGGACCCTAGCACACCCCCAGGGACCCTAGCACACCCCCAGGGACTCCTAGGGTCCCTTGTACCACAGCGCCCATTCTGGGGCAAGAATGGCTCCTCACTGTCACTGTGGCCAGGATGTCCCCACCCTCCGCAGCTCCACGCTAGGCGCCCCTCCAGTGTGGCAGTCACGTGTCCCCAGACGTCCCACAGGACCCCCGGTAGGCAGAGTCACCCTGTCAGATGCCAGAAATTCAAGATGATCTTCTTGGAGGAAGTGACAGTTAACATCCTGGTCCTGACCGGGCCATAGAAAGTTCTTGTCCCACGGTGACAGAGATCCCAGAAGTCCAACCTTCCTGACTGAGAAACCAGGAAACCGAGGCTCAGAGAGAGGGTGGGTGCCGCGGCCACCAGAGGACGTGTTTAGCGCTGGGTCAGGGGACAGTGCTGGACCCTGGCCAGCGGCTTCTTTAGCAAGGTCAGGACGCTGATGGCATACATCCCGGGATGACACACTAACGTCTTGGTCCTCACGCCAGCCTGGGCTCTGTATGGGAAGGTGGTGTCCCCACAAGCAGCTTCCCCCATCTGCCTCACCTCGAACTCGGCACCCACTCTCCACCAGTCCTCCCTCTTCACCACAAGGGGGCTCCCCATAACTGCAGCAGGCTGGGTTCATAACCCAGATTCCTGTCTGTACTTAGCAGGAAGGAGACTTTCTGGAGACTGGGAACAGAACACGCCCACCCTCAGCCCCCACAATGGGTACATCACTTTGAGCCCCCAGGAGTCTGCTGGATAATGTGGGGGGAGTGAGGGGTGTGGGGGGCACGGGGGATGTGGGGACGAGTGTGGGGGTACTGAATCAGCAGCCGGGGTCCATCTGTCTCTCTTTTTAAAAAGTTGTTTATTTATTTGTACTGTATTTTATGTGCACTGGTGTTTTGCCTGCTGGGGAGGCAGAGGCAGGTGGATCTCTGAGTTCAAGCCTGGTCTACAGAGTGAGTTCCAGGACAGCCAGGGCTACACAGAGAAACCCTGTCCTGGAAAACCAAACCACCGTCGCACACAGAACACATAGTTTCCCACGTTAGCCATGTCTCGTTCGGCAGCCCCTGGCTTGCTTGTCCTTACGTCTGTCCCCAACGTCACCCGACAGCCAAGCTCTGTCCCATGTCACACACTGCACCCTCTCCCGCCCCACCACCCAGCTTCCTGTCCCTGAGTCTGACAATTTCTGTGCCGCCTCGGGAGCAGACCTGGGTTCGTCGCTCTGTGTCCGCTCCGTGAGTGTCCGGATTGTGCCGCCGAGCACCGTGCGCTCGGGGCCTCTCCATAAACAGTTGTCATCGTGGCTTTTTTTTCTTTTGACCGTGATGTAACCAGTGGGATCTGTTGGTGGATACTTGGCTCTGCTTTCTGGCTTCTAGGAACCATGTTGCTATGGATACGAGTCCCTGCCTCTGGGACCGTAGATTGCTTGGCACCTTTTTCTGGTCTTGATACCTACTTCCCTCTCCAGCCCCTCAACCGCCTGCCCAGGCCTCTACCGACACCAGGTAATGGTGACTGAGACTCGGAACACAATGGTGCCCAAGCTTCCGCTCACCCCCACCCCACTAGCCACACAGTTGTGGGAAGACTGGAGAAGGTCACACTTCAGTAGCTGCACCTGGGGTGTGAAGCCTCAGGGGCTTGTGTGACCAGGGAGCTGTCAGCCCCTCACAACCACCAGCCTGGCTATGGGCTCCCTTCCCAGAATCTACTGGGGAACCAGTCATGGGGGTTTTTTCCCAAATAAGTGCTCAGTTCTTGGTGGGTGTCCCCACCCTGCTCCCACCAGACAGGGTTTCTCTGTGTAGCCCTGGCTGTCTGGGAACTCGCTCTGTAGACCAGGCTGACCTCGAACGCACAGAGATTTACCTGCTCCTGCCTTTTGAATGCGGGGTGTGAAGGCATGAATGACCATGCCCCTTGCACGACCGTTGCCCAGCTTTTCTCCCGTGGCTTGTAGATGATGCTAAACTCCAGATCCTTCTGCTTCTGCTTCCCCGCTGCTGGGATGGCTGGTGTGAGACAGTGTTTGGTTTACTCTGGGGTCCTGTGCTTGCTGGGGGAGCCCCGGCTCTCTACCCATGGAGCATCAGCCCCAGCCAGACCCTGTGTCTTCTTCAGGCTGTGGTCCAGCCCTGCTGAGGATGCATCCTCTGTGAATTAGCTTTCTGATGCTAGAATTAAAGGTCAATAAAATGAGTAAGAAAATGAAAGGCAGTCTCGAGGCACGAGGCCTAAGGAACTTTGCCCCATCCGTTTCTGTGCCTGGTGAGTCTGTCCCTCCCCCTCCCCTCCCCGTGGACATCACAGCTGGGAGCCAGGACACCTGCGGCTGTGGGAACCACTCAATCCACCAGATCAACAGGATGTGAAAAAATGACAATTGAGAGCTGTGGGCTGTCCTCAGTGGGCAGAGGGTGCCCTCCTAGTATGGGGAGCCCTGGGTTCCACCCCAGCACAGCAGAAACCCGGGCAGCTCAGGGTCATCCTCCGCTGCACGGGGAGTTCAAATCCAGCCTGGGCCACATGAGACCCTGTCTCAGAAGAAAACCATATGGACAGATGTCACCATGGCAGGCAGACTTCTCAATCTGTGTGGCAGCATCTGGGACCCTAGTGCTGAGCAAAGGCCCAGGCTCCCCACCCCGCAGCCAGCTGTGCACAAAGCAGACTTCCTTGTTGAAACTTGGCAACCTTCCTGTGCCTATAGCTTTGGGTAACCCAGGCCTGACTGCCGGTTTCTCCCCCTTCCTTCATTGCAGTGGGTAGAGAGATCCCTTATCCTGCTGGAGGCCTTGGTTCCCTCCCCAGAGCCATGTAAACCGTGTCTTAGAGCACACGCCTGTCATCCCTGCGTGGGGAGGCCGGGAGCAGGAGGATCAGGGGTTCATTGAATGGTTAACCCCTACTACACGAGACCCTATCTCAGAAATGCACAGTGGGGCAGACAGGCCTTGGCTTGCAGGACCATTGTTTCTGAGATCTCAGTAGCACGGCTGGTTGGTCTTTGTAAGCAGTATGAGGCGAATGGGGCCATAGATTCTCTTAGGGTGAAAGGAACCCCCAGCCAATGGGAGGTCATTTGCGGTAATTCACTTCTTGGAGGACTGTGGGTGACATATGGGGACACGTGGCTGTCACACTTGGGGAGCTCAGCACGGAGTGGGTAGGTTGGAGATTGGGTCCAGCACCCTGCAGAACCCAGGATGCCCCACAGAGAATGACCAGGCCCACTGTCCACAGTGCCAAGAGAAAGGTCAGCCTGGTTATAGGGCAGAGATGTTCTTATTCTTGTTACTTTGTGTGCAGTGATGCACACGCTCATTTGCATGTGCAGAGGTGAGAAAGACGCAGGAGTCCTGTTCCCTCACCCTCCAGCCCAGACTGTCCTGGAACTCACTCTGTAGACCAGGCTGGCCTTGAACTCACAGAGATCCCCCTGCCTCTGCCTCCCAAGTGCTGGGATTAAAGGCGTGCGCCACCACCGCCTGGCAAGCCGGGGTGTCTCACTGAACCTGGAACCTCTGTACCCACAGCACTAGGGCCACAGTCTGCTTTTGTTTCTTGTGTGGAGTGTGGTGCAGGCTCCGATGAATACAGTGCCACACCTGTAGAGATCATTGGCCAAGTCCAAGGAGCCACGCCTCACCTACCCTGTGGGTCCCAAGAGTGGAGCACGGGTTCTTGTGTTGGCGGCAAGCGCCTTTAGTAGCTGAGCCGTGTCTCCAGTCCCACATCTGAATTCTGGCTGGGTGCGGTGCTCAGCAAGTCTCATTCCCCAAACCATCTTTTCTCGTTTGTCTCTTTCTTTGAGACAGGGTCTCGCGTAGCACAGGCTATCCTCCTGTAGCACAGGCTACCTCAGCATACTGAAGGCTGACCTTGAGTCCTGATCCTCCTGCTCCCACGTGGGATGATGGGTGAGCAAGGCAGGACTGGTTTATACGATAATGCTGGGCCTGGAACTCTGGGCCTCTTGCGTGCTGGGCAAGCCGGCACTCTACAAACTGATCGAGGACCCCAAAATATTGTTTTTATGTTACATCATTAAATTATGAAATACATGGAGTTTTTCTCCTTCAAGGATACTCTCTGGTGGGCTCCACACAGGCTGAGAGTCTCAAATTGTGATCAACATGAAGCCCGGACGTGGCCACCAGGGGGCAGCACATGCCGCCACTGGCCCCGCTGCCGCCAGGTCCCTGCAGCCCGCAGTCTAGACGCTGGCTGGGCGGAATTCCTCTGCCGTGAAGTCAGCCGGCCCTGTCATCCGTCCCAGCCTGCTGTCTGGCCAGGGCCTTGGGTCCCGCCATGTATGGGCTCAGTAGGGTTGGGGAGCATTCCGGGAGACTTCAGGACGGGTGCCCGCCTTCTGCTCGTCTCTGGAGGGGGGATGTGGCCGGGTTGACCTGCAGGCTCCCTCACTAGCTACAGAGCTGGGGGCAGGCTTTGCATTTCTGTCCTGACTTCGGAAGCAGGTATTTGTGGGCAGCCTGACCGACCAGAAACCGAGTCTGGGAGTCACATCCCACAGTCACCTTAGGGCCTGAGCCATGCAAAAGGGAAGGAAAAAGAAGATAGTGCTTGGTTTGAGGGGGCGGGCTGGGATGCAGCCTCATAGTGACTGAGGCCAATTGTGTGCTCCCAACCCCAGCGCTGTGAAATCAGAAACAATGAAAGAAAGGAAAACGTTGACTTTTTTTTTTTTTTCTGGTTTTTTTTTGAGACAGGGTTTCTCTGTAGCTTTGGAGCCTGTCCTGGAACTAGCTCTTGTAGACCAGGCTGGTCTCGAACTCACAGAGATCCGCCTGCTTCTACAGGGATTAAAGGCGTGCGCTATCACTGCCCAGTACGTTGATTTTTCTTTTCTGGTCCTAGAGGTGAACAAGGATCTTGCATTAGGAACCAATACTGCCCTCCCCTCCGCCAACTGAGGAGGATTCTGGGCGGGGGGGGGGGGGGGGGGGGGGTTCCACCTGACCACGCCCCCAGCCCTCTTTGTCTCTGAGACAAAGTATTACTTTGTAGCACAGTGGGAACTTGGGTTTCCCCTCCCTCCGCCTCCAATGCGCTTGGGTGCCATAAACTGGACCTGGGAGTCAGAGCATTTGTGTAAGAGGGACATCAGGCTGTAGCACCTGAGTCAGGGTGTCCTTTGTGTCCTCCTGTCCTCCCGTCTGTGAACTGTCCCTGTGCGGGAGGCAGAGGCAGACAGCCCAGGCTGTGGCCCTTGGCCAGATGGGGCAAAGGGCCAAGCTCACTGGTGCCAGCCTAAGGAGTCTGTCCCTGAAGACTTGTGGGAGCACCACAGGGTCAAAAATTCCTCAAGAGGGCTCTGCTAAGTTTCAGGGAGCCCAGGGGTCTCCCTACCTCTCTTCGCTTCCTAGTCATGTCAAAGGGGAGCCAGGCCTGCAGGTACACACTTGTGGCTGGAACACTAGAGACAAGGAGGCAGGACGACCTTAGCTCAGGATTGGTCTTAGCTACGTGGGGACCTGAGGGCCAGCCTGGGCTATGTAGAACCGTGACATCATCATCATCACCACCACCATCATCAAACAGCAGACTCCAATAAGATTCGTCTCCCTCTGTGGTCCTCTTAGCCTGGCTTTGGAAGGGCCAGGGTCCTGGGAGGCTCACCCACCGTGTCATACCCAGACTATCAACAGCGGGGTGGGGGGAAGCCGTTCACAGATGCTGCTTGCACCCCATGGAGTATTACTGAGCCATGAGCAGGAAGCTCTGATAACAACACAGCCACCGTGAAGTTAGGGACACAGTGTTGGGGCGGGGAACATTTTTTTTGGGGGGGTATGATGGAATGTTCTGGGACCAGAGCTTGCACAATGTAGGGAATGTACTTAAATACCACTGGTTTGTGCGCCTTCAAATGGTTCAGTTTGAACTCTGCAAACTAAAACCCAAACCGAAACAAACAAAAAACTTGTGTTTGGGGTTGGCCGGGGCCAGGCCTCCTGACCTGGTGGCTGAGTCGCCGGAGGGACTCTGAGTTCTGACCCTCCCTGGGGCAACAGCGCCCAGCCCTGCAGGTGTGGCCCGGAGCCAGCGTCCACCAGCCCAAGAGCGTGGGGACGGCTTCAAAGCCCTCGCTGGTGCACCTGGTCCGCCACACGTGAGCCAGCTGTCGCTGGATTAATGCACCTGCGTCACCCAAGGGGCGAGTCACAGGTCGCGCCGGGGCTGCGAGGTACCGGCAGGCGCAGCTGCATCCCGGGTGCGTGTGCATCGGGAAACTGCTAAGGCTTCAGATGCTGGGTCCTGGGGGAAGGCGAATCTCGGGCGGGTTGGGGGACGGGGGAGGACCGGGAGTCACCTGGGCCAGCTAGGGGCTGATCGAAATTTGCTGAGTCACTGGGGACTCCGGGTTTTTCCGGCTCAGGCTCCACCTCCGGGCACCCGAAGAACGAATTTGCCCTTTGCCAGGTGCTTGTCACGCACGGGTGGCAACAGAAAGGCTCCCCCACCGCCCCCTCCAACTCACAGCCACTGCTGCAGCTCCTGGAGCCCGGCCGGCCTGCCCACTCCCTTCCCACTTGTGGGTGACATTTGAAAGGAAGAAGTGAGCTCTGAGAGCGATCCGGGGATTCCCCGCGCACCCCAAGGCTGCCTTGACTTTCCTGGTGACTCTCCGGCTCACCTGAGCTCAGTTCTCAGCACCCAAGTCCGGGGTTGGGGGTGCAGAACCGCCTGGGACCCTTGGGGTCTCTGAAGGTGTCACACTCATGTGCACAAAGACACACAGTCTTTAGAGTGTGCGCGGAGGTCAGAACCAGTTCCCCCTCCCCCACCATGTGGGTCTCTTCCTTAGGGTTGTCAGGCTCGGCCACAGTGGCCCTGGCCCTCTCAGCCATCTCACGGGTCCAATCCCAGAACCAGCGTTTTAAATTCAGGTTTGGGGGCTGGGGATCTAACAGACCCAGGATTGCAGGGCTTGATTTCCATGAAGCCACCTCCCCAACCCATAGATTTGTGTTTCTAGGGCAGGGTCTGGTGTATACCCCAATATGGACCATACTTGCTGCAATCCCCCTGCCTCAGCTTCTTAAGTTCTAGGAAGGCAGGGAGGGGGAGCACTCTGCTCACCTTCTAGAACTTCCTCATGCCTAAAACGTTTGTAGCACACCCTTGAAAGATTCATGGCGGTGCAACCCTGTCAGGTCCTCTGGTGGGGGGGTCTGTTGGGGTTCCTCTAGTGGGGTCACACCCCAAAGACCCCACAGTCAAAAGAATGGGCCCCCATCCCATGTCTCTGCAGCCACCTTCAGGGCGAATTGGAGCCACATAGGGAGTTCCAGACTAGTCACCCTGCATAGCCCTGGGAGTTCCTGTCCTGGAACTGGCTCTGTAGACCAGGCTGGCCTCAAACTCAGAGATCCTCCTGTCTCTGCGTCTCGAGTGCTGGGATGGATGGCTGGGTCACCAGGTCCCACTTCGGGCAGCCTTATCGAGATAGTTCATGTGCTCTTACATCAGTGTTGCTGATTTCCAAATATTCCAACACCCCAAAGTAAGGCCCTCCCCACAGTCTGTCACCCACTGCCAGCCCCAGCTCTCCGAAATCCACTTCCTGTCTCTGCTTTCCCCGGTGCACAAGATTTCCTGTCATGGAGCCCACGTGGTGTGACTCTTGTGTCTGATTCTGTTGCCTCCAATGTCCTCAAGACTCTCCATGCTGTGGCAGGAGCTGGATGGCATTTTTATTTATTTATTTATTTATTTATTTATTTATTTATTTATTTATTTATTATATACACAGTATTCAGCCTCCATGCCTGCAGGCCAGAAGAGGGCACCAGATCTCATTACAGATGGTTGTGAGCCACCATGTGGTTGCTGGAATTGAACTCAGGACCTCTGGGAGAGCAGCCCGTGCTCTTAACCTCTGAGCCATCTCTCCAGCCCCCCTGGATGGCATTTTTAATAGCCAAGATAGATGTGCCGTCATGCCCAGTGTGGTGTCCCCATCCTAACCATGGGCTTCACCACAAGGGGGCGGAGCCTTTTGAGAAGATGCATGAATGTGGGACCCCAGGATTGGTGGCCATCATCATACTTAAACAACCATACAACCAGACTCCCTCCTCCCCCCAAAAAAGTCAAAAGGCCATGCCAGGGGGTAGCCATGAAAGAGAAACCACTTTCCCGGGAAGGTGATACATTTTGCCACACACCGGGTGGACAACCGACCTGGGCTAAACATGGAAAACTCAGATGGCTGCTGGTGCCTTACCCAGGCCACCGCGTGGGCTGATAACCCTAAACTTGCGTTCCCACAGGAACGTTGTGTTCCCAAGGAGGGCCACGTCATCAGAGGGCCAAGGTTAGCAGAGGAAAAAGAAATAAGGTCCCTGACTTGAGAAAATTCCAGAGGGCCGGAGTCCAGTCACAGCCACCTTGGGCTCTGGCCCCTTTTCCCAACACAGGGGACAGGCCCTTTGACCGCCAGGCCAGGACCCTTGCAAACTGCCCAGCTGTACCTGTGCCCTCCAGGGAGACCGGTTTGTTTTGATCTCTACTTGACGTAATCTGATGTTCTTTCTTCCTTCTCAAGGGACCTGATTAGTATGCAAAAGATTGTTGTAGTGAAGGCAGGCCAGACACACACCCAGAGCCACCTCCCCGTGACCCAGTGGGGCCCAGCCTGCCATCTTGCCTCTTGCATTGTGGACTGTAACTCTGTACCACGGATTTTCGTTTCCAAGAGGCCTTTAGCCGTCAGCCATCGGCTGTCCTGTCTGCTGTCCCCATCGCCCGGTTACACCAGCTGGAACGATCAGAACAGCCCCAACAGAAGTGGTGAAGGCTGGATTCCTTAGGTCACCAGACAGCCACAAGCACCTGTGGAGTACTCGCTGGCTCTGTTGCCTCTTCCTGGCAGGAATCTGTTACAGCTTCCCTGGGCCAGCGGTTGTCGGGGATGGGAATGGTGATGGGTCCCAGGTCACAGCTCCCTATCTGGGCCTCTGGGTTTGGATGTCCTGGCAAGCCGTGGCATTCTAGGCCTCTGTTTGCAGGGCCTCGGAGCGCCTGTCACACCTACTGTGGTGTGAACACCGCTAGGTCTCACCCAGCCCCTGGTCTGCACGGCTCTCCTTGACTTGCCTTCTGCACCCAGCAAAGGGGCAGGCAAGTCTTCCTTTCTCTTTTTCTTTTCTAAGTTTTTGTTAGGGTTTGTGACAGGGTGTTACTCCAGTCCTCTCTCTGTGTGTGTGCGTGCCTGTGTGCGTGTGTGTCCACAGCACGGGCGGTTTGGTAGCCCATCCTATTCCACTGAGCTAGGGTCTCACTGACCCCAGAGCTCGGGCCAGCAAGTCACAGCCATCCTCCTGTCTCCTCCCACAGTGTGTGTGGGGGGTGTCAAGCATATACAGCCAGACTTACCTTTGTGTAGTCACTGGGGATTTGACCTCAGGTCCTCATGTTTGAACAACAGTGCACTGACCCCTGAGCCATTTTGCTAGCTCTTTACTTGGTCCTTCTTTTTTTTTTGTTTTTTTTGTTTTTGTTTTTGTTTTTCGAGACAGGGTTTCTCTGTGGTTTTGGAGCCCGTCCTGGAACTAGCTCTTGTAGACCAGGCTGGTCTCGAACTCACAGAGATCCACCTGCCTCTGCCTCCCGAGTGCTGGAATTAAAGGCGTGCGCCACCACCGCCCGGCTACTTGGTCCTTCTTGACTCCAACCTAGGGGCCAAGCCAGTCACCACAGAGGAGACCACCTCATTAGGGTTTCACACGAAGTTTGGGGGTTCTGTATTTGGAGGCTGTACGCCCACAGGAAGTCCACGGTGTGCATGGTTGTGGTATGGGGAGGCCCATGCTGTCCTCGTGTGACATTTGCTAGGCTGCAGACTTTGACACCCAGGATGCAGAGACTTTAATTGGGCTTTAATTGTTCCTGTACGTCCTTCGCCGCAGATCGGTGACTTAGGGGAGGAGACTGAGCATGCGTGGGCTCCAGCACTGAACTGTCTCTGCTGGCCGTCTGCTGCAAGGAAGAATATCTCCTGTCTCATTCATGCTCAGATATGCAGATATTTGCATAACATTTATGCTCTGATTGTCTCCAGTGTGTCGGGGGTTATTCCTGTGTTGACTTAGATTTCTGTCCTGCCTGGTTTCCGCAATCATTAAGTTCCAAAGAATCACACAGAGGTCTACATTAATTATAAACTGATTGGCCTAGTAGCTCAGGCTTCTTACTAACTCTTATAATGTACATTAGCCCATAATTTTTGTCTGTGTTAGCCACGTGGCTTGGTACCTTTGTCAGTTAGGCAGTTACATCTTGCTTCCTCTGTGTCTGGGTGACTACTGCAGACTGAATCTTTCCTCTTCCCAGAATTCTCATTGCCCCGCCCCTACTCTTGCCTGGTTGCCCTGCCTCTACTTCCTGCCTGGCTACTGACCAATCAGTGTTTATTTAAAATACAAGTAAGAGGGTACAGACCATTGTCCTACAGCAGTCTGACCTTGTGGATTTTGTTTTGCTGTGATGAGGATGGACTTACAACCTCTCATATCCTAAGAAAGAGTACCACCCTGGTCATGCCCCCAACCCCTCACTGGGGATTTTAGGCGGGGCTCCACCCAGACCACCACGCCCCCAGCCCTTCACTAGGGATTCTAGGTAGGGCTCCATCCCTGACCACAGCCCCAGTATTGTCATTTTTATGAACTCTGTTACTGTCTGGCATGTCTCCTGTGCCAGCCCTGGAGGACACTTAGTTATTGACAGGCTTCAGTCTCATGCACTATGAAGTGTCTACACGGATGGATACACACACATGTATGCCATTTTTCACAGTAAAGCCAACATCTCTGGCTGCAGCATCTCCTCTGTGTCAACCCTGTGTGTTAGATCTTCCCACGTAGACAGACAGGCCTATGGTGGTATGTCACTGGGTGTGCTGTGTTCTCAAGGATGAAGCATAATTTTTATTTGATTTATGTTTTTGTTTTTCAAGGCAGAGTTTGTCTGTGTAGTCCCGGCTGTCCTGGAACTCGCTCTGCAGACCAGGCTGGCCTCGAACTCAGAGTTCCTTCTGCGTCTGCCTCCTGAGTGCAGGGATTTAAGGCATGCGCCATCACTTGGGTGTTTGGTTTCTTCTTGAGACAGGGCTTCTCTAAGTAGCCCAGCTGAGGTTGGAAGTCGATCCTTTTGCTTTAGCCTCTGTGTTGGGATCACAGACTGGGTGCACTGCTGGGCTGGTTATGACTGAACCTGAGGTGCCCAGAGGGTGCTGGGCACCAGCCACACGTGGAGGTCCTTCCGTTCATGAACTTTCTTTCTCACTGCCTGTTGCAAGTGTGGAAAGGGACCACTGACAATCTAAGAGTATATGTCTGTGTGCTTGTGTGTGAGGGGCATGTGTTTGTGTGTGTGTGTGATTATGCATGTGTGTATGAGGTCTGTGTTTTGTGTGAAGGTGGCACTCAGAAGACAAGCTGTGTGGGAGACAGAGCTCTTCACTATGTGGGTCCAGGGTTAAGCTCAGGGAGCCAGGCTTGGCAGCAAGCCCCTTCATCCACTGAGCCCTCTTGCCTGCACTATCCTGTGTCAGGATGGTCACTCAGACTGTCAGCCCAGCAGGAGTGACCCTGCCAGGTGACTACTAGGAAAACACACCCAGGATATGGAACCCCACAATGGCTGCCGTTTGGGGAGCAAGGGCAGCTGGGCTTGAGTTCAAGTCTCCTGACTGATTGGCCAGCTGGGACTGCTGAGTGTCCCCAACACTTGTCACCTGGGCCCTGGGAGTCCTCTCTGTGTTTAGAAAAGATCATGAAGAGGGTCGGGACAGCGGGGGGAACACCGCAGAGGCCGTGTGAAGCTGTGACGACACATGCATGTGTGTGCATGGTGTGTGTGGATGGCGGTGTGTGTGCATGGCATATGCGTGTGTGCGCGTGTTCATGTGTGTGCATGGTATGTGTGCATGGCATATATGTGTGTTCATGGTGTGTGTGCATGGCATATGCATGTGTGCTCATGGTATGTCTGCATGGCACATGCGTGTGTGTGCGTGTTCATGTGTGTGCATGGTATGTTGCATGGCATATACATGTGTGTTCACGGTGTGTGTGATGTGTGCATATATGTGTGAGTGGTATGTGCATGGTATATTCGTGTGTGTGTGTATGTGTGTGTGAGCATGGTGTCTGAATGTGTGTGCATGGTGTGTACATGCCTGCACATGCTGGTGTTACAATGCACATTCTCCCATTAGAGCTGTTCCAAGTCCAGCCTGACGGTCAGGGTAAGGGTACCACCCACTGCGTACTTCAATTAAAGCAAGCCGCACAGCAGCCAGCCTCCAGGGAGTGGTCCCAGCGCTAATGACTAGTGGGCAATGATGTTTCAAAACAACAAGGGTCCCTGCCCGGGCCTGAGTGTGAATCCTGAAGGTGCCTGGTTTTAGCCAGGGCTTAGGGAGCAGCTGAAGCTCGCAGTGGGGCGCCAGGCGGCAGAGGAGAGATTTGAGTTCTTGGGATGTTGTTTCCTTAACAGTCGCTGCCACTCACAGCCATTTCCTGACTTCTGGCAGACGAGCCACAGACGGAAGGGGACACTGGCTCCGTGGCATCCTGGAGCTTTTCCGTACCTGGGAGTCAGTCCAGGGTGTGAATGCTCCCAGTCCCGCCTGTAGGTAAACGGTGGTAACTCAGAACGCCCCTTCCTAGCTGCCTGACCCAACCCTTTCATGTGCATTTGAGGGCGGTGGAGCTTCTGGCATGGACGGGGCTTCTCAGTGCTCTGCAGGGCCCAGAACACCCCGCAGAGAAGGACCCGACTAAGGTCCCCAGGGCGCCTAGACCGGTGTGTAGGAGCTGATTTCACACACCTGTGGCGGGAACCGGGCATGCCCGGTGGAGAGGGTCTGTGTGGATCTGCTGACTTTAGGCTGCCGTGTTCTGTGTCCCGATTCACCCAGACTGCAGGTCCCCTCAGACAGAACACATCTGCAACACCGGCATTTTGGAGGAAGAGGTAGGAGGATTGCAAGTTCAAGGTCAGCCCAGACACTGTAGCGAGTCTGTTTCAAAATTAAAAATTAAGAAGAGTCCTGGGAACTGTATGTGGTGGCGCACTCCTTTAATCCCTGTGCTTGCGCTCGGCATGCTGAGGCAGGAGGATGTCTGTGAGTTTGAGGTTACCCTGGTCTACACGGCAAGATCATAACAGCAAGAGCAACAGAATGAGACTCTTTTTCAAAAAAGGGGTGGTTTGGGTGCATGGTCAGGGATGGAGCCCTGCCTAGAATCCCCAGTGAGGGGCTGTGGGCGTGGTCACGGTGGAGCCCCGCCTAGAATCTCCAGTGAGGGGCTGTGGGCGTGGTCATGGTGGAGCCCCGCCTAGAATCCCCAGCGAGAGGCTGTGGGCGTGGTCATGGTGGAGCCCCGCCTAGAATCCCCAGCGAGAGGCTGTGGGCGTGGTCAGGGTGGAGCCCCGCCTAGAATCCCCAGTGAGGGGCTGGTGGCGCGGTCAGGGAAAGATTTTGTTAGCAGGACAGGCTCTGGCTTCCACCTATCACTGGATAGTAAAAACATCCCTGCTGACCTGTCCTGAGGCTTCTCACCTGTGAGGTGACACCAAAGCTTTCAGGTTTTTCTACTCTTTGGGCCTTGGTTACTTTGCCGAATATGTGAATTATATCCGTGCTGTGAAGATGTGTGGGGACAACAAGTATCCTGGGGCTTTGCATGTGGCCAGGTCCTGTCCTCCTTGGGCTGTGGCACCCCGCGTGGACCCTCAGCCGTGGGCCTGGGTCAGGTGGTGGCCTAGGCTGTGGCAGCCCTGGGGCCCATCGCTGGAGCCTGTGGGCGGGGCTCTGTCCGGCAGTCCCTCTGCAGCGGGAGCACGTATGCGTGACAGACAGACATGAGCAACTGCGTGTCGCTGCGAGTGCACACGGCAGTTCGTTTTCCAGAAGCCTTCCAGATGCATCCTAGAGGTCAAGTGAACATAAATCAGAGACGCTGTCGCTGTCGCAGCCTGACAGCCTGCAGTCGGCTGTTGCCCTACTTCAGCAAGATCAAGCGATTTTGCACAGAGGCTCAGGCACCCCACCCCCACCCCACCCCCTTACCAGAAGAGGGTCCTGGGCTGAGGTGAACCCGGAGGGCCTGCAGGGCCACACAGCTTCACACCCATGACACAGACAGAAGGGAAACCGGCTGTCTCCGTGAGTGACCACAGGGCTCCTAGGGCCCCCAGCTCCACCCCGAAGTGTACCCTCTCCAGGACAGGGAGAGAGGCTTGCACACGTGCGTTCACAGGGGTGTGATCCACGAACTGGAAGGCTGAAACAACATGTCTGTGTGTGGGATATTGCTCAGCCGTGTAAAGGGAGGGACGTTCTGACGCCTGCCCCTGCGTGGTGGCCCTGGAGGGGACATGCAAGGTGGGGGCCACACCTGTCACCTGGTGTCCAGGATGCAGGGGCAGGAGGATCAGGAGCTCAGAGTCATCCTCAGCTACATGGTGAATCCAGGCCAGCCTGGGCTACAGGAGACCCTGTCTCGAAAGCCAAAGTTAATTTTTCTGAACCGAGCATCCCACACTTAGGAGGTTGGTGCAGAAAGGTTGCTGTGATTTTGAGGCCAGCCCATCTGTCCATGAGAGTTGAGTCTTTTTATTGACGTTTATTTCACTGTTTGTGAATTGAAGCACTCTTTGGTCTAAGGTAGCTTGGACTTACTCTGTAGCCCAGGCTGGCCTCCAACTCCTGGTAACCCCCCTGCCTCGGCTTCCCAGTGCTCGGATATCAGGTATATGCCACCACACCTGGCTTAGTTGAGTCTGCTCATGAAGATGAGGCCTGTTTGGGGGTTATGGAATGTTCTGGGATTAGTCAAAAGTTGTTCAGTTCTGCCAAGGTGCTTTGTATGGCACCTGGGGAGGCGGGCATGAACGGCATGTAGTCCCACATCGATGAGGCTGCCTTCTTTTATATTATGTGGCCCCATTTCTGAGGCTCCATGGGCAAAGGCCCTAGGCTCCATCCCTAGCACCACAGAAACTAGGCATGGGCGTGGCACCTGTGACCCAGCACTCCTGAGGTGGAGACAGGAGGACATCCTCAGCCACACAGTGTGTTTTGGACCAGCCTGGGCTACACGACGCCCTATCACGCACGAGGGAGTGTGGCTACTCTGGGTTCTGTGAATCGGGTGCCCAGCCCCGAAAGTCCTGAGAAGACAGGGAGTACGGTCAGGGGATTACCCAGGGCTCCCCGAGCTGCCCAGACCCAGGCTGTGACTGATGGGAAGAAAAGGAGAAGCGGGGACTCTGTTTTCAGATCCTTCCAGGAGGCAACAGAGTGACATTTTGGAGTCTGGGCTCTTGACTGGGAGGGGAGCAAGTGGGAGGAACCCTGGAAATGTCACCCAGGGCACATGTGAGCCCCGCTCCCACCCACTGCAAGCCAGGAGCTTCCCCAGGGCAGCGTCCACAAGCACTCACACAAACCACACCAGACACACGAGTGCACACGCACACTCACACACATCTACTCACATGTGCATATATGTGTATACACAGACACATGTACTCACATGCGCGCACACACGCACACACATGTACTCACATGCGTGCACACACATGTACTCACATGCGCAGACACATGCACACACAGACACATGTACTCATATGTGCAGACACACGCACACACAGACGCATGTACTCACGTATGCACACACAGACACATGTACTCACGTGTGCGCACACACGCACACACAGACGTACTCACATGTGCACACACACACAAACACATGTACTCACATGCGCAGGCACACACACAGACACATGTACTCACATGCACAGACACATGTACTCACATGCACGTGCACACACATGTGCAGACACACACGCACACACATACGAGCTCACACATACACGCATGTCCCCAGGTTTTACCCAGGTTGCTTAGGGCCACAGCATTAGTGGGCTATTTGCCCCCACCTGGTCATGCACAGTGGGTCAGCACAGCAGAGTCTTGGTGGTGAAGAAGCCAGAGGCCCCAGGGTCCTGGAATCTTCTCGTCCGTTGTTTGAGGAGGAGCAAGGAACCTGGCACGGTGGTGCCCGTCTGTCACTGGGACCATGGGGGAGGGGAGGCTCTTAGATCCCAGCCCAGCTCGGGGTCCGCATGAGACCCGGGGTCAGATCACGGACTCGGCCGGGTGGACTGCTGTGACCAGCCTGCCCTGGCAAAGGGTCTTTCTGCCCAGCATTTCCCTGGTATCTGCTTCCTTCCCCGGTCGTCACCTCCTAAACCCTGTGTTTGTTAGGTCAGCTGCCTGGAAGCTTGCTTGTGTGAGGTAACTCTCACTTCCTCTTCCGTGCTTGCCGGCTTTTCTACAGTAGGATAGCTTTATTCTTAAGCCCAGGCTCGTTTCAAACTCACAGCCATCCTCCTGCCTCAGCTTCTGAAGTGCTGGAATGGCAGGCGGGAGCTGCATGCAGGACACTGCTTACTTTCCTGAACAATCACCACAGACCACAGAGGAGCAGAGATGAGGCAACTTTGCCACAGTTGGGGCGAACTCTGTGTCTCTTGTGAGTGGTTGTAACGCCTGGCTCGGTTTTCCTTTTCACATGGTCCCAAGTGTGTGATTAGCGAATTAAACTGTGTCAGAGGTCTGTGTGAGCTGGAGACAGCGTCGTGGATGTGGGGTTCTGAGCTATCTGAGATTCCAAGGAATCGAGGGTCTCGGGATGCATTTGAGGACTAAGCAGATCTACTGCACCAGTGGGGATTATAACACTAACATCCTGGTGCATTGGAGCTGCAAGAGATGGGCAGTGTGTGTGCACACACGTGTGCAGATGCACACATCTGGAGGTCGGAGAATGTCGACCTCACCCCCTCTCTGACACCCTGAGTCAGGGTACCTCACTGAATCTGAACCTGGCCTGGCCTCCTGCGAGGCTCCCATCCCTGAGTCCTGCAGCTTTGACTCGACAGCCATGCCTGCTGCGTGGGGCCTCTCTGATCTGCATGCTTCATGCACTCACTGAACCATCTCCCCAGGAAGTGCTCATCTTTCATGCTGGTGACTGGGACACAGATTTGTTCACCTTTAAAATGTGCAGGTGCCAGTGGAGAGGCGGTGGCGCACGCCTTTAATCCCACCAATTGGGTGGGGGGCAGAGGCAGGCGAATCTCTGTGAGTTCGAGGCCATCCTGGTCTACAAGAGCTAGTTCCAGGACAGGCTCTACAAGACAGCCAGGGCTACACCAGAAAATAAAATTATATATATTATGGTGATGTAAGATTCGGTGCTCAGAGCTGGGTGGTGGTGGCGCACGCCTTTAATCCCAGCACTCGGGAGGCAGAGGCAGGCAGATCTCTGTGAGTTCGAGGCCAGCCTGGTCTACAAGAGCTAGTTCCAGGACAGGAACCAAAAAGCTACAGAGAAACCCTGTCTCGAAAATAAAAAATAAAAAAGATAAATAAATAAAAAGATTCGGTGCTCAGGAGGTGGGAGCAGGAACTCAACAGTTTAGGGTCGCTCTTAGCACCCTGCCGAAGACCTGGGGGTGTGGGATGAAAAGCTGCCTCTAAAGTATGGTGGCCAATGTCCCAGAGACTCAGCAGCAAGTGCCGGATTCTGTGGAATTTCGGACACCTAAGCGATGTCCACAGACACACGTGTGGCTGTCTCTACTGAGGAAGCTGTGACGGAGTGAATGGAGGTTGGGAAAAACACTCAGCACCCTTAGGGGCCCAGTATGGTCCAGGGAGATGCATCTAGACCTCAGGCCTCCTCCAAAGTCAGGGCTGCTAGCTCCACAGTCTCCCACTGTGAGTGGAAAAACCCCTGCTGGTTTGTGGAACATCTACTGTGTTTGAAGGAAGAGGGGCTAGGGTGGCTGGCAGGGACCACAAGGGCACAGCCTCTGGGCACGTGAGCCACCGGCCCAACCTGGACAGGAAGTCAGGCCTGGGTTGACCTCATCGGGACAGCCCACTGCAGAAGGAACATTGAGGGTAGGGATGGACCCACTGGCTATGAACTACCCAGTCTCACCAAGTACCCTAGCTTGCATCGTCATGAAAGTTGCCAGCTGAGGCCTGAGATGGAGGGACAGGACCTGTTTCCCTTGGTGTCTGTCCCCTCTCTATTCACCCAGCTGCTCAGGAGATGGGGGCAGGAGGGTTCTGGGCTGCAGAGAGGGTTCAAAGCCAGCCCAGGGACCGAGCTCGGTCACCCAGGTAACACAGAGCTGAGGATGTGGGCATAGGAGGACCCTTAGAATTTGCTGGCTGCTCAACCTAATCCACTGTTTGAATGGACAAGGGGACGGCCGGCAAGGAGTGACCCAGGGATGTTCTCTGGGATCCGTGTGCATGTGCCAGCTGGGACCGCGGAGCAAGTCCCTGTTTCTAAACAAGAAATGAGAAGATTGCTGGAGAGGTGGCCAGTAGTACGGGCCCCTGGTACCCTGGCAAAGGAGCTGGGTTCAAGTCCCAGCACCCACAGAGCGGCTCACAGCTGCCTGTAGCTCCTTCTTGCCTCCACAGGCACCCACATACCCTTGACATACTGAGATACTCAAACATACATCTTTTTCCCCCCCAAGTCAGGGTTCCTCTGTGTATCCCTGACTATTCTGGAACTCACTCTGTAGACCAGGCTGACCTCGAACTCACAGAGATCCACCTGCCTCTGCCTCCCGAGCACTGGGATTACAAGCGTGTGACACCACCGCCCGGCTATTCATACATTTTAAGAAAATAATTTTAAAAAGAAAAAGTAAATGGGGCATGGGGATATGATCAGGAGTGAGGAGTTTTTCCATGCTGGTTTGCTGTCTCTGGGTTCCATTCCCAATACCGTGTGTGTGTGTGTGTGTGTGTGTGTGTGTGTGTGTGTGTGTGTCCCAGCCCTTTGCCAGACAGCTGGCCCACAGTCTGCCCTCCCGCTAATGCTGTCTCGTGCCCCATTTCCCTTCCTGTTGGCCCAGCCTGCTCTGGCATCAGATTCCTGCTCTCCAGCCCCCAGTCACCTGTCAGCAGTTTGTCCCCAGTCACAGGGCTTAACCTAAGGTCTGGTTCTCCACCCTCCCGGCACGTGGCTCACATCAAAGAAACCGAAGCTGGAACATAGCAACCCTCCCAAATGTTCCGTGTAATCACCCCGACTTTTGTTTTCCTTCATCTGGTGCATGCACCTCTGTGCACTTCGACCTTGCCTAGGGGCTTGCATGCCCTGACATGGGATAACACAAATTGGAAGGCAAAATGAGGGTTTTAGCAGTGTCCCTATCTGCGGGGGGAAGCCACTTCTCTTTAATCTCACTAAGTTATTTGTTTGCCTTGTTTTCTTTGCTCATGTGGTCTAGGCTGGGCTGGACCTCATGACCTCACCCAGTTGCTCTGCAGGGCCAGTGACTCTGAACCCCCAAACTGGAGACAGAGGTGGGGTTCTGAGTCTTGTCTGTGACTGGTAATATCTCCACCAAAACTTTCTTTTTAAAAACAGCATTGGAGGCAGTGGTGGCGCACGCCTTTAACCCCAGCACTCGGGAGGCAGAGGCAGGTGGATCTCTGTGAGTTCAAAGCCAGCCTGGTCTACAGAGTGAGTTCCAGGACAGCCAGGGCTCATAGGATAACTGTCAGCAGTTTGTCCCCAGTCTCATTCAGTCCCTTGTATTTTTTAGTAACTGGTGCCATGTCTTTTCGGCTGTCTAACTTACTTGTATACAGTTTTACCGATCTCCCCCCACCCCCAGACAGGGTTTCTCTGTGTACCCCTGGTTGTCCTGGAACTTGCTCTATAGACCAGGCTGGCCTCAAACTCACAGAGATCCGCCTGCCTCTGCCTCCCAAACTGCTGGGATTAAAGGTGTGACCACCACTGCCCAGCTATACCAATCTTTTTTGAAAAATTATTTCATGTATATTTTGTCTGCGCATCTGTCTGGGCACCAAGTGTGTGCAGTGCCCTCAGATGCCATAAAGGGGCGTCGGGTCCCTGGAACTGGAGTCACAGAGGGTTGTGAACCCCATGTGGGTACAGGGAACTGGTGCATTAACCGCTGAGTGTCTCTCCAGCCCTGTCCATTCTAAAGAACGTTTGCTGTGTGTGTGTGCGTGTGTTGGGGAGGTGTGCATGGGCGGGCTCAGCTGTACCAGTGAAGTCCATGTTTTCTGAGGCAGGGCCACTGAGTCAGGAACTCAGACCAGGGAACTCCAGGGACCATCCTGTATTTGAGCCCCAGCTCCAGCCACAGGCATGCCCCCCTGTGCTTGTGTAGCACTGGGGTTTGAACCCCCGGCTGCTCACCCACACAGCAAGCATTTTACCCGCTGAGCTCCTTGCGCCTTTGTCTCTCTACTTATTGTAGTATTAAGCTCTGAACCCAGGGTCTCGCTCGTGTTGGACAAGGCCTCGCTGGGCTACAGCTTGTGAGTCTGTGAGGGGCCCAGAAGGGACTTCCATGTGCAGAGCAGGAGCAGCCACTGAGTTCCAGCTTATAGAACGTGCTGGGCATGGGGAGCCCTGTAAACATCCACACAGAGAACACGCAAGCCTGGGAACGCGTGTCACCTCCCGCAGCAGGGGCTGCAACACTGAACCGGGGACTGCCCTGAATCACAGAGTCCTCCTCAGGGGGACACACAGGGGCTGGAGGCAGAGAGACTCGGAGACTCTGTGCTGATGGCTCTGACAAGAGCAGAAGGGGCCACAAGCCCTCTAGACAGCGCACCAGACAGGAACCACTGTCGCCCGGGGAATCTGTGCCTGGCTCTGGTCCCCAGCACCCTAACTACAGTGCGGTTGTGTAAGAGCCAAGAGGACTGAGGGAGGTTTCAGAGGGACGTGTAGGAGTCTGTCAAGCCCCCAGGACAGCCCTGTCATTTCTCCAAGCCAACCTCCCTCCTTTCCGCTCAGGAGCTACAGGCTCATGAGACAAGCGCCGCACTGTGCCCTGGCGCGGGTCCAGGGTGACAGCATTTCCTTAGTGCCGGGAAACACAGAGTGGTTAACAGGAGCCACCGGGCTCTGTGTCCTGGCCCAGCCCCCATTCCCAAGCTTACAAACGCTCACATGATCAGGGCCACCCTCTCCACACACACACAGCCCGAGGGGATCAAAGGCCGCCACCCGCCACCCCTCCAGGCCAGATGGGTACACAGTGGTCCTTTCTGTCCAGCTCCTGTCTCTGAGGTGGCAGACCCATCCGTGGCTGGGTCACCCTTGGTCATCACCAGTCATTCTGGGGCTCCGTGCTGGCAGTGGGGACCTGCCTGGCCAATCTGCTTCTGCCTCTTGTGGACATTTTACTCATGCCCTATTCTTTCTAAAAATAGCCACACAGGGACCCATTTAGTGTGTGAACAAAGCGATCACGGCTGCGGCGGGTCACAAGATGCTGTTTTTCATCTGGGTCACTGGTTTCCCTTGGAAATAGGTCCCCCGAGTGTCCTCACATGGCCAACCCCATGCCCTGCTTCCATGTGACCAAGTGATCCCGAGACGCTGCAGATTCGGCCTCCCCCGCCCGCCAGGGATGGCTCGCCAGGGAGCCCCAACAGTGCTTTCCCATGGGTGACATTCAGGTGCCTGCCCCTGTCCACGGTCTGTGTCTTTGTCCTCTCTCGTGTCTGGTGCGATGCGAGAGCTTCTGGGAATGGGGAGGTGGTGAGGGTTCCATGGCTGCACAGAGGAGCTGTCCGCCAGGGCTCTGTCTCCGTCGGCTACTCTACGGGACCTGCTCCACTCCATACCAGGAGGTCCCTGACTGTCGGCCACAGGTCCCCAGAGTTCCCCGAGGGCCATGGTCACCCCCTGTGGGAGCCCCTAGCTCTGGACCCACTGAAGGAGCCTGGGTCAGGAGAAGCCACTTCCCCTCCTGCCTGAAGGAGCCGTGCGGACAGTGTTGCACAACTAAATTAGAAAAACATTCTAGTTCCACACGGGCGAAGAGGGGAGACATTGCAGCTGCCGCAGAAGGCAGTAAACAAAACAAGAAAGTTTATTACATGACCCAGAACCTTGAAATCATCTCTAGGTGCCCCAATCCTGGGCTCTTTGTGCAAGAGGCAGGCAGTCATTGCCAAGGTCCTGCTGTATATAGTTGGTGTGCAATTGTATCAAGACGCTTGTGTATACAGTGGTGTTCAGTCATTGCCTAGACCCTTGTATATAGAGTTGGCTTGCAGTTGTCATTGGGACCCTGTGTATACAGTGGTGTGCAGTCGTTTCTGAGGCCTATGTATACAGTGGTGTGCAGTCGTGACTGAGGCCTGTGTATACAGTGGTGTGCAGTCATGGCTCAGGCCTGTGTATACAGTGGTGTGCAGTCGAGGCTGAGACCTGTGTGTACAGTGGTGTGCAGTCGTTTCTGAGGCCTATGTATACAGTGGTGTGCAGTCATTTCTGAGGCCTATGTATACAGTGGTGTGCAGTCATGACTGATGCCTGTGTATTCAGTGGTGTGCAGTCGTGGCTGAGGCCTGTGTATACAGTGATGTGCAGTCGTTTCTGAGGCCTGTGTATATAGTGGTGCCCCATGGGCCGCGCGGGTGCAGGGACCTGAGCCCGGCTCTCTGCCGGTTTGTTTGGCTCCTGATCCGGGCTCTGAACCTCACGTGCTGGGAGTGGACAGAGGTCTGCGCTGCCTCCTGGCCACCCGCTCGCTGTTTTGTTGTGTTTTATGTCTGTTTTCCACTTATTTCCTAACTTTTTTTTTTTTTTGGCAGGCAGGACAAGAAAACGGGGAGGGAAAATTAGCCATATTCCTGGATGTTGACAGGAGACAGAAGCGAGACAGGAGCAAGAGCCTGCCACCTGCTATAGGAGGCTGAGAAGGAGCAGAGTTCCAGGCCAGACTGGGCAGTTCAGGGAAGGTGTGATCAAAGCAGAAAGTAAAAGGAAGACGGGGCGTGGTCAGGGTGCGGCCCCGCCCAGAATCCCCAGTGAGGGTCTGGTCTGGCCTGGCAGCCCGGCCCCTTACAATCCACTCAGCTGGTTGTTCCCAGGTCCCCCCAGTCTAATCCAAATTTTTTCTTTTTTAAAGATTTATTTATTTATGTGTACAGTGGTCTGCCTGCATGTACACCTGCAGGCCAGAAGAGGAAACCAGATGTTATTACAGATGGTTGGGAGCCCCCATGTGGGTGCTGGGAATTGAACTCAGGACCTCTGGAAGGGTAGCCAGTGCTCTTAACCTCTGAGCCATCTTTTCCATTTCTAATTTTTCTTTCTAAATTAGATAGAATCCAGCTTTTTTTTTTTTTTTTTTTTTATAAGCAGAGTCTCATGTAGCCCAGGCTGGCCTCTAAATTGGTCACCAAGCTTGACTTCTGTGCTGCAGGGTGCAACTGGGTCCCACCCAGCTCCATTCTTCTCTCCCTCACACGTGGGTGGGGTAGCACTAGGCACCTGGAAGCCCCTGGGACCACACCATCCCGGGGCTGTGATCTTAAAGAATCCCTTAGTCCCTTCTGGGATCCTTTTCTGGGAGGTGACAGGCACAGACTCATAGCCAGAGCCAGTTCCCTTCTGCGGCGAGGGAGGCCGCCTTTTTCGGCTTCTTCCCCCACCTGGCAGGTCCCCCCCTCCTGCATTCCCCACATTCCCGTCTCCTGAGTCAGGAGTCTGAGCGGCCGGGGCTTTCTCAGCAGGAGAAGACGGGAGGGGCGCCCGTGCTTTCCCGGCCCAGGGCAGTGGCCGCGTCCCAACTATGAGAGCTATGCCTGGCATCCACAGGTTCCCCGGCATTTTTGGGTCTGAATGTCATTGTTTCCTAAGGTAGATGGCGGGGTGAGGGGTGGGGGGAGGTGGAGAAGAAACTGATCGTGGCCTCTGGGCTCTGACGTGGAGCCGTACTGGCCTGGACAGGGGGTCCAGCAGTTAGCGCAGCGGAGTCCCAGGTCAGGCGGCTCAGGCGGCAGGGGCAGTCGGGTCCCGGTGAGTTCCAGCCAGCACCACATAGGACATTACTCAGGTTCACTCAGCTTCTTGATTTGATTCTCATTTCGTTTTTCTTAATTTTTTAAACTTTATTTTATTTTTATTTTTGGTTGTTTTTCTTTTGAGTCTTGGTCTCACTGATGACCCCAGGCCGGCCTCAGCGTTGGAGCGACAGATGGGCAGAGTTGCTTGTGGCTGGGGCTGACTGTCATACTGAAGCCCTGGGGTCCATGCCAGCAGGGTCATTTTCAGCTCTAGCTGACTTGAAGCATGCCTGGGTTACCTGAGACCTGGAAAGAGAGGGAAAGAAACTGTGAGGTGCCTCCGTGGAGGAGCTTGCTGCCACGCCTGGCGACCAGAGTCCAGTCAGGACCCACATGAGCGGAGAGAACAGACTAGGGAGTCTGAGCTAGGTCCTTTGAGCTCACACACGTGCACACAGAAAAATAAATACACGTGAAGACATCTAAGATCCAAGATTTCTTTCTTTCTTTTTTTTTTTTTTTTTTTTTTTTTTTGGTTTTTCGAGACAGGGTTTCTCTGTGGTTTTGGAGCCTATTCTGGAACTAGCTCTTGTAGACCAGGCTGGTCTCGAACTCACAGAGATCCGCCTGCCTCTGCCTCCCGAGTGCTGGGATCGAAGGCGTGCGCCGCCACCACCGCCCGGTTTAAGATTTATTTCTTGTGTACACAGTGTTCTGCCTATGTACACCTGCCCTCCAGAAGAGGGCGCCAGATCTCATTACAGATGCTTGTGAGCCACCATGTGGTTGCTGAGAATCGAACTCAGGTCCTCTGGAAGAGCAGCCACTGAGCCATCTCACCAACCCTGACTTTTATATTTTAATTTGCTTAAAAGTCAAGCATGGTGGGCACACCTGTCCCCTCAGCCTCAGAAGGGATGTCACCATGGGCTCAAGGCTGGCCCAGGCTCCAGACTGAGGCAGTCTCTACAAATGCACACACGCAAACCGGCCTTGCAAGCCAACAGTGCATGCAAAGGAATCCAAGCTGCTTAGGAAGCCGAGGCCAGAGGATTACTCCAACACAGAAATTTCCACCACTCTAGAATATTCCCTCAGTATATTATTGTTATTGTTATTATTATTATTATTAATTTGATCCAGGGTTTCATGTAGCCCAGGTTTGCCTCAAACTCCTTATGTAGACAAGGATGACCTTGAACTTCTGATCCTTCTGCTCCTGTTTGTTCCTAAGGACTTGGATGACAGGCGTGCAACTCCTTGTCCCATGCTGGAGATGTACCAGGGCTTTGTGCACGCTGGGTGAGCTCTCCACCAGCTAAGCCAGGAGCACTATGCTGGCTGAGCCCCCATGCTCATACCCTGGCCGGAAACTTTTTATCATATTACCCCTCCCCCCGTCTAGCACGTGTTTCCATTCTCTGTCCCCAAACAGTGACCTCATTATCTGACTGTGGCTGTGAAAGGTGACAGTCTGCAGATATTTTCCTCCTCAGAAAGAGGTCACAGGTGTGGGGCTCCTGTCTCAGAGGTGCAGGAGGACAAACAGGGACCTGTCACCCCATCTCAGAACAACTCTTCTCTGGGTAGACAAGGTGAGACTCGAATCCAGGGCACAGGGAAGAGGGGGAACCTCCGTCTTCCCAGAGCTGTGGCAGGACCCGGTCCCTGGCGGTGACCTCATCACGCTTTGGGACTCTGCCTCAAAGATATGCATCTGGGCTTCTGGGGAAGAAGATTGTATTGATCCATATGCAGTCAGTAGGTTCACAGAAAGAACATGTAGCCCAGGCTGGCCCTGATTGCTAATCCTCCTGCCTCCACCTCCCCACAGGTATAGGCACTGCTGTGGCTTCAGTTATATAGGTGAGCTCATTTGACACCTGAGTTCTGAGCACTCTCTGGTACTCCCCTCCCCCAGCTACAGGCCCCTGCCCACTGGGCTGCACCTGGGCCCTGAATTTTCCAGGTACCCCTGGAGGGCGCGTGTAGGCGTGTAGGTGACACCTGTGTCCCCATGGCCTCTGGACAGGAGGGGAGGAGCCCTAGGCTGTAATGGTTTCTCAACAGAGTGCAGCAAACCAGCCTTGCCACATTCGCAGGTCGCCCTGGTCCTGGCCGCCTCTGCCCATGCTGTGTGTGTGTTTGACTCTTGACCTGGATCTGGACGCAATGGCCACAGCTGCTCAGCGTCCCTGGAACCCTCCCCCTCCACAGATCTCCTGGCTCCCCTTGGTGTTCAGAGAGGGACGAGGTCATCATATTCTTTCTCTTACTATTTATGTCTGTGGGGACCAAGTCTCATGTAGCACAGGCTAGCCTTAAACTATCTGTTTAGCTGAGGGTAGTCTTGAATTCTTGATCCCCTGCTAAGTGTGCTCCACTATGGCCAGTCTCTGTGGTGCTCTGATGGGACCCAGGGCCCCCTGTGTGCTGGACGAGCACCCCTATCCGCTGAGCCACAAGCACTGTGCTGGCAGGGTCCGTCCCCTTAGTGTTGATGAAACTAAACTTGGGTATCGGCAGCATTGATCCTGAAGTTCTGGGAGCTGTGGAGTCACCAGAGTTCGCGTGTTTTCATTTTACCTACAGACCTGCTGGGGTCACAGGGTTCTCCTGATAAGGGAGACACCTCGCTCCAGGGGACAAATGCGGTGTCACCAGGGCGCAAGGCCCTGGAGCCAGGTCAGGGCGCTCTGTGCCAGCAGGACCCATGCCCCGGCTGCCCTGTTGACCCTCCCCAACCACACTGAGGCCCTGAGGCCCTCTGCCACTTGCCTGGGCCGCCCGTGAGCCTGTCACCAGTGGGGAATGCAGATCAGAGCGTGGTCAGGTTCCACCGTTTTGCTCTGTCCAGGCCGTGTGCTCTCTGAGAATGCCTGTGAGTCTGTAACTGAAAGCAAAATATCGCAGCAAGCACATGCTGTTGTCCTAACTACAGAGCTGAGGCAGGGGTATTGGGGCATCCCCGCCCGGTTGGGGGTAGTGACAGCCTGGTGAGGCCTGTTCCCAAAACAAACACAAAACGGGAGCTGGAGATGAAGTGCGCATGTGCGCATGCGTGCACAGCAGCCTGCGTGGGGAGCCCAGGCAGCTTCAGGAAATCTGCCCTCCCATCTGCCCTGTGGGTCCGAGGGCTTGGCGCCAGCACCCTTACCCACGAGTCATCTCTACCCCGTGCCTCTGTCTTTGGTGGAGTGTTACTCACCCATGAGAAAGAACGAAGGCCCAAGTAGGTGAATCGGGCTGATGACACGCGGGAGAAAGGCCAGGCCATTTACAGCGTGAGATTCCCGTCCTACGACTTTCGACCCCAGTACCATACACAGTGAGGAAGTCGGTGACAGGAACGGCCCGTGTCCTGGTGGTGGTTACATGGCCGTGTGCACTTTTAGAGCTTCTGTGTGTGGAGGACCCTTAACAGAAGTCATGTCATTAAATGGAATCCTTAAGAAGGCTCACTGTAGCAAGGTGGGGGTGCACGCCTTTAACCCATGCACTCAAGAGGCGGAGGCAGGCGGATCTCTGAGTTCGAGGCTAGCCTGGTCTACAGGGCGAGTTCCAGGAGAGCCAGGGCTACACAGAGAAACCCTGGCTAGGGAGGGGTTTGCTGTCATGGCCGCTCCTTTTTCCTTAATGTTTTTATTGACTTTAGGCAGTGATCGTTTGGTTGGCTGGGGTTTTAGGTAGCCAAGGCTGACCTTGTACTCACTACGTAGTCCAGGATTACCTTAAATTCCTGATCCTTTGCCTCTACCTCCTGAGTGCTGGGGTGGAGACGCGTGCCTGCATGCCTCCCCTCAGGCCTTTCTGTGCAACCAGCTCCCGCCAGCCTCCCTGGCTTCCTCAGGGTTGCACTGTGTCTCTTTGGTCACAAGCGCCACCTCCACCATGCTCATTTACACACTTGTTTGTTGTTTGTTTATTTTCGAGACAGGGTTTCTCTGTGTAGCCCTGGCTGTCCTGGATCTTGCTCTGTAGACCAGGCTGGCCTCGAACTCACAGAGATCTGCCAGCCTCTGTTGCCTGAGTATGCCACTGCTGCCCAGACTATGTATGCATGCATGCATGCATGCATGCATGCATGTATGTATGTATGTATGTATGATGTATGTATATGTGTATGTATGTATGTATGATGTATGTATATGTGTATGTATGTATGTATGATGTATGTATATGTGTATGTATGCATGTATGTACGTATCTATGATGTATGTATGTGTGGGTTTTGCGGCAGGGTCTCACTATGCACCTGTGACTGTCCTGGAACTAGCCATGTAGACCAGGTTGGCCTCTGGATCTAGTGTTGGGGTGAAAGGTGTGCATCTCCACACCTGGGCCTCTTCTTTGAGTTCCTGTGTGTCTGTCAGTGCGGGCCGAGGGACTCATGTCTCCCCCTCTGCCTCCCATGGCCACACTTTTCTAAGGTTGAGGAATTTACCCCTGTCTTGCCCAGCTGTCTGTTAGTCTCGCGCCTTTGGAATCTCAGTTGAACAGGGGGACTGGGGGCTGGGGTCGGATGGGTTATATGAGGCCAGGGATGTGACAGCCACACAGAACCATCCCTGGAGCCCATGCATCTGGCTGATATCTCTGTGCACCCCTAGGAAGAGGCTCCCCAAGAGACCCCAACTTCTGGGACCTCTTCTCCTCCTTCCCTCTTAGCACCACGTAGGCCACCTCCAAGGGCCTCAGCAGGGTCGGTGACCAGGGACACAGGGTCTCTTGTAGTCCATGGACCCAAAAAGGGAGTAACTAGGCCCTTGGGTTCCAGGTAACACCAGGGACATATGTGGCTGTCATGGGGGGAGCTCCTGACATGGAGCCGGCGGAGGCTGAGCATCGTGAATAGTTTCCACGAGCCTCTGTCTCCTCCGAGCCTGGCTGCCATGCCCCAGCACACCGAAGGTGTAATTATATTTCACCCACGAGGACAGCTAAAACCTAACCCTGCCTTCCCGACCTTTGAGTCCTTGTTCTAGCAGCTCTCCCAGGGCTGTTCTGAAAGGCCATCACCCCAAGTCACCCCATGTGATGTCTCGAGTTCTCGAGGGCCGCCAGGAGCCCGGTGTTGCAGTCACCAAGGCCACAGCCAGGAGCTCTGCGGGCTCCTGTCCACCCCCCGGGCTGCCACGTGCCGAGCCTTGTGGCCAGCTGCCTGTAAGGAACGAGCCCGGCTGACTCAGCAGCCTGCATGTTTGGCTGTTGTTGACTTACTCCTCGTGTGTGGGGGGAGCATGACTGGGCAGTGAGTCAGGGACGGACTGGTGACACATACTTCTGCCAGGACAACAGGGGACAGCCTGCAGAGGTGCAGCGGGCAGCTGTGTACCAGGAGAAGCATGGAGCACAAAACGTGTCCAGATGTGTTTGCGAGTAAATGCAGTCATGCACACACCGAGATCACAGATGTGTCCAGATGTGTTTGCGGGTAAACGCAGTCATGCACATACCGAGATACACAGAGGTGTGTGTGTGTGTGCGCGCGCGTGTGTGAGCAGTATCAGCCGAGAATCCCCCAGAGAGGGGCTGGGGGTGGGGCTCCTGAGTGGAGCCCCGACTTAGCATGCACAAAGCCAAGCAAGCACACAAGCCCATGCTGTCCGTGCGCCAGCCTCCAGAGATCCCCGTGCACACACAGCACACACCTGAAGACTGGGCACACTGATCTCCACACACACCCTCACTCAGACACATTCTTACATGTATGTGCACACACATGTGCTGAGCCGGACCGTCCCCAACTTCTACTTCCCAGCCCTCTGCTCCCCAGCTTCCCGAGAAAACACACAGCTAGGCCTTGCTGTACTCAACTTGCTCTGTACTCAACTATATTTAGATCATGAGAAATCTCAGGTTGGAGTCCGTGCAGTTTCCATGTCCTGCCTTGAAAGTCCTGAGGAAGGATTTCTCTGCAGCCACAGGAGTGGTGCTGGATATCTGCCCACACCCCGGGCAGGGCCAGGGATGATGATGATGACGGCGATGATGATGATTAATTGAAATCAGATTAAAAACATTGTTAAACTGGATGTGGTAGCCTGTCAACCCAGACCGTAAGAAACTGAGGCAGGAGAATGGCCAAGAGTTCAGGCCAGCGGGCTGGAGAGATGGCTCAGCGGTTAAGAGCACTGCCTGCTCTTCCAAAGGTCCTGAGTTCAATTCCCAGCAACCACATGGTGGCTCACAACCATCTGTAATGAGGTCTGGTGCCCTCTTCTGGCCTTCAGGCATACAATCAGACAGAATACTGTATAAATAATAAATAAATAAATATTTAAAAAAAAAAAAAAGAGTTCAGGCCAGCATATATGGAGACTATCTCAGAACAAAACAAACAAAAATCACTGTCTGTTTATGTCTAGCTGTAACAAAAAACCCATAAATCAATTCCATTGAGCATTGCCTAATGTGACATTTGATAAAACTATCGGCAAGGTCTGACAACAGGGCTCAGCTGGGAAAGGTGATTGCAGCCAAGACTGACAACCTGTGTTCAATCCCAGAGAAACCACACGCTGTCTCCTTCCTCAGTGTGGATACTCTAACACGAGCAAAAGAACTCACACATACAAACAGGTGTGCATACACAGATATTTTTAAACAATAGAATGTTAGGGGCCTTAACCAGGCAGTGGTGGCGCACACCTTTAATCCCAGCACTCGGGAGGCAGAGGAAGGCGAGTCTCTGTGAGCTCGAGGCCAGCTCGGGACAGTCTTCAGCTGAATTATCATCAGCCCCAGCCTGGGCCATGCCGGTCACAAGTCTCAGGACCCGTTCAAGTGAATGAACGACTATGTGAGAGGCTGGAGTCACCAGACCCGGATTCTATCCCCTACCATGTGTGGCGTGGGCCAGTGACTGCTGGCCTCTACCACACCACCCGCAGGGATGGACTGTCCTCTGAGGAGTTGGCGGAGCCGCGGCGTCAAGTCCCACAGGTCTGATCAGCAGGTTCACACCCACCCGTCTTTGCTTTCAGCTCTCTGGACGGTGGGGTCCAGGCTGATGGCTGATGATGTCAGGGACTAACAACGTTGCCCAGGCCCGGAAGCTGGTGGAGCAGCTGCGCATTGAAGCCGGGATCGAGCGCATCAAGGTGAGCGGGCCGGGGCGGAGGGAAACCCGGGGTGGCTCCTCCGCGTGGGTTCTGGCTGTGTGACCTTGGGACACTCACAGGGCTCTCTGAAGTGCTCAGCAGGAGGAGACAGCCGTTGCGTGTGGCTGAGAAACGCCAAGTGCTGCATTGGCTGTGGCTCGGATTCCTGGCGCATTTTCTTACCCGTGGCCCTCTTCTCCGCGCAGTGCTGTCTTTCTCTTTGGTGACCATGAGGAGAGCAGGAACCACAGACAACTGATTCATGGTTTTCATTTCTTGCTTTTTGTTTTGCTTTGTTTTAGTTTTGATTTTTCGAGACAGGGTTTCTCTGTGTAGCCCTCGTTGTTCAGGAACTCGTTCTGAGATCCGCCTGCCTCTGCCTCCCGAGTTCTGGGATTAAAGGTGTGCGCCACCACCGCCCGGTCTTTTTTTTTTTTTTTTTAAGATTTATTTATTATGTATACAGTGTTCTGGGCACCAGATCTCCTCATAATAGATGTCTGTGAACCACCATACCACCATGTGGTTACTGGGAATTCCTCTCAGGACCTCCGGAAGAGCAGTCAGTGCTCTTAACCTCTGAGCCATCTCTCCAAGCCCCAGATTTTCATCTTTTTTTTTTTAGTTTTTTTTTTTTTTGGTTTTTTTAGAGACAGGGTTTCCCTGTAGCTTTGGAGCCTGTCCTGGAACTAGCTCTTGTATACCAGGCTGGTCTCGAACTCACAGAGATCCGCCTGCCTCTGCCTCCCAAGTGCTGGGATTAAAGGCATGTGCCACCACTGCCCATGTCAGATTTTCATTTCTTGCAATAAGTCTGGTTTGTGTACTTTAAAAGAGCTGAAGCGTGGTCAGGGTGGAGCCCTGCCTAGAATCCCCCAGTGAGGGGCTGGGGCGTGGTCAGGGTGGAGCGCGCCCCCTCCCCAGAATCCCCAGTGAGGGGCTGGGGCGTGGTCTGAGGACTTCAGGCTTTCCTATCAAGAGGTCGCCTGATGCCCCATGCCCAGCACCACCAAACCTTAGTATTTGACTAATCAACATGGTCCCATACAGATTCATTCAGATCTTCATTCACTGGGCCCCAGGGGCTTTCAGTCGGGGATGATCTGAGCTCGTTTCTGGAGATATGTGGTCACAAATGGGCTTGATACCACGTGACCCCCAGCTCTCCGGCCAGGCTGGGCTGAGGACACCTCAGAGGAGGCCCGTGGGCCCCAGCTGAAGGTCTCTGGCAGACCTGGGCAGTCAAAGCATTCCTTGGGGCGGGGCACAGAACAAGGTCCTTGTTGAAGCAGTTTTGTGTCTGAGCTGGTGCCAACCCCCAGCCCGAGCGGAGGGCGCTCTGTGATTCATCAGGGCCTTTTTGAAGTCGGGAGGAGCCCCCCCACCAGCAGCCAGTCTAGTCTGCGGGTGGCATGGGGTGTTATTAGCCTGGTCACCCTCACAGGCACTCTGGGCTTCTGCACCTCTTGCGAAGTCACCATCGGAACCATAGAGGCCTGGGAGGACTCTGGAAGGGGACCTGAGTGCCCTGCTCCCAAACCAGCTATTTCGAGGTCTCTCAGGCTATTCATGGGGTCATAGAGGATGAATTTCCAAGTAGGAGTCTACGTCCGAATGTTCAAGGGCAGCAGCCCACAGGCTCTGAGAGGCGATTGTCCCTGTCCCCAGGGCCCGGCAGCTTGGCCGAGCCAGGTTCCCAGTGTCTCCAACACACGAAGGTAACTAGGGGTTTCAACTAAGTGGCCTGGAAGATGGCTGTGGTAGTGAACGCTTGTCACTCCAGATTCAGAGGAGCTCCAGACCAACCCGGGCAACAAAGTGAGACCCCATCTCTGTAACAAAAGACCTGTGGGTGACTTAGCATAGGGTGTTTAGCTGAGTTGGCAGGGTGCAGCAGACAACGGTGGTGCACGACTGTGGTCATCCTTAGCTACAGGTAGCCCCTCATGCCGGGCGCGGCCAGAGAGCAGGGGGCGTGGCCAGAGCGCAGGGGGCGTGACCAGCGAGTGACAGCAGCCAATTTTCTTTTTTTTTTTTTTTTTCGAGACAGGGTTTCTCTGTGGCTTTTTTGGAGCCTGTCCTGGAACTAACTCTGTAGACCAGGCTGGTCTCGAACTCACAGAGATCCGCCTGCCTCTGCCTCCCGAGTGCTGGGATTAAAGGTGTGCGCCACCATCGCCCGGCGGCAGCCAATTTTCTGAGGAGGATGTCACAGGTGAGCTGATGCCTGGGCTGCAGCTGAGGGGTCAGTGAGACACCGGAAAGCTGTGACAGAGGGACCCCAGGGGCCAGTTGGGGTGTGAGGCATCAGACTGACCTGGTCAGATGACAGGCAAGGCTTTTCGTAGGCATCTATCTTGAGTGGGGTGGGAGTGGATCTAATGCGGTAGGAATCCAGGCACTGCTTACTTAAATGCTAGCAACTTGTGCTGAAGAGCGTTCAAAGTCCCGTTCCTCTCTTTGCTTCTTTTGCATGTGGGGGATGGAACCCAGAGGTTCATAGGAACTGGAACATTGGACCTCTAAGCCACGCCCCCAGCCCCTCACGGGGGGGATTCTAGGCGGGGCTCCACCCTGACCACGCCCCCAGCCCCTCACTGGGCGGATTCTAGGCAGGAGGTCCACCCTGACCATGCCCTCAGTCCCTTTTAGTAGTATCTTTTTATTTTATTTTATTTTTGTTTTTTTTCGAGACAGGGTTTCTCGGTGTAGCTTTGGAATCTGTCCTGGAACTCTCTCTGTAGACCAGGTTGGCCTCGAACTCACAAAGAACCACCTGCCTCTGCCTCCCAAATGTTGGGATTAAAGGCGTGCGCCACCACTGCCCAGCCTGTGAGTGGTATCTTGTGTGTGCACAGTGTTTCTTACACATCCCCATTGTCTACTTTCAAGACCATAAGCCTACTCAAAGCCTGTTTCCCCATCTCCATCCCCTAGCCACCATGTAGCCACTTCCTGTCTCTGGATCATGGAGTCCACACTACGTGGCCTTCTGAGTCTGATTCTATCACCAAGCACAATGTCCTCGAGTCCTCCTTGATGCAGCCCATGTCAGTCAGTGCAGTGGCTGCGGAGGGCGGCTCTCCTGTCTGACCTCCCTTTTCTCCTGTGCCACACAGGTCTCCAAAGCCTCGTCAGAACTGATGAATTACTGCGAGCAGCATGCCAGGAGCGACCCCTTGCTGGTCGGTGTGCCAGCCTCTGAAAACCCGTTCAAAGACAAAAAGCCCTGCATAATTCTCTAGCACTCTCTCTCTCTCTTGCTCTCTCTCTCTGTGACCTTCCTGCCCTCCCACATATTGTCCAGTTTTTACTGTGAGAAAAATATCTGAGTTTCTCACACATTGATTTCTGAAGAAACAGAAACCAACTAAGCATATCCTCCTGAATAAGGTGGGCTTTGCTACCCCACCGTGGGCCTCTGCCCGCCCAGATGTTAGCCGCCCCCACCCCTCCTGTCAAGCACCGCTGGGAACCTGAGTGATGGGACTGTGTTATAAAACTCCCCTTAGCTGGCGCTGGGGATATGGCTCAGCGGGTGAGATGCATGTCTTACCAGCACGAGGACCTGAGTTCTGATCCCACACACAAAGCCCAAGTGCAGGGGTCATGCCTGCGCCCCAGCCCTGGGGGACAGAAGGAAGGATCCCTAGGGCACTGAACTCCAGTGAGGGACCTTGCCTCAGAACTAGAGGAATATAGCCAGCATCCACAAGGCACCCTGTGCTGCCCGGTGTCCCTCCTGAGTGTGGTCCTGTCATATCCGCGGTGATGTCCTTTCTCTGGGGACCCAGCCCCTTTTAGAAACAGACTTCTAGGCCCCCACACAGAGCGAGCCATTGCTGGTATGACTGAGTGGGTGGTTTGTTTTCTCCTAAGCCTGAGACCCATGTGGTCACTGGCAGCTCCTTCCCCATTTTCCCGTTCCCAAGGCCGTGTGAGGGCAGAATTCTTTTGAAGTGATTGAGAAAGAGTCACAGAGATGGGGTCCTGTATCCCACATGGGGGTGGTGACTGTGACTCCGGATCCCCCTTCCCCCTCCTTGGATCAAATCACTTTCCAACTGGCTGGAACAGGAGACCCTCAGTGTGAGGACTGCCGACCAGCTCTGCATTCCACCCTCACCGAAAGATCCTAGGCGGGACTCCACCCTGACCACGCCCCCAGTCCCTCACTGGGGAATTCTAGGCGGGGCTCTACCCTGACCACGCCCCTAGCGAATCACTGGGGATTCTAGGCGGGGCTCCGTCTTGACTAAGCCCCAGACCACGCTCCCAGCCCCCTCACTAGGGGATTTTAGGCAAGATCTCCACTTTTTATTTTGTGAGAATAGTCTGTCATCCAGGCCGGCCCGGAACTGGAGATCTTCCTGCCTCTGCCTCCAGAGTACATGTATGACTGGCCTCTGCTCCTTGCCTGGCATAGAGTTGGATTCGAAGAGACCCGGCCTATGTAGGCAGCAGTGACAGCGGCAGGTTGCAGGAGGAAAGGCTTGGCCGTGCCAACCCTTGCAGGCATCGTCAGCATCAGGATGGCCAGGGATTCAGGAGTGTCCCGCGGTCTCAGGCCCTCGTGGGAAGACCAGTGCAGGCGCAGACAGCAGAAATGAAGCCAGTCCAGTTCTGTCCTGCGGCCCTGGTGAAAATCAGCTTCTAAGAACCTGAACCAGGCTGGTCCCTGGACAGTCGCCCTAGTTGCCCGGGGGAAATAAATGAGTCTTACTCAACCCACCTCACCTTCCAGCCCCTCTGGGCACAACCTACCTCCAGGTAAGGTGGCACAGCACCCAACTCATTCTGGTGGGGTGAGGGAAAGGGGAGACATTGCGGGTGCTAAAAGGGGACCTCGTCCCCCCTCCCTGGGCTGGCTCCCAGAGGACACAGACTGAAGGTCAGTCCCCTCCTTTGCATCGACTCCTCATTACTGGTCAAGGAAGATAGGAGCTTTGGGAAGACCCTGACTCCCTAAACCTGGGATCAGAAAAGCCACTGTGTCTCCCCAAAACTATAGCCACCTTACATTAGGGTGTGAACCAGAGCCCCGGGGTGTATGTACCCAGCCTCGCTGGCAAGGAGAGAGAAAAGCGGGAACACTCTCCTGGTGTGCCAGAACCTCGCTCGGGCTTCCGTCCCCCGCTTGCTGAAGCCAGGCATGGGCACGCTGCAGAGGCAGAGGCAGGAGGAGCCGCTCACTCATTCTTTGCTATATAATGAACTCGAGGCTAGCCTGGGCTACATGAGACCATGTCTCAAAGAGGGGAAATTCAACTCACTCTTCCACTATCCCCGCACCCCAGCCTCCCTCGGGCGAGGCTGCTAGCAGCAGATGCCATGGCCAGTCCATGTGTGGTCACAGCGAGTTTTCCTTCCTCCACTCTGGGAAGAGAAGCTCAAATTACCATCTATTCCCTAATAAACCTCCCACTGCAGGCCAAGGGCAAAGTGACCTCTTGCTTCCTGGGGGGGAAAGGTGGACCTTGGGCCCCACAATAGTCTCCATGTCCCGTCTTAACCACCAGAGCCCTGCCTCAGCTTGGAGAAGCCTGGACACAAGGGACCATCAGGAGCTGGGCTGTGGTGGTGCAGGCCTTTACCCTAGCACTCAGGAGGCAGAGGCAGGGGGATCTCTGTGAGTTCAAGGCCAGCCTGGTCTACAGGGCAAGTTCCAGGTCACCCAGGGCTATAGACATGGTCTAGAAAAAGGTAATGACACAAACAGTGAGATCTGCTTTAGCTTGAGCGACCGAGGAGGGACTTCCAACCCAAGCAGAAGCCGCCAAACTGTCCCTTGTCCTGAACAGAAGCCATACGCACCCTCTCTGAGTGTCTGGGACACAACGGCCAGACAGGAGATCACACAGCATTTCCCATTTCCTGCGCCCCACTCCAGACCCAGCTCCCACCCCACTTTCCACCTGCATTGTGACATTGGTTGGTTTTCATTTCTGATTTTAAGAAACTCTGTTGTGCCACAGCCACTGTCCGTGTGGCACGCGGGCCACGGCAGTGTGATTGCTGCAGAATAAAAGCCCCGTCTTCTCTACCCTGACTCTGGACTCTGTTTCTCTCCCCAGCCAGGATAGCCAGGTGATGGGAGAGACAGCGGCCAACCATCCACATCCCCTTCCTTCAGGGATGAGCTTCATCCCTGGCGGATCACAGATCTGCACATGGAAGTGTTTCATTGTTAGACAAGAGTCTTATGTAGCCCAGGCTGGCCCCGAACTTATTTTAGAGCAAAGGCTAGCCCTGAGCTCTGAGCCTGGATGACAGGTGTGGTTGCCCTTGCCTGCTTCATGCAGCTCTGCAGGTGGAAGCCAGGGCTTGCTTTTCTGCTCACGCTGGGTGAGTGCCCCACTCACCGAGCTTCTCCCAGCCTTTCGGTTTTATTCTGAGACTGGCACACTGTATACCTGCCCAGTAAACGGCTCAGAACATGGCTTTGTGAAAGAAAACTCACATCATACATACAAAGGCCCTGGGTTACATCCCAGCACCGTAAAAACAAACAAACAAACAAATAAATTAATGCCCTTTTATTCCTAAGCAGTTGAGGGGTCAGAGGTTCACCACGGGCATCTCTTACCTACACTTCAGGCCTGCAGTGCAGTTCCAGGGGATACCCCCTTCTACTCCATCACAGCATCTAGAGCGCCTGTATCCTTTCATCCCTTGGCTTGTAGGACCATCCTCCTCCAGAGGCAGCCGGGCATGGTCTCCAGTCTGTCACCCACCTGCCTCCCTCCGAGGACCTGATGGATGACACAGGATGATCCCCTGCTCAGGGTCCTCAGCTTAATCCATTTGCAAAGTTTCTCTGCTCTGGTAGAAGACATGTTGCAGGCCTAGAGGTGCAAATGAGGAGGTCTTTGGGGCTGGCAACCAGGGAAGCCTAGCGTGAGGCAGACAATTATCTGCTGTTGCTCACATTCAGCCTTGTGACCCAAGGTTCACGGGTGAACCCGGGACAGCGAGGTGGGAAGGGAGAGCAGGCTGGAAGAGTTTATGTTGTTGACTCTCTCAACCACTTAATGTGGCCTGTGGTTGCCTCTGAGGGGCCGTGGCCTTGTGAACTCACCTGGACGGCGTTCTCAGGGTCCAGCCAAAGAGGAGGGAGGATCGATTTCCTGGCTCCCACTCTGCTTTGTTTAAGCAATGAGGCTCCCCTGTCAGGATGTCACACTGTGACATCAGCCACGACCCCCCCGCCCCCCCGCCCCCAGTCAGCCATCCCAGACTGGTGAAGTGGACAGGAATTGCAGGAAGTTTGGGGGGGGAGGCAACCTCATGCTGGAAAGACTAAGGACAAAGAGAACAGGGCTCATTTCCAGAAGGGTCTGATGCTTATGAGACAAAGACAGCGGCACCACTGAGCCAAGCGAGCGTGCTGGTGAGTCACCGGCCACACACCCACGGACGCATACTCTCTCCAAAACAACTTCTCAGAGATTCTAAGGGTTCTAAATGGCTTTGTTTGGGTTTTCCGATGACAGAGGGGGACCACAGCCACATGAAGGAATGAGACACAGAAGCAGCACTTGGGAGACTGAGGCAGAAGGATCTGGAGTTCCAAACTAGCCTGGGCTACAGAATGGGACCCTGGTGCTGGAGAGATGGCTTAGTGATCAGAACATTGATTGCTTTTGCAGAGGACCCAGGTTCAATTCCCAGCACAACACAGTGGCTCACAACCACCTGCAACTCCAATCCCAGTGGATCTGACGCCCTCTTCTGGCCACCCTGGGCACTGCATGCACCTGGTATGCTTGCAGACAGACATATATACAGAAAAGACCCATCCACATGAAATGAATAAAATTAAGTCGGGCGGTGGTAGCGCATGCCTTTAATCCTAGAACTCTGGAGGCAGAGGACTGTGGATCTCTGTTGAGTTCAAGACCAGTCTGGTCTACAGAGTGACTTCCAGGACAGCCAGGGCTATACAGAGAAACCCTGTCTTGTCTCAAAAAAACAATAAACAAGCAAACAAACAAATAAAAATTTTAAAAGGAAGAATGGAACCCTGTCTAGATGGATGGGTAGATAATAAAGAGATAGATGTTGGATAGACCATAGGCAGGTGCATAGCAGAAGATGGATGGATAAATATGGATAACAGAAAAACGTAACGATAGATGGCAGATGGATCAATAGGGAGGCAAAGTCTTACCCCATGTCAGCCCGACTAGGTGACTTTAGAGCTGTAGTGAAGGTGGCACTGGGATGCTGTAGCCCCCGCGTCTGGAGAAAGTTCAGCCTTGCCTCAACTCCCACCGATTCCTCAGTCCACAGCTCTGCTCACCCAGGAGAAATAAAATCACACATGGCATCAACTCCTGGCAAAACAAAGTCTTGGGAGGAAAGTCAGGCATTTTCCCATGACCTCAGAATTCAGGAATTAGTGTGTTGAAGACTTCCAGGCCAGCCTGGGCTTCACAGTTAGACCCCCATGTCAAAAAACAAACGATTCAACAAATGAACGAATATGGGAAGAAATGGTCAGGGCAGGAGGGATGGCCGAGAAGATCACAGCTCTTGATATTCTCGCCGAAGATCTGGATTTGGTTCTCAGCACCCACGTGAGGGCTCACAACTGCCTATGATGCCAGCTCCAGGGGACCCGATGCCCCCTTCTGGCCTCTGTGCATACTACACTCACATATACATACACGCAGACACACAAGTACTACATATAACTAAAAGCAAGATTAATCTTATTTTTTTCTTTTTCTTTTTTTTAAAGAAAGAAAGGATTGTTCTGAGCTGCTCTGGTCCTGAGACAAAAGCTGGAAGCATCTCAGGCATTCAGCCACAGGTGAATAGAGAAAGAGCACATGCTCATACCATAGGGTGCCACTCAGCCACGGAAAGGGACATGGCGCTGGTACAGGGTGACTCAGGGAAACTCTGTGCTGAGTGAAACAAACTTGACATAGAGAGAAACCATGGGAGTCTACAGAAAGCAGGTGAGCCTTGGATGAGGGCTGTGGTCACCAGGCAACAGCTCCAAAGATGCCCACGTCTGAACGGAAGAGCCTGGAGCTCAATGGCCTTGTGTAGAATCAAAGAACCTTGTTCAAAGGTCCTGAGCATTCTAAATTCTCCAGGACCGGACTGAGAGATGGCTCAGAGGTTTAGAGTATTTGTTGCTCTTGCAGAGGACCCAGAAGCCACCTGGAACTCCAGCTCCAGGGAGATCCAGCGCCCTCTTCCGGCCTCTGTGAGCACGGAAGGCACATGGTGCACAGACAGACAAGCAACACACACACATTAAAGACACAGAGAGGGAGAGAGTCAAGTGTGTATCACCGAGATAGGACACACACGGACCAAAGACAGCTTCCATCCAGAACAGCTTTGCAAACCAATGATGCTTTAAAATCTTCAAACTTATTTTCCTGAAGGCATTTTATCTATCTATATCTATCTGTCATCTATCTATCTATATCTATCTATCTATCTATTTATCTATCTATCTATCTATCATCTATCAATCTATCTATCATCTGTCTATCTATCAATCATCTGTCTATCATCTATCTGTCTATCTATCATCTATCTACTATCTATCTATCTATCTATCTATCTATCTATCTATCTATCTGTTTTTATTTTGAGACAGAACCTCTCTGTCTAACCCTGGCTATTCTAGGACTTACTGTAGCTCAGGCTGGCCTCAACCCTCCTGCCTCTGCAGTACAAGGAATACGGTCCATGCAGAGCTACATCTCACATGGTCCAGCGTGTCCCTTGGAATTCCTCACAGGCGCATAGGCTACTCAGGCAGCTGGCCCACAAGGCAGTTCCACCCCCGTGTCATGGCCAATGCATCGACAGTTGTGTCACCAGAGTCCCAACCGCGAGGCAGCAGTGTTCCTCTCGTGCACCCTGCACACCAAGAGTGGTGCAGAGAGGGTGTCCAGTGCCATGGATGAAGACCTCACAAGAACTCAGTGGGGTAAGGGCTTGCATGCAAGCATACAGACCTGAGCCTGAATCCCCAACACCCGAGTTAAAGGCCAGACATAGTGATACACAGGGAGAGCTAGGGGATGGAGAAAAGGAATCCTGGGGCTCACTGATCAGCAGTCTAGCAATCAGTGAGCTCTGGAGAGGTGGAGAGACTGAGGAACACAGCTGCTCTCAGCCTCTGGCCTCCACACGGAACACACGTGGCAAAGGGAGCTATGAGCCATGCAGCCCCACCCCCTGCCTCTGAATATCTACTCGAGGAGGGCATGATGGCCTCCACAATTGGATTGGAATAAGACCCCCCCAGAACAAGTAAAAGCTTTCCCCCAAATCTGACAATATCCATTCGTCATCAAGTTGTCTCTTGGAAGGTCGGAAGGGCTATAGATGGTGGCTCCTGAGCCGGTTTTTCCAGTTCTCCAGTTCCTCTCTGAGAGGAGGGGTGGGCTCCTACAGGGAGCTTTAAGAAAATTACACTCCAGCCGGGCAATGGTGGCGCACGCCTTTAATCCCAGCACTCGGGAGGCAGAGGCAGGCGGATCTCTGTGAGTTTGAGACCAGCCTGGTCTACAGAGCTAGTTCCAGGACAGGCTCCAAAGCCACAGAGAAACCCTGTCTCGAAAAAACCAAAAAAAAAAAAAAAAAAAAAAAGAAAGAAAATTGCACTCCACAGGCCTGTGTGTCTTGAAGGACACTCACAAAACCCAGGCTCAGGATGGTGACATGAGACCACCCCTATACCCAAGCAAGACGACATTGGTGAGTTATCACCCATGCCCATATGGGCTGTCAGGTTGCCTGGTCCCCAAATGCTCCCGTAAGTAGCCCCAATATGCTGATTTGGTCTCTACACAAATGAGCAAATAAATAATGTAATAAGCTGGGCGGTGGTGGCACAGCCTTTAACCCCAGCACTCAGCAGAGGCAGGCGGATCTCTGAGTTTGAGGCCAGCCTGGTCTACAGACTGAGTTCCAGGACAGCCAGGGCTACACAGCAAGACTCTGTCTCAACAAAAACAAAAACGTAATTAAAAGAAAAAAACTTTTTGAGACAATTTCTCACTCTGATTTGCTGGCTGACTCTGAACTCACTACATAGACTGGCGTGGCCTGGAACCACCTGGGGTCTTCCTGCTTCTGTCCCCTTACATCCTGGGATTAAAATCATGTGCCACTAATAAACACTTAATAAGTGTAGTAAAAGTCCTTTTAAGGAAACAGATGTCCTAGGATCAGCAATACCAAGTCCCCTGACTCTGACAAAGACCTCCCCAACACAGCAGGCAACTGTCACCCTTTTCATTGCCAACGACATGCTATCAAACATCACCCGGAAGTGAGGCTCACTGAGGGATGGTCTGGATCTGGCCCACCTATGGGTGTTGTTGTTCTTTCTGCGGGTTGGAAAGGAAACATGAGACGCACGGGGGTCCCACGTGGGTAAACTTTAATGGGGGGGGGTGACGACAAGTGAGGGACCGGGGTGAAGAGACGAAAAAGGGGGCGAGTTAAGGCGTCCCCCGTTTTTAAGGGGGATCCAGGTGCGTTGGGAAAATGCCCTGCGCATGCGTGGCTTTTTGTCGAATTGGGAATTGTAGTCCGGTGGGATGCTGTATCCTCTGCTGCCTCTGGGAATTGTAGTCCGGTGATCCTTCTGCGCACGTGCGATTTTTTTTCACCAACCCCCCAAAAGGAACAACAGGTGTGTCCTTCAGGGAGCCTCCGGGTTATACTAACAGACATAGAGATCCAGCCCACTACCAGCGGAGTCATTCCCTAAGCAGGTTGGCCCTGAGCTCTATAAGAAAGGACAAACTCAGCTGAGGACCCTGCTGGCAAGCCTTGTTCTCTGACTGGATGGTTGCTTCAACTTCTGTTGCCTTAAGAACCCTGCAGTGGGCCGGGAGGGAGAGGCGCACACCTTTAATCCCGGCACTGGGGGGCAGAGGCAGGCGGATCTCTGTGAGATTGAGGTCAGCTTGGTCTACAAGAGTGAGTTTTAGGACAGACTTCAAAACTACAGAGAAACCCTGTCTGGAAAAACAAACAGACAGACAGACAAACAGAACCCTGCAGTGATGGACTGGAACCCGGAACCAAATAAACCCTTCCTCTGTCTGCTGCCTTTTCTCGGGGTCATTTATCACAGTGGCAGCAAGGGAATTAATACACTGGCCAAGGATACAGGCTGATGAGGAAGGTCCAAAGAGATGAGAAAAAACTCTTCCTGTTGAAGGGCAGGGTCATGTGGGCAGGGGTGTGTGGGGGCCGGGTGTCCTTGGGCGGGTTCCGCTCTCTGCAGGACACACGGGGCCCTCACCTCGGAGCCAGTGGGGTGTGCTGTGGAAAGAGTGAGGGAACGCTGCTCTGGCTGAGGGCCTGAGAATGCACCCACTCACTTTTGCCGGAATTTATCATTCTGGGAAGAACTCCAACTTATAGGTGGCAAAAAAACTCTCCCTTGTTCATGTCAGGCTATACCAGGCCAGCAGCGTGTGTGAGGTGTGAGCCGGGCCTGCCAACAGGTGTCTAGGGTTGGAACCCGTCTCTTCTTACCTCACCGACTGAGCAACCCTGACCTTTCTTCTCGCCCAAAGAAAATCTCACCCATTAGGGGTACAGCCTTTAAGGATTTGTTTGGGTTTTTTGTTGTTGTTTGTTTTGGTTTTTGGTTTTTTTGTACCTCAAGGGATGGATGGTCTTGTGCATGCAATGTGGGGTAACTCTACCCCAGACCACGCCCACAGCCCCTCACTAGAGATTCTAGGCGGGGCTCCACCCTGACCACGCCCTCAGCCCCCTCACTGGTTGATTCTAGGCGGGGCTCCACTGACCACGCCCCAACCCCTTCACTGGGGATTCTAGGCGGGGCTCCACCCTGACCACGCCCCCAGCCCCCTCACTGGGGGATTCTAGGCGGGGCTCCACTGACCACGCCCCAGCCCGTTACTGGGGGATTCCAGGTGGGCTCCTCTCTTGGCAGGTGCCCTCTGTGGTCACAGACACTGGATTATCATTTCCCGGAGCTTGAGTGAGTGCTTGTAATAAAAACTGTGTCCTCTCTTGCAGTGACCAGTACGGTTCACTGTGTTGAACACGGTGACCCCGCCCCCCATCATCTTTCACCTCCCTCCACCCTGCTGTCTCACTGTCCTCACAATGGTCCTGAGGTGGAGGCAGGAGGACAAGGAATCTGAGGTCATCCTCAGATTCAGAGTGAGTTTGAGGCCAGCCTGTTTGAGGTGGACCAGAGCTGACTTCCGCATCTGGCTTCCTCTACACTTCCGGTCGTTTTCTCTGAAGATGCGCGGTCTGGGGCCCTGCCAGGGCTGCGCAAGGTGCTAGTTTCCTTTCTCCGAAGCCCCTGCCCTGGTGGGGATGGCAGCGGGCCTTGGCGCCACAAACTCCCTCCCGTCCTGCTTCCGGGAGCCAGGCTCTTTGCAGCTGAGGAGCAACTTCAGGGGTCTGGGTACACCCACGATCTGGGGGCTGCTCAGGAGCCAGGCTAGGGACATTCTCAAAAGGCAGGGCAGATTAGCCAAGGAGCCTCCTGGGATTACAGGTGTGTGCTGCTGCACCCGGCTTTTTATGTGGGTGCTGGGGTCCGAACTCACAAAGCAGTGGCTTTACGGATTCAGCCATATTGCTGCCCTCCCCAGATTGTTATTTTCATGGGATCATGGTGGTGCCCTTGTCATCCAGGCACCCTGGAGGTAGAAGCAGGAGGCTGGCCACAAGTTCCAGAGTACACACGCGCTCTAGCCGCCCCCCCACCCCCAGCAAGACTGTCTCGAAATAAAGCGAACCGGCAGTTCTGCGCATGAACACTGAGGACAGGTCCGCCACCACTTACGGCAGAGTGAGCTGGTGGCCACGGGCCTCTGCTAAGCAAGACCGCATGGCTACAGAATGACCAGGACAGCCCTGTCATATGGTGTAGGTCACCACCAAGGGCCATCCAGGAGCATGTGCTGGCCTATGTGTCACCAGTCATGAGACCCTAGGAGCCAATTCCTGGGCCTCAGCTTCCTGCTCTGTGATATGGGCTTGATCCCATCAGCCTCACAGATTAGTGAAGCTGGGGAACCCCAAATGATCCCCTCCTAGCAGCTTCAGGTCTAGGTACTTGGGCACTGGAACTCAGCTGCACTTCCTAACTGCATCCTGCCTAAGCCTCTGGCTCAGTCCTCCACGTGAGTCCTATCCTAAGAGAGTCACTGACAAAATCAGGTCATATCCTGAAAAGAGGCCCAGAGAGGTGAAGAAAATATCAAGATACAGCATTTAGAAGTAGGGTGGGTGGAGATAAAATTATATCTCCCCTGCCCCATCCCCCAACTTCCTCTATGCCTCAGTTTACCCTCACCATGCAGCCCACCTATAGGGACAAGGTATCCCCAAGTCAAAGGAGATGTTGGGCATTCTTAACAACCCCAGAATTAGGTGAAAGGTTAGAGCCAGGGGAGCCCCGCCCTGTCCTGGAGGCGGATTTTGGGTGTGGGGTGTCACAGATTCCTGGAGGCTGGAAGGCCTTGCTCACTGGGATCCTGGGCCTGCCCCTCCCCCCCCAGAGAACAGCATGATGTCCCCTCCCTGAGGCTGGCAGCAGGGCAGTGGGGCTGTGAGACCAACCTCGGGTCAGCTGGCTAGGAGAGGAGGAGGAGGAGGAGTCATCAGCTAGGCTGGGTGGAGGAATCCCCAAAGAAGCTGAAAATAGCCATGGGAAGTACTACGTGTCTCCAAATAGAAAGAACCAGCCTGGCCCAGCAGAAGGCCAGGGCAGGCTGGAGAGAGGTGCCTAGGGGAACCTTCCACCAAGGCTCTCCCCCACCCTCTCCCTCCTCCAGTCCTTCACAGCCCTCCTCCCAGAGCCGGCTGTCCCCAAGCCTGCACAGAGTTTAGGCACCTCAGAAAATGAAGCAAACCTCCTCCCTTCCCCCAGGTCCTGGCTGGCCTCAAGACTGCTGACCTGGGAACTGGGAGGGCCCAAGCCGCCCGGTCTAAAAGTAGCTCTCACCTCCTCCCAGGCTATATTTAGAGTCAGCAGGAGCCAGTGGGCACACCCACCCGACCAGGCCAGCCAGGCATTCTGGCTCCCATGTGGGCAGGGCCTCAGGCCACAGCAGAGGACAGCAATCAAGAGCAGTCAACACTGGGTTACAGGTTTGACACCGGTTGTGGTGTGTGGAGCCCTGTCCCCCAAAGACCCTCTCTGAGCCAACTTGTGCAGAATGCAGGATGGGAGGGAGGGGCCGGCTTGCAGAGAGCATTAGTGTGGTCCTTTGTAGCCCAGGCTGACCTCAAACTCACTGGGTAGCCAGCCGAGGATGGCCTTGAACTCCTAACCCTTCTCACTCTCCCAAGTGCTTGTGCCACATCCCCGGGTTATGTGGGGTGCTTGGACGGAAACCCGGGCCCTGTACACTGAACTTCAACCTCAACCCTGGCTTTTTGTTTCCTTTTGTTTTGTGTTTTTGAGACAGGGTCCCCTATGTAGCTCCAGGTGGTTTCAAGCTCAGAGCAATTCTCCTGTCTCAGCCTCCTGAGCTGTTTGCGTGAGAGTCATGCATCACTATGCCAGCAGGTTTATGTTTGCTGAGGGTGGAACCCAGATTTCTTCAGCCAGGAAGGCGCTGTACTCACGGAGCCCGGCCCAGTCTCACCTGCTTTGGAATAAAGATACTTCCAGCCGGAAATAAGTCTGGATCAGGTGCCAAGACCCCAGTCTGCAACTCTGTTGCACAGAGATGAGCTGCTAAGGCAGGCAGGACAAGCCTCGTTTTTCCCCATATGTAAAATAAGGATCACATAGCATAAGGCCAGACCCATCTTACTTACTCAAATGCACAAAAGCACACACAAAAACACAATGGCAAACCCAGGGACACTTTTTATTTCTTTACCATGAGCCCGGCCTGCGCAGAATCAAACGTAGGGCTGATGTCATCCGAGCCCGGGTCCAGCGTGGCCCACGCAAGCCGGCGCCACCGCCACTGGCGTTCTCGGCCAGGGAATCCCCGCCCGGGTGGAAACCCGTGACGCCCTCGCAGATCTTCCGGCTCCTGGCGCGGCGGGCGTGGCCACTGGCCGGGGCGTGGCCTCGTTCTCTAACAGCTGCAAAGCGGGTGCCCCGTGCCTGCATGCCCGGGGTGAGTGCAAGCACCCGTGGGTTTGTGGCATCCCCGAAACTCCCACGGGCTGTGATCCCGCGTGGAATGCACTGTGGAATTAGAGTCTATGCACCCGCAGGCTGTGCGAGACCCGAACCATGGCTCAGTCGATACTAAGCCCTGAGTACCGCCCTCAGTCAGTACCACCACATAAACTGAGCCCGGTGCGTGCCTGTCGTCGTCGTCCCAGCACACGGGTACTGGGCAGGAGGGTTAGAAGTTCAAGGTCATCCTAAGCTGTACAGTGAGTTTGAGGCCATCTTGGTCTAAGTGAGACCTTTCCAAGACCTAGTCTGATTTTTCAAGACCTTCAAGGGGGCAAGAATGGAGAGGAGGTCCCCCAAAGTATTCCCTCCCCTGACTGGATACGTGCGTGCACACACCCTGCAGGTGCTCCAGGCCTGTGGGCGTGGGGCCACCACTATGACTGGCAAGCTGTTCACTGTCTCCCCACCAGTCTGGGATCTAATTACGGTCCGGGTGAGACGGACTGGCTGGAAAGATGAACACATCCCAGTATGTCTGCAGCCTGTCTGGGTCTCCCTGGCCCTTCAGAGTCAGTTTCCCGGGCTGTGGGGGAGAGGAGAGAGTGGGTGCGGCTGGAACGACCTTGGTGTGGTCACTTGGAAGGGGGACCTTTCGTTTCTGTGTGGATCCTAGAAGGTGGGGCATCGCTGCCTGACCTGGGCTCTTCATCCACTGAGGGTGCATGTCCCCGGCAGGCAGATGGAAGGAGCTCAGCATGTTCTTATTGATAGGAGAAAGCCAGAACCGGCTCCCACAAGTTAGTCCTCTGTCACCCACATATACTCAGTGACACCTGTGCATCCTGCCCAAAATAAATAGAATTAAAACCATTTTTGTTTTTTTTTGTTTTGTTTTTTTGTTTTTTTTTTTGGTTTTTCGAGACAGGGTTTCTCTGTGGCTTTGGAGCCTGTCCTGGAACTAGCTCTTGTAGACCAGGCTGGTCTCGAACTCACAGAGATCCGCCTGCCTCTGCCTCCCGGGTGCTGGGATTAAAGGCGTGCACCACCACCGCCCGGCTAAAACCATTTTTAAGGAGAAAGGAAGACAAGATATACTTCTGGGTATGTGGATGGATGCCCCAACTGCATCCTCTCAACTCCACGCTGGAACTCAGCCTCCTCCTCCCTCAGGGTCTCACTGCTGTCCTCCCAGCAGGGTCCCTGCCAGTGGGAGAGGGAGACACTCCCCTCCTGGGGCCTTGTTTTCCCACTGTGAAATGAGAGGCTTCTGAGGGTGGCTGGATGTCAGTTTCCCAAGACAATGATTGACCCCTAGCCGACTCTGCCACCACCATCCCCGCCCATGCTGGTTGTTCTTTTCTGGAATGTTCTGCAAGCAAAGGAAATCTCAAATCATGAAAATACTTGTAGGGGTATGGGACTGACCACACCCTAGATGTCCCTCCAAACCCAGATCTGGGTGCCCCAGTGGCCTTGGAGGGAAGACCAGGGGAACTGTGAGCCAGGAAGGTGAGGGATGGAGCATTGGAGAAGATGGAGCCTTGCGTGTCCCCGGCTCTAATTTCTGCCAGGGAGAGAGTTGAAGTGTAGGTAGGTGCTTACGTGCGCAGACTGTTCGTTCCAGAGATTTTTTTTTCTTGTTTGTGATGTACAAGTGCCGGTGCATAATTACTGTGCATTTACAAACCGAAGTGTCTGTGTGTTCTGTACCGGTGCATTTAACAAATATGTACCGGGTGCTGATAAGTCACCCAGAACTAGGGGACCTACTAGTTTCTCCCACATATACAGACGTCTCTGCCCGGGACCCACAGTTAGTGTACAGCTAGGGGTGGCGTGCACACTTGGGCATCGGCTTTAGGGTGCGTGCGTAGCCTTCCCACCCTGTGGACCCTAGAGTGTACACACGCAGGTCCGGCCTCTGTGTTTCTTGTGCAGACCTGCTCAGGCTGAGCACGGTGCCTCTTGGATGCCAGCCTTCCAGCCCCACCCATCTCCGAGAGTGCCCCGGGCCAGGTGGGGCTGGGCAGGCCCCGGAAACCTCTCCCAGCTGCTGTGCCCAGTTTCAGGGAAGCCAAGGACTGGCACCTTGCCCACGGAGACTGTTTGCCCTTGCACTTGCCTCTGGGGCTTCCTGGAAGAAGCCTGGAGGCCCAACCCCCACCCCACAGCCCAGCGTGCCCGACCCGTGGGGAAGCGGCGCCTCATTTCCAGCCACATCTCCAAGAGTAAGGTGCACCCCTCAAAGTTAGAACCAGACTCAAGCAAGGCAGTGCTCTCCAACGACAGAACCCGGAAGTAAAAACACTACCGTTGTTTTTATTTTCCTAAACTCAAGGGCGGCCTGCCTGTGCAAAGGCCACGTATGCTTCCTGCGCTACGCCCCAGCCAGATGGGATATTTAAACTTAGGGACATCTGTAACTCGTGTCCTGGGTATTGCACGTGGTGCACACACTGGGAGTTTCACACAAGAGCGCTGGCTAAGGCAGGGATTTTTGGCGATGTAGGAGGCTCTGCAGGTGGCTGTCTGGTTCTGCCATGCCCAGAAACAGAGCTTCTAGCTGTGTGTCTGCTCTCTACTGGTGTTTGTATGTGTGGGTCCTGCACACCGTGTGTAGCCGGTCAGTGAATGCACACAGTAGGAGCCGAGTGTGGCATATGGGTGGCTGCACACAGTAGGCTTCACGTGCACACCGAGGGCTCTGCATGCCCTCAAGTCATACACAACAGGCGAGTGTGTACACACAGACAATGGGGCTGCACATACTAGACGCTGAATGTGCTCAGGGACTGCGCACAGTAGGTTCTGCAATGCTCAGGGGGCCATGCACGGTTTTTTCAGGAAGCAGAAGCTGAACACAGTAGACTGTACACGAACGGGGTGGGGGGAGGAGGCGGGCAGTACAAGGCTTTATCACTTTAGACATCCTCAGGAGTTAAACAGCAGGCTCGGCAAGCATTCAGGGGCTGCACTCAGTAGGCCCTGCATTTGTTCAGGGGTTGCACAAAGTAGATTTTTGCATTCCGAATGCACTCAGGAGCGGCACACAGTAGATTATGCACGAGTAGTGGGATTGCACACAGTAGGCTTTGCACTTTAGCTGCCTAGGGGCCTGAACATAGTAGGTTGTGCATTACACTCAGAGGCTGCACACAGGTTCTGCACAAACTCAGAGACTCCACACAGTAGGCTCTCCAGGATGGCCCCGGGGCAAGCCAAGCCGCTGGGGCTGCGGCACGCGGCCCAAGGCTGTTCCCTGCGCTGGCTCCCTGCCCGGCCATGAGCGCCAGGCGGCCCAGGGAAGGCGCCGCTCACAAAGGGAGGGTCTGTGCGGACGCCCCGCCCTCCCGCCGCCTGGACGGACCCCCCACCCCCGCGGGCCGCAGACACCCGGCCTGGCGGGCACCAGAGCGAGGCTGGCACCGGCGCTCTCTGGAGGAGGTCGGCGGCGTGCACCTAGGGCGCACGCGAGACGGGCTCTGGAGAGGGTCGGGGTGACCCCAGGTTGGGGAGCTAAGCGCCTGCACAATCGCCCACTAGCACTGTGACTCCAGCAACCGCCTCTGTCTCCAATTATCCAATTTAAGGACCAGGGAACCCGGGACTCCTGCCTGCTGGGGAGGGAGGGAGGGAGGGACGTCTAGGGTCTGGGTCAGAGACCCACTCCACCCCCCAGAATGTCTGGTGAGAGGGTGGGGTGGCTACAAGCTGTAATGAGCGTTCTGGAAGCAACTCGTTTTTTTGCTGAGCTCTCAGCAACCCACGGAGTTCACCTTAACCGTGGGAGGGCCCTTGCACTTTCCCTTTTATGGGTGGGGAAACTGAGTCACAGCTGGCTGGACTCTCCTGGCTCTAGTAACCCATCAGTGTGCGGCAAGAGTCAACTGGCCTTCTTCTCCTGTAGGGGTGCTGAGCTCTGCCGCCTTGGAGCCAGCAGAGAATGGCGCGCCTGCTGTGTACACGAATTCATAAACGTCACTCCCACGCACTCTACGCCGGGTGATCTCAAATTTGGCCTCTTAGGTGCATGCGTGCATGCGTGCGTGCTCGGGCCTGGAGCGCGCACTCCACAAGAACACTAAAGGTCTTGGTTTCTGCCCCCGGAAGCTGCTGTCTCCACCCACTCCCAGGGTCCTGGGAACCGCAGAGTCGGAGAGGGGGTGGGGTGGGAACAGTGTAGGAAAAGAATAGGGACAGCAGAGAGAGGAAACCCTCCTGTGGGTTCTGCAGATGTGGATTGGTGGGGGAGACCAAGCCTTTTCGGTCCCCGGTGGAGGAGCCATTTCCAGGTTGTAGGCCGTGGGTTTGGGGGAGAGATTGCTTTGGGTATTTGGAAGGAATCCTGGGTTGTCAGGGTCTCTGGGGAGACTGATACGGCTTTGGGCTGGAAGGTGTTTCCCAGTTTGAGGAACCCCAGTTGACCCAAATCTATCTCTCTGAGCTCTTCTGCTTCTTGCTCCAGGGCTGGGTAACTCCTAGGGACCGGATGAACAATGAGGCCCCTGCAGTGGTGGGGTGCTAGGAGAGAATTGATCTCCTCTGTGGACCGGGTGGAGCCCAGGATGACGTTTCCAGAGCTGAGGGCGGGAAGAAAGTTCTGAACTGTCTGGGGCGCAGTGACACACAGCCTTGGGATCTCAGGATCTGCAGGGACTTTCAGGCCTGTCTGACGACAGCGTGGGAGACGGGTTTAGAGGGTGAAGGGGCTTGTGGCCAAGCTTGAGCACCTGAGTTCAATCCCAGGACTCACAGCGAACCAACTCCCCAAAGTTGTCTTCTGACCTCCACATGCAAAAAATAAATAGAATATATTTCTTAAGAAAAAAATAAAAAGCTAGTTTATGACGGCACAAGTGTGCTGTGCCAGCATTGGGGATCTCTGTGAGTTCGAGGCCAACCTGATCTACACAGCAGGTTCCAGGTCGGCCAGGGCTACACAGAGAAACCCTGTCTCAAACACAAAATGAGGGGCTGGAGAGAAGGCTCCACGGTTAAAATCAGCTCCCGGCACCCATATGGCAGCTCACAACCAGAGCACCAGGAACACGAGTGGTGGGCCTGAGGATCACATTCTAGAAAGGTTTAATTGGTCCTGAGACTCCCATCATCGGAAGCCCTGGGCTAAGGCCCGCCCCCTTTCTAGCCACGCCCCCGCAGCCCTTTTGCGCTGAAAAAGGCATATTGAATCGTGATACTTCTGGCCTCTTTGCTAACTGCACATCCCAGAAGGGCAGGAAAGGGCAGAGTCACATAAAACAGATGCAGGTCACATCAAAGAAGGGTTTGACGCATAGGTGACTTTCTGTGTTCCAGCCTCAGGACAGACTGTTTTGTCCCTCGGGGATTCATGTTAGCCTGCAGCTTGTTGTGTCCTTGCCAAGTCTTGTGAACTTAGCTTAGGGAACCCTGTCCTGTGGAGGTGACCAGTCACAGGACCTTGGGCAGGTGGCTCCACCTTCTTGAATCGCTTCTCTGTGAAATAGGGACACTAATCCTGATGCCTATCTCCTGGGGACGTCCTGAGCAGTCGGCTAATTAAAATTGAATAGGCTAGTTGGGCTGGGGGCGTGGTCAGGGTGGAGCCCCACACAGAATACCCCCAGTGAGGAGCTGGGGGCGTGGTCAGGGTGGAACCCTGACTCGAATCGGGGCCAGGGGCGTGGTCAGGGTGGAGCCCCGCCTAGAATCCCCCAGTGAGGGGCTGGGGGCTTGGTCAGGGTGGATCCCTGCCTAGAAGGTTCCGGGATGGTCTGGAGGCGTGGCCAGTGAGTGGACCCACCCCCACCCCTACCGCCTGGACGCCCCCAGTGAGGGTCAGGGTGGAGCCCAGGGAGCAGATCATTTTCAGACCCTGAATTCTTCTCCCTTCCACCCCTAGCACCACCCTCACCTCGGACCCTTCACCATGCAAGAACAAAATCAAATATAAAAGCAGCTGTGTCGTATTCTTTCACCCAGCATCGCTGTGTATTCGATCCGCCCTGCACCTGCCCCAGCCTGCTCCTTCAGTACAGCTGAACGGGCGCACAGAGCCCTCATCACCTGTGCCTGGAAAGAGGGGCTTCAGGGAAAGAGCTAGAACCTCGTTGCTACTGAGGTGTCACCAGGGGTCTGTCCACCAAGGCTGAGTTTCAAGGGATGCCGGCCAGGGTGAACACACACCTGTTTTACCTGCACGTCACGCAGGAGAGCCAGCTCAGAGAGATGGAGCAACTCGGTCAAGAGGAACAGGAAGTGCCCAGGTGCAGGGGTTTGTGTTCCTATAACCGAGTCCGGGGACTGCGTGTGCAAGCGTGCGTGTGCGTGTGTGCCACGCCCATCTGCCTGCAGCCCGCATTGCCAAGTTTTTCCTGCTTAACCTCCAAGGAACACACCCACGTTTCCTGGCACACGATGGTATCCCTAAGGGGACCAGCAGCCCAGAGCAGGACCGTAGCTCGGTGACCTGGGACAGCTTCTCTCTATTGACTGAGGATGGCTCAGTCTCCCCTCAGCTGCCTAAAGTTTTCCTCTCTTCCACCCATAATTCCAGACTCCAAGCCAGGTTGTGGCTTCTCTTCTTTTTCTGGGAGCCAATGAGGCTGGGGCAGTTTTGAGCGTGGAATGAAGACCCTGGGCTGGTATGGCAGAATCAGGGGGCCAGGTATTCAAAGTGATTCCACACCAGGAAGACTTCAGAACCTTCAGGTCCTGGCTTGAGAGCGCAGTAACTCCTCCCTCAACTCACTCCTGCTGGTCGGGGCCTGTCAGTCTTGTGGACACCTGGGTAGGGAACCCAAGAAGCCACCAGGTCAGGGAAGGGACAGCAGGTTCCAGGTCCAAAGAATAGAGCAACATAGACTTGCTAGGGGCCACTGTCTGCAGGCAAGACTGTGTCCCCCGCCCCAATATTCCCACGCCAGGGAAGCCTCACCCTGTGACCCCCTGGCTCTCTGTCCCTCAGGTGCCATCTCAGGGCCCCATCTCCCTCCTACCCCTTCAATCTGTTTACTTCTCCACCCAAATGCTTCTGGGTGCCCCTGCCATGGTGACCTTCCTCCCCCCAGGTGTAATTCAAAGACTGTTGAATCTATAGCCTAACTCCTAGTCCTCCCCACCTACCTGCATCTCCCCAAACCCGTGACTACCCTGGGCCCCTCGCGCCAGGGCTCTTGTCGTGACCTCTCATCCCGGACACTCTGCTCCCAGGTAGCCTTCCCCTCCCCCATCCTCGGGGGACTCCCCTCCTGCTGCTCCCCCGCCCTGCGCGTGACCCCCAGGGCGCCCCTGGGGATTTCCTCCACCCACCAAGTGCTCGGTGGAAAGGTCGCGGCTGCTGGGAACGGGTAAACTGAGGCCGACAGGGTAAAAGAGCCCTGGGAGGAGCCGTACGGTTTCGGTTTGGAGTGAGATGCAGAGCGTGATAAGGGTTCCAGGGTGTTTTCCTACCGTTGATTTTAGTTCAGGGGAGAATGAAAAAAAATATATTCTTTCCCTTTTGTGCATCCACAGGGCCCATCCCAGGAAGGAGAGCTTTGGTGCGTCGCAGGGGAGGTCGGGGATCCCCCCACCCCCACAAGGACCCTTGGTGTGTGACCTCAGGTGCCCTCACAACCTCCCTGGTCTCTGGGCAGTGGCGGTCGGCTGGGAGGGGTATTGCAGCCACTTTCCGGTGAGTAGAGACCCAGGGCCTGGGCTCCAGCACAGCGGGTAACAGGCGGGGCGGGCTGGGCCGCCAGGTTTCGTAATAAACCCGCCTCTTAATTGCTGTGATGCAGCAGGACTTGGGTGGTGGCGCCTGCAGCAGAGCAGAGGTGTCTAGAGCTGCCGAGCTCAGAGCTCCTGACAAGGCTGGGTGGCCGTGGGGCGACATAGGGGGGCACCTGGAGGGACCGGTGGAAGGGGGGAAACACAACAAGAACCCCGGAGGCTTAACAAGTTTATTTGAAAGTCTCTGTACTAGAAACTTTAAAAAAATAAGCAAGCAAGCGACCTGTCTTGCTCAGCACAATAACAAAATAGATTTGTATCAGAGTAGCAGAGTCCCGGGCTCGTCCGGGCTCCCGCGGCGACGGTCGCCGCTCTCCTTGTGCACAGTTCACTGTCCTGCAGGGTCGGACACCTCGCCGACCCTGTGGCGTCGAATCCAGACCCTCCGCGCTCCTGGCTGAGGCTGCATGCAGAGGCTGGGCTGCAGGATTCCCAGGCCTGGACTCCAAGGTTCCGTCTCTTCCGGCCCGGGGTCCCCTTCTTCCTGTCTCGGCGACCACCTGTGGTGCTGCTCCGGGTTCCACCGCGCGCCTGGGCGGGCAGGCGCACACTCCCCTCTCCTCTCGGTATCAGTGACTCCGCCCCTCCCGGAAGGTCTCACGGGTAGGGAGGCTTTTGAGGGATTGTTCTTGGGGATGAGGGAGGGTCAAATATGTATTTTATTTAACTTTTTTTAGGGGACAGCAACTCAACAGCTGCTTTAGATGTTTGGAGAGGGCCTCAGCGTTCTTCTAAAGAGATATAGGGGACCCATTGGTTATTTCCCCTGCTCTCTTCACAATAACTGGCCACCTCCACCAAGCCTTGGCTTTTCCAGGTATCTGTGTGACAGTTCTGTGAAGGGGGACAAAAAGGAAGGGTTTAGTGGGAGCTCTAGGAGTTTGGTACGGAGCCTCCCTCCAGCGCCCTGGGGCCCCTTTGGGGAACAAACAGGCTGGCTCAAAATAGCTGCCAGGGTGACGAGGCAGCCCACGGGACATGCCGAGCATGGCTGGGCAGTGAGCTGGTGACCGACTAGCCAGCCCAGTTATGTTGACAAACTCGGTACCTAGGTGCCCGGGGCGGGCGGGGTCGGGCAATGAGCACACACACACACACACACACACACACACACACACACACACGGCTTACCGTGACCAGAAGACAGTGCAGGTCCCTGGCCTCAGTGGTGCCCAGTGTCTCTGCCGGTTCTCCCAGGAGCTGCGCCAGCCTCTGCATGCCGGATACCCTGACGATGTCAATGTCATTGTCACAGCAGAACGACTGGATCAGGGTGAAGTGGATCTGCAAGGCGATGTCATCCTCCTCCTCTTCATCTATGGCGAGGAGGCACAAGACCACGCTGTCAGGGTCCCTGCAGGAGAGAGGGGGTGTCAGGGGGAGGCTAGACACGGAGGGGATGGCACCGTGCACGAGCTCGGGGACCACAGGCGGGAGAGAAGTGACAAGACCCACGGTGCACCAGGAGTGTGCAAAAACAAGTCCCCCCTCCCCCCCAGCTGCACGGTTGCCAGGGAGGCCGACTATGCAAATGCTGATGGCAGTGGGGGAGGGGGCGCAGGGTTCAGAGTTAATGGGGTTGCCTTGTCAAAACAAAAGCCACAAAACCTCAAACTTGCAATGTCAGGGTTCTGCAGCGAGTCTCCCCCCCAAAAAAAAAGAAATCTCAGAGAAATGTCACCCTCCACTCCCCAATACCGAGAGCACTGGGAAAGCCCCCTAAGACCCGTGCCCTACAGGGGTGTTGGGAGCGCGCGTGCATCAGAGGGGCGCCCCCACCCACGCGCGAACAAGGGGGGTGCTGACTCACACATTCATCAGTTTAGCCGCCTCGTACACCCCCACGGTGAGGCGATCCTGACGCTGCGCGGCCACCAGCAGCTGCTCCACCGCGGCGGTCACTGCCTGCATCCTAAGAGGTCAAGGGAGAGGAGGCGATTAGCCGATGACAGCCGGCCGACCTCAGGCGGCGGGTGGTGAGACCTCGGGCCCCGTACTCACTTCTGAGCCGCGTTGTCGCTCGCCACCAGCTCTTCCAGCGTCATGGTGCAGTCACACTCCACAGCGGACCCTCACGAAAGATCCCCAAGGGCAAAAATTATGCGTCCAGATCCGACTCAAGAGGAAAAATACCTTCCCGGGCGATCAGAAAATCCAAGGTCTTCCAAAGGCAGTGGGACTTCCCTTCCCAAGAAAAAGGCAAGAGAAGAAAAAAAAGAAGATTGCAAAAATCCTCACGAAAATTAATCCAAGAGTCCCAAGGGTGAGCGCAGGTCCAAGGCTGCTGCGGAGTAAAAGCGCGGCCGCCGGGAGCCACGTATATAGACTCTCCGAGTGGGGCGTGGCCTCGAGGGACCTGTGCCGCACTCCCATTGGTGGGTACACAAAGAGACGAGTGGCCTGTGCTGCGATTGGCTGGTAGTGTGGAAAGGGCGGAGCTCAAGCGCGGGCTGCCCCACGTGGGGACTTGGGCTGGGAGGAGCGCGTACCCGGGAAGCCGCGAGTGCCAGAAAAGCGAGAAAGAAAAAAAAAAAAAAAAAAACCACACACACAGACCCAAAAAAACAGAAGTTTCTCTCCTGATTTCCCGGCAGCCGCGCTACGCAGGCCGCGCGCGGGGTTTCCAGCGCGCGAGGCTGGCCTGGACTTTCGGGGAGGGCTGTCTGGAATCCCCTCCCAGTCCCGGGGAGAGTCCCCAGCCTTTCCCAGGCTCAGCCCAGGGAAAGGCTGTGCAGGCGCCCGGGACCTCGGTCTGCAGCCCTAATCTTCCCAGGATGGAGACTTTTTGTGGGTGGGGAGGTCCTGCCCATCTTCGGAGACCCCAGACCTTGAGTAACCGAACTTCTCGCGTGAATGCAATCCCGGCCTTGGAGGGTTGTACAGTGTTCTAAATCAGTAAGCGCTTTAGTAACTTCGAGGACGCTGGGATTCTCACCGCAAAGTGAGAAATACCAAGGCACCCACCACCGCCACTGCGACGGTGCTTCTAGAACGCAATGCCCGCTCCCGGGGGTTGGGGGTGGGGGTCTCACAGAAAGCTACAGCTATCCGGCGGTCTTGGCAGATAGCTTAGGGGTCTCCCCGGAGGCCACTGCTGCATAGCACCAAGGGATTGCTGGGGGCAGATCAGGAACCCTTTCCCCCTCCCGGCACCCAGAGAGTTTCAGGGTGGGGTGCGCGTGGGAGGCGCAGGTGAAGAGAGCTGCAGGCTCTGCGCTGCGGCCCCGCCTCCTGCCTGACGGTCTAGCCTCGGACCGCTTCCCTACACCTGACCTTTGTGGTGGGACCGACGCAAAGCGAAAGTCAGCTGCCCCTGGGACAAGGTGCATGGATGGCAGCCACTCTTTTGTCACTAGCATTTTTGCAGTGCGCAACATGAGCCATAGACCCTTTCCGCCACGCATTTATCTCGTCCACCCTTTGGCTAGCAAAGGGACTAATAATCTGCATTACACAAAAGGGAAACTGAGGCTTCCGAGGTCGTTAGTGGCTGCTGGGGGCAGAGCGAGACAGCAAGAACACGAGGCGGGCGCGCGGGCAGACCCCGCGTGGGGCTCTCCCACGGTCCACGGGGGCTCCTGGTGACTCACACTGCGTCCCCTCCTCCGCCAGCCTGGGTAGCCTGGCCCCGGCAGCGCAGCACGGTTCCCCCGGATTCCCAGCCCCCGGGTCCAGTGACGCATCGCGCCTCCTCCGCGCCGCCCACCGAGAGCGCGAAATGTCCCTGGCGTGAGAGGCGCGCTGGCGACACCTGGCGGCCTCAAGAGGTCTCTGCGCGCGCAGCTTCCGGAAAGGGAGGGGAAGAGAACACTTGCAATAGGTTTTTGGGTTTTGTTTTGTTTTGTATTTTCCCGATGCTGGGAATGAATCCAGGGTTTCGTGATGCCAGGCATGCGCTCACCACCGATATCTGTATATACTAGATCCCAACCCGACATATGCTATACATACAATATTTTAAATATCAACCATGAAGGGCGGGAAAGATGGCAGTAGGGAAAGGAGCTCGTTGGCCGGCATGACTTTGATCCGCGGAACCCACAGGGTGGAAGAAGAGAACATCTGACCCCCATAAGTGCTCCAAGGCGTACTAGTGCCCGCACACACAAATGACTTTATTAGATGCTTGTTTGAATTGGTCTCCCTACTGTGGCTGTGGTTCCGTGGGTAGAGCACTCCCGCATGCCCGAGACCCTGGCTCCCTTCCTCTGTACCACATGATATGGTGGTACACACTTGTCATCCTGGGATTGACAATACTGGGGACGCAGAGGCAGAAGGATCAGTCAGCAGTTCAGAATCACTCAGGGCTATGCAGTAAGTCTGAGGCTAGCCTGGGCTTCGTGAGTTTCAAAGGGGGCGGGGCCGGAGAGGCAGTAGCTAAGAGCACTGGCTGCTCTTCCGGAGGACCTGGGTTTAATTTCCAGCACCCACACTGTGACTCCAGTCCCAGGGAATCTGACGCCCTCTCCTGGCCTCTAAGGCTCCAGGCAAGCACCAGGTGCATAGGCGGCACAAAACCAATAAATGTACGATTTTTTTAATTAAAAAAAAGAAAAGTCGGGCTGGAGAGATGGCTCAGTGGTTAAGAGCATTGCCTGCTCTTCCAAGGGTCCTGAGTTCAATTCCCGGCAACCACATGGTGGCTCACAACCATCTGTAAGGAGGTCTGGTGCCCTCTTCTGGCCTGCAGACATGCACACAGACAGAATATTCTATACATAATAAATAAATAAATATTTAAAAAAAAAAAAGAAATATCAAGAAAAGTCAAAGTAAGAGTAGGGGACATGCGTTTAATCCCAGCAGTCAGAAGGCAGAGACAGCCTGGTCTACAGAGCGAGTTCCAGATAGCCAGGGCTACACAGAGAAACCCCGTCTTGAAAAACAAAACAAACAAAAAGCCCAGGAAGATGCCTTGAATCAGAGCTGGGCCACACCAAGACCTAGCATTTGGGTTCTAGACAGAGAAGGATTGGGAGGGGCGATCCGAGTCTATGCCCACTAAGGAGAGGCCTGTGGGATGAGCTGGGCTCTCAAAAATCAGGACCAGCATGAGGGCAGTGGAAACTGCTGGCAAAGGCCAGGCTCCCGGGAGAGGCTGTTGTGGCTGCTGTCAGGAAGCACCAGGAAGGGCCTGGGCTCCTAGAAACATCATGGTGCTTCCCTGCTTTCCCTTCTCCTTCCTGCCTTTCTTTTCCTTTTTGTTTGTTTGTTTGTTTTGAGACAGGACTCATGTAGTCCAGGATGGCCATGGGCTCCTGACATTCCTGTCAACATCACAGCTGGCTTATGCCATGCTCCAGCACCTTGGGGACACTAGGCCAGCGTTCTACCAACTGAGGCCCAGTCAGGGTCCCCCACCTTGTAAGATGACAACCAGTGTTAATGTCAACCAGCAAACTCTAGAATCACCTGGCATACAGGGCTGTGGGGTTGCTTGTAGGACACTCTTTTGCCTGCGTTAATTGATGTGGGGAGATGCCTCTTAATGTGGGGGGCACCATCCCCCAGCTGAGACCCTGGACTACAGGCCTACAGAAAGCCTGCCTGGACTCTCCCACCAGGACCGGCGGTCTCTGGGCCTGTGAGCTCCCTTACTGCTTGCCCAGGAGAGGACGAGACAGTGTGTGCACCAAGGACAACCTGTGTGCTCTCCTGTGCGTCCTTCCACATTGTGCTGGCTACAGTGCCTCACAGGCCTCACAGATCCCCCGGCTGGCCAGTGAGAGACAGGATCCCTGCTTCTGCCTCCCTTCTCCAGGGCCCGGGGCTGACAGGCTGGGGAGGACCAGCCCCCACATCGGGATGCTTCAAACTGCCTGTCACTCCAGCTCCTCTGGGCTCCGTGGGCAGTGCACTCACACACACATATACACACACAATTAAGATGTCTTTTCAGACAGGTTGTGGTGGCACAAGCCTTTAATCCCAGCACTGTGGAGGCAGGGGGATCTCTGTGAGTTCAAGGTCAGCCTGGTCTACAGAGGGCTACATAAATAAATTCTGTCTTAAAAATTTTTTTTTTTAAATTATGGGTAAGGATATGAGTCAATTGCTGAGTTCAATCCCAGGAATCATCAAATAAAAGAATCTTAAAAACCAGAAATCAGAAATAAAAGCATGGTCTTAATTCCAGGCATGAAGTGGGCAAATTCCTTCTCTAAAAGGTCATATGCCAAAAAAAAAAAAAAAAAAAAAAAAAAAAAAGACCATGTTTATGCAAAGGTCCTGCCACAAGGTGGGGAGCTATCAGCTGACCTTTGATACTCCTGTGGGTGATGAGGTCACGGCTTTGTCAAACGGTGCAGTCATGGTGGGCTCCCTTAAGGAGGTAGCATCTAGCCGGGCGGTGGTGGCACACGCCTTCAATCCCAGCACTCGGGAGGCAGAGCAGGCAGATCTCTGTGAGTTCGAGGCCAGCCTGGTCTACAAGAGCTAGTTCCAGGACAGGAACCAAAAGCTACAGAGATGAGTTCGAGACCAGCCTGGTCTACAAGAGCTAGTTCCAGAACAGGCTCCAAAACCACAGAGAAACCCTGTCTCGAAAAACCGAAAAAAAAAAAAAAAAAAAAAAAAAGCTACAGAGAAACCCTGACTTGAAAATCAAAAAAAAAAAAAAAAAGGTAGCATCTAAATTGAGCTTGGAAAATGAAAGCGCCAAGAAGACAGAGCAACCTGTACAAAGGTCGTGCAGGCCAGAGTTTGGCGTGTTGGGAGAGCATCCAGGAGGTCTGTGTGATTAGAGCCGAGGGAGGAGGGAGGCAGAAGGGGGGCAGCAGGAGGGAGGCAGAGGCCATTCTGGGATCAGGGACTCGAACTCTGAACCAGAGGAAGGTGGCAGCCCATGGGCAGAGGCAGTCAGAGAGAGCAGAATGGGAGACAGGGAGCCAGGCCAGCCAAGTGGCTCTGGATGACCCCGCCCCCACGGAGGCCAGGAACTTGAGAGCGAGGCTCTGACGTCACGTTTTCTCACAGGGTGCAACAGGACTCTGGTCCTGTCCCCAAGGAGAATTTTCGGGGCAGTGACTCAGGCTCTCATCCTCTGAGCGGCCAGACATTTGTAAGACAGGAAACAGCCGGCAGCAGGTGGGGTTGGCGCAGGTGCGGGCGACACACAGAACAGCTGGGGGCAGGAGGCCACTGTCTCCCTACTTGTGGGGACAGGACATCTGACGGCTTCAGCTTCCCAACTCTCCCTGTCTCAATTTGGGAAGAGATTTCGGCCCTGCATCCTCAAGCGACTGGCCTGATCTCTCTGAAAGTCTGTCTGCACCGAAAATCTTTTCTCAAAATGGTTACATAGGCTGGGCTTGCAACAAAACGCCATTCACCCCACACCTTCCCCACCTCACCTGCAGGACAGTCACCAGGTAGCCCTCCTTCCCCGTAAGCTTTATTGTTTTGCTTTGAGACAGGAATTCTGGACCCAAGATAGTTTCAAATGTATAATCCTAATAATTCTGCGTCTCAGATTCTAGGTTAGGCTAGATTATAAGGAGGTCAGCCTGGGTAATAAACGGACACACTGTCTCAAAAAAAAGTGTGTGTGGTTGATGTGTGAAAGTCTTTTCTAGAAGCCCATAGTGGCTCATGGGTGGAGCACCCCCAAAAATCCCACAGGGAGGAGCTGGGAGCATGGTAGGATGGAGCCCTGCATAGAATCCCCCAGTGAGGGGGATGGGGGCGTGGTCAGGGTGGAGCCCCGCCTAGAATCCCCTAGTGAGGGACTGAGGGCGTGGCCAGGGATAAAGAACTTTTTATTATGCTCCAGGCTTTGGGTTTTATCTCCAGTAGTGGGAAAACAAAATAAGGGAGGACAAGGCTTAGTGGTTAGGTGCCGGCTGTGAAAGACTAAAGAACTGCAGCACTTGATCCACAGAACGGACCCACGTAAAGATGGAAGGAGGTGAAGTTACCCTCTGATGACCTCCACCAAGGTCATGTCAAGGGGCTCTTGCATGAGCCCATACTGTTGTAGGAGCCTACCGCTGCTTGTTGTCCCGGCCGGCTGCCCAGAACCAAAATAACCTCACAGAAACTTTATTTAAAACACTGTTTGGCCCATTAGCTCTTCTTTTTTTAAAAAAATATTTATTTATTTATTATGTATACAATATTCTGTCTGTGTGTATGTCTGCAGGCCAGAAGAGGGCACTAGATCTCATTACAGATGGTTGTGAGCCACCATGTGGTTGCTGGGAATTGAACTCAGGACCTTTGGAAGAGCAGGCAATGCTCTTAATCACTGAGCCATCTCTCCAGCCCTAGCTCTTACTTCTTATTGACTAACTTTCACATCTTAATTTAACCCATTTTTATTAATCTGTGTATTGCCACGTGGCTGTGGCTTATCATCTAAAATTCTGTCTGGCTCCGGAGGGGCTACATGGCTTTTCTCTTTTTTTCACCTCCCTTTTCCCAGCACTTTGTTTAGTTTTCCCTGCCTAGCTCGGTTCTTTTGCCCCATCAGGCAAGCCAGTTTTCTTTATTAATTAACCAATCGTATTCACAGCATTCATCAGCACAGCTCGTGTAGAATGCACACGTGTACACACACAAAGAAAGACACAATTAAAACAAAATTTCAGTTAAGCTTTGACACTGCCCCCATGCTGGAGGAAAATGAATTTCTGCCCTGGATGCACTGATGATGCACCTGATGCAGCACCGGAACCCACTCTGCTGCACAGTACAACTTTCCTACACGTATGAAGTTAGATTAATTTCCAGGGCTGGTGCCATGGCTCAAAGGATAAGGGGGCTTGCTGCCAAGCCTGTTTATCTGACTGAATTCAATCCCAGGATCTGAACAGTGGAAGGCAAAGACAGAGAGGCTCCCTCTGTCTTCTAACCCTCACTGTTACACGGGTACAACACCCATGCATATTAAAATAATTTCAGATGTAACAAAAATTGTAGTTTAGGGGGCTGGAGAGATGGCTCAGCGGTTAAGAGCACTGACTGCTCTTCCAAAGGTCCTGAGTTAAATTCCCAGCAAGCACAGGCAGAATATTGTATACATAATAAATTTAAAAAAATATTTTTTAAAGATTTATATATTTATTTAGTTAGTTAGTTATTATGTATACAGCATTCTCAGTACTCTGCCTGCATGTATGCCTGGAGGGTACCAGGACTCAATACAGATGGTTGTGAAGCCACCATGTGGTTGCTGGGAATAGAACTCAGGACCTTTGGAAGAGCAGGCAGTGCTCTTAACTGCTGAGCCATCTCTCCATCCCTAAAAAAAAAAAAATTTAAAAATTTTAGTTTAATTCCTAAATTGGGGATAGAAAAAGATTGTTGAGGACTCCTCTTAATAAGATTGTAAATGTGGTCTGTCTCAAAATATCTCCTTTTTTTGTTGACAGTGGTATTAACATAACTGTTAAATATTCAATTAAAGTGTATATATTATATTTTGTTTTTTGTGGAGGGCTTGTAGGTGTGAGGTGCGCACGTGCTACAATGTGGCAGTCAGAGGCTCCCAAGTGGGTCATCAGGCTTGGCAGCCAGTCCTAAGTGTATGTTTTGAGAGGGTGTTTGTTACACAGCAAAGCTGACTAATACCTACGCATATCTTTTACTCTTTATTTTTACCTGTTTTTCTGAACTTGCCCAGTGGGACTCCTCAGGGCCGGCTCCTTTTAGTGCCGATTTAGCACCTGTGCTTCTCCTCCTCTGTCCAGATAGGTGCTCTGTGGACATGGCTGCCCTCCCAGTGCCCACAAGGAAGCCTCCCCACCCTGCTTGATTCACCATGAAGCTCACGGTGTTCTAACCCACTTAGAACTTATCCCTGTTAGCTATTCTCGAGTCTCTGTCCTCTCTAGTGACAGACTCACAGAAAAATGTCCCCATCTGTGGAGCTCATTGTCCAGTGAGTGTCCAACTGACCCCAGGATTTTGTTCTCAGACAGGGTCTTCTATATCTTGGTTGGCTTGGAGCTCACTATGTACACCAGGCTGATCTCAGACTCACAGAATCCCCCTGTCTCTGCTCCCCATCGCCAGTCACAGTCACAGGCTGTTAAATTATACTAGAGGTGCTGGAGAGAAGGCTCAGAGGTTAAGAACACTGACTGTCCTGAGTTCAATTCCCAGCAAACACATGTTGGCTCACAACCATCTGTAATGAGATCTGGTGCCCTCTTCTGGCCTGCAGGCATACATGCAGTCAGAAAACTGTATACATTATAAACAAATAAAGTCTTTTAAAAAATTATGATAGGGCTGGGCGGTGGTGGCGCTCGCCTTTAATCCCAGCACTCGGGAGGCAGAGGCAGGCGGATCTCTGTGAGTTTGAGGCCAGCCTGGTCTACAAGAGCTAGTTCCAGGACAGGAACCAAAAGCTACGAAGAATCCCTGTCTCGAAAATCAAAAAAACAAATAAATAAAATAAAATAAATAAAAAAAATTATGATACTAATCGTAGGTTGAGTCCCCAAATTCTGGGAGTGAGCTTGGCACAGCTCCAGAATCGAAATTCCTAAATAGGCCTCTCTCAAATACAGAATTCAGTACCCAGTCTCCCCACCAGTCCAGAAAAGACAGTTTACACTCCAGATTCCTGAATCTAGCATCTGGAAATACAGAATTCCACAATTTGGAACCCAAACTCAGGACCAAAATCTTCCTGAAATCCAGGCTCCGAATTTCACCTTCTCCAGAGAGCCAAGCTCCGGAATTTCGAATACAGCCCAATGGGCTAGAAGCCAGCCAAGTCCTTTGGAATGCAATTTATTTATTTTTATTATTATTTAAAACTGGCGCCAAAATCCAGCCTAGGCGGGGACAGTGGCGCCAGGATATGGAGGGTAGAGGGATGGGCACAGAGCAGTGAGTTCCAGGGCTGAGGGTCCAGAGGTCCGGATTTCCTGTTCACAGCCCTGTACCCCCAAAGCAGACAGCAAGCAGCCACTTTGTAGCGCCCCAGGCACGGGGGCGGGGATAGCCCAGCTTCGTCTTCTGCTGTTGGAGGGGTATTCTCCAGGCCAGTCCTCGATTAACATGGGTCTCAGTTTTCGCTCCTGGAACCCCGGGTCCTCTACTCCCCATCCTCTGTTTTCAGAGCCGGTGGGATGGGTAAGCCAGCAGGTCCGGGCAGTGAGGGGACACCTCGGCTGCAGCTGTCACTGCAGCTGTCACCGCCCCATCCGCTAAGCGCCAAAATTTGAAAATCGCAGGACAGCTTCCAAAGTGCACGTGGGAGGAGAGGGTCCCGCCCCATCCAAGGCACCGCGGGGTTTTCTGGGACTTAGAGTCCAGAAGTGCAGGGGTGGGGTGACCCAAGAACCCCGCCCCGTGCTGAGAGAAGTCAACCGCAAGCCTTGGCTTTGCAAAGTACAGCATGCCAACAAGTGGGGGGAAACACACTTGGGAGGGAACAAGCCCTGAAGCTCAGAGTACAGCAAGGGCCGAAATGGGTGAGGGCCCAGTAAAGAAACGGAAACGGCCGCTTTGTGTACGGAAAAGGAAAAGTTTATTCCAAACTGTTTCTTGGGCTGTCACCCAAAGAAAGCAGAGAGGCGCGACAGGGGGAATAGATCTGAAGGATTACAAAGAGAAGGGGTACCAGGAGAGGAGAGGGGCCAGTGAGCTCGAGGAGGAGATGAGGGTGGTTGGAAAAGTGAGTGGAAGCTGGGAGAGTCTAGAGGCCGTTGTGGACTTTGATGTGTTGTTAGGCACCACCGGGAGGTATTAATTGGAGAGCCACATGTCCCTTCTGCCAGAGACAAGGAAAATTACTCCTTTTGGCAGATGGGAACAGGCTTCAGAAGTTCCTGAGAAATGCTGGCTTTTCATCTAACTGCCAGAAATCCCCCTACAGCTCAGGGTGAGGTGGGCCTAGACTCAATTTCGAGTCATTGGGCCTGTCCTTTTATTGGAGCGGGGAGTTGGGTCGCCATTCCCTTTGGGTCTGAGAAGAGGAAATGCATGCAGGCCAGTGGGAATCAGATAGGAAAAGAAAATGTTTTGTTTTCCAGGAGATGAAACCTAGAGCCGCCCATTGCTCTGTTTTTGCTTTGCTTTTTCTCTTTTTCTTTTCTTTCCTTTTTCTTTCCTTCCTTTCCTTCCTTCCTTTCTTCCTTTTTTTTTTTTTTTTCTTTTTGAGAAAGGGTTTCTCTGTAGCTTTGGAGTCTCTCACTAGAACTTGCTCTATAGACCAGACTGGCCTGGAACTCACAGAGATCTTCCTGTCTCTCTCTCCTGAGTGCTGGGATTAAAGGGGTGAGCCACCACCGCCCGGAGGGCCTACTGCTCTTTAGGTAAACTCTCATCTACACTGGGGCATTCTAGGAGAGGCTTTACCCTGACCACGACCACTCCCCCAACCCATTTTTTTAATGTTTTATCTATCTATCTATCTATCTATCTATTTATTTTATTTTTAGTTTTTTCGAGACAGGGTTTCTCTGTAGCTTTGGTGCCTGCCCTGGAACTAGCTCTTGTAGACCAGGCTGGCCTCGAACTCACAGAGATCCGCCTGCCTCTGCCTCCCGAGTGTTGGGATTAAAGGCGTGTGCCACCACCGCCAGGCTATCTATTTATTTTTATGTTGATTGATATTTTGTATGTATGAGGGTGTTGGATCTTCAGGAGGGAGTTCTGAGCTGCCACGTGGGTGCTGGGAATTGAACCCAGGACCTCTTGGAAGAGCAACCAGTGCCCTTAACTGCTGAACCTCTCCAGTTCCTCCCCTAGTTACATTTTGCAAATTAGTAGCTTTAATTGTAAAAAAATGAAAAACAGTAGCAGGTCCTTTGACACTAAGTAGCTCTTAGGCTAGGTGAGCTCAGGGCTAGTTCTTCCCGTCCTGACTTCAGAGGCTGGCTGCAGCTGAGCCTGCTAGAGGTGCACAGAAACAGGCTGGGCTCCTGATGGTGCCCTACAGGGGACAGTAGGACTGATTGGAGAAGAGCGGTACCGTCTGAGTCACATTCATAGCCTTGCTATGCTGTCTTCAATCCTCCTGTCTCAACCTTCCCAGTGCTGGGAAGACAGTGGATATTTGCTTTGAAATGGTTCTTTCAAGTTTTTAAAAAATTCCATTTCTTTGTGTTTCTGTATTTGTGGAGGTCGGGGAACAACTTGTGTGAGTCAGTTTTCTTCTGTGTAGACCGAGGGATTGAGCTTTGATCATAGACTTGGCAGCATGTTCCTAACATCTGAGACATTTCGCCCGCCCTTGCTGTCTTTTTGTTTGATTACTTTGCATTTATTTAATTTACCATTTATTTCTGTGTGTGCGTGTTACATGCGCTCATGTGGAAGTCATAACTCTGAACCCATCCCCTACAAGGGACTGAACCCGGAGGCGAGGAGGCCGGACCCTGGAAACTACATCTCCTGGCATGCCTCGCACGCAGCCTCATAGACTACCTCTCCCAACGTGCTCCGTGCCCGGGAGAAGACTACAAGTCCCGGCGAACCACGCGCGGCGGGCAGCGGCGCCATCTTCCGCGGCGCGGATTGAATGAGCGCGCCGCACCGGGGCAGCCGAGGGGATCCGCGCGCCGCCGCCTCCGCCATGGCGTCCCTGCCTCCCCGCGCAGGGCCCGCCACGCCGCTTTCGCCCGCGCGCCTGTCTCGGCTGCAGGAGAAGGAGGAGCTGCGCGAGCTCAACGACCGCCTGGCGCACTACATTGACCGCGTCCGCGCTCTCGAGCTGGAGAACGATCGGCTGCTGCTACGGATCTCCGAGAAGGAGGAGGTGACCACGCGCGAGGTACGTGGGTCGGCACCGGGGACGCGGGGAGCCGACAGACGGATTCCGGTGACAGGTGCAATAAGCTGAGCCCTGCCCACCGGGGACCCCAGGGACGGGTGCATAGGGCTGAGCCCTGCCCACCGGGGACCTCAGGGACGGACGCGTAGGGCTGAGCCCTGCCCATCGGGGACCCCAGGGTGCATAGGGCTGCACCCCGCCCACCGGGAACCTCAGGGACGGACGCATAGGGCTGAGCCCTGCCTATCGGGGACCCCAGGGTGCATAGGGCTGCACCCCGCCCACCGGGAACCTCAGGGACGGACGCATAGGGCTGAGCCCTGCCTATCGGGGAACCCAGGGTGCATAGGGCTGCACCCCGCCCACCGGAGACCTCAGGGCCAGGGCCTGATATCTGAGTCTTGACCAATGCAGATCCCCTGGGGCAAGTGCAGACAGCCAAGCTTTGCCCACGAGAGGACCTCAGGGACAGGTGCATAGGGCCTGTCCATCAGGAGACCCCAGGAACAATTGTAGAGCGCCAAGCTCCGCCCACTGGGAGTTGGGATGGAGACGCCTCTCTCACTGGTGCAAACAACTAAGCCCCACCCACCAAGGGACCGCCCAGGAACTGGTGCAGACCGCTAAGTCCCGCCCACTAGGAGATCAGCAACTAGTGCAAACAGCATAGCCATGCCCACTGGGGTGGGGGAGTCGGGTATGGGGCTGAGGTGGGTGTGGGGTGCAGATGGGTCCAAGTCCCTCTCAACTGAGGGACATTAGGGACAGGTGACAAACAGGTGTAAACAAAGTTAGTCCCCGCCCCCTGAAGCTCCATCCACCCTGGGACTATTGGGGGACAGGTGCTGATGGAGTTAATCCATTCCCTCTCCTCGGGCACCCTGAAAGACAAGTGTAGACTGAGCTAAGACTCCCAATAAGGGGTCAAGAGATTTAGGGGAATGCTCCGCAGGTGGCCTCAAGGACCTTGGGACCCCTTCACAGTCAGGAAAGCCCCGCCCACCCAGGGTCTTAGGTTTAAAGGACCCTGGGTGATTCCTATGACTCCCCAGATATATATGCAGAGACTGAACAAGTCCCCCCGAATTAGGGGCTCATGAGACCCTTGGGGACCCTAAGTCAGTGCTGACTGGAGGCTGTCCTGGGGGCCTTTGGGAGAATCCCTTAGGGACAGACTCCACCTACTGAGGGGTTCACAGGTCTCTGGGACCCCCAGTAAGGGATCAGCTGTAGATTGTTCTGGGAACCTCTGATGAACAACTCCACTTTAGGCAAAGCTAGCCTTAATTGGAGTGTGAGATTCGGGGCCCCCGGAGGAGGGGTGCAGACTAAGTGAAGTCTTTCATCCAAGAGATCCTGGGAGGGAGTTTTGATGAGGGACCCTGAAAAAGAAGTGTCGGTCAGGGGTCATCCTTCAGAGAAATTCAGACTTTTGGGGACCCACTGGGTAAGGGCACATTAGGCGCAGTTCTGGGAGACCCCTGAGGAGTGCATGTTGGGGGGCTGTCTGGGGTTCTAGAGTTTGAATGGTGGAACTGTTGCTCGGGGTGACCATTGGACAGGGTTAGGGGCTGGGCAGGATCCACCCACTGCAGGGTTCAAGGATATCTTGGGGTGCCCCTGATGAAGGGTCCAGCAATGAATGGCACAGAATGAGCCACCCACCCACTTAGAGTTGCTAGGGTATTTGAAGGCACTACAAGGGGAAGTATGGGAACCAGTGGCTGAGGGTCATGATGGGAGGACCGGGTTTGCCTCAGCAGTGAAATGTCTCCCACCTACAGGGATGGGGGGATGGATATGGGGATGGCCTCTTGTCCTTGTGTAGGGTAGGAAACTCAAGTCCACTAAGAGGGGGTGAGGGGTCTTGTTGGGGTGTCTCTCAGACAAATCATGGATGGGTCCCAGGTGGTCAGGGATATAACTGGGGTAGGACAGGAACCGCTGTGTCCCTCCAAAGTCTGGGGTGAGGGTCTGAGAAGACATTCTCATGTCTTAGGAGTTAACAGGATGCCCAGAACGGGGGTGCTTGGGCTGGGGTGCTGTTTGCCAGGTAGGCTCCAGATGTGGGGGCGTGTTGTATAAAATCTACTAGGTATTGGGGACCCTGGAAGCCCCCAGGACTTCACTCGCTCAAGAGACAGGAGGTTGTTTCATCAGGACCCCTGGTGGGTGCTTGGACCTGGGGATAGGACCCTAGCCTCAGATAAGAACTTCTAGTGGTCAGGGTGGAGCTCCACCTAGAATCCCCAGTGAGGGGGCTGGGGGTGGTCAGGGTGGAGCCCCGCCTAGAATCCCCAGTGAGGGGCTGGGGGCGTGGTGGGGTGGAGCCCCGCCTAGAATCCCCAGTGAGGGGCTGGGGGCGTGGTCAGGGTGGATCCCGCCTAGAATCCCCAGTGAGGGGCTGGGGGCGTGGTGGGGTGGAGCCCCGCCTAGAATCCCCAGTGAGGGGCTGGGGGCGTGGTGGGGTGGAGCCCCGCCTATAATCCCAAGTGAGGGGCTGGGGGTGTGGTGGGGTGGATCCCGCCTAGAGGTTTTGTCATCTATGCAGTGGAACAGCAGTGACCCTTAGGAGTGTCACCTGCCTGGACAGCACTCAGCATTCTAGGATTAGGATGGTTGATTGATGCGTGTGTGTGTGTGTGTGCGCGCGCGCGCGCGCGCGGTTGTATGTATGTGGAGACCAGAGGTCAATTTTGGGTGTCTCTTCAGTCATTCTTTTTTGTTTTTGAAGATCTACTTATTTTAGTTCTTTGAAACAGGATTTCTCTTTGTAGCCCAGGCTGTCCTGGAACTCACAGAGATCCGCCTGCCTCTGCCTGGCTTCTTCCCGGTTTTGTTTTGTTTTTAAACACAGCTCAGTGGCCTAGAGCTGGCTGATTCAGCCTTGTCGGCTATCTCAGCTAGCCATCCCGCAAGTCCCAGCTGTCCTCCTGCTTCTGCCATTGCATTGCTGAGATTAGAAGCGTGTGCCACCACATCCAATTGTTTTTTTTAAAGATTTATTTATTTATGTATACAACATTCTGCCTCCATGTCTGCATGCCAGAAGAGGGCGCCAGCTCTTATTACAGATGGTTGTGAACCATCACGTGGTTGTAAGCCACCATGTGGTTGCTGGGAATTGAACTCGGGAGCTCTGGAAGAGCAACCAGTGCTCTTAACCACTGAGTCATCTCTCCAGCCCCCACATCCGATTTTTTATGTTGGTGCCGGGGATCGGAATGCTGGTCCTCAGACTTGTGTGGCAGACGCTACTCACTGAGCCATCTTCCCGACTCTGGCTGTTTGTCCCACAGACATCTGGAGCTCCCGGGATCTGCGAGCATGTGCGGTGCCCGCCCTAGTGGATGCCACCTGTCCACACATGCCACTTCAGTTCCTCGGTTTGCAAACATGGTCGGAACACAGGGCTGATTTTGGACTTAAGTGTGAGACAGCGTGGTAGCAGCAAGTGTCAGGCACACCGCCCTTCCGGAAGTCAGCCTGCCTAGTTTCTCCGTGTCATGTAGCCTGAGGACAGCTGGCTGGGTGGCCGGGCGACAGGGGGTGGGGGAGGAGTGGTTACAAAGGACACCCCCAGGCAGCACAGGCCCACCTGTCAGGGTTGTCTTCCGGGCAGCTTGGCAAGGGCAGGGACAGCTGCGGTTGGAGACACCACTGGCACTTAGTGGGCGTGCCCGGCGGGGCAGGCGCAGAGATGGGGGATGGCGGGCACGCGAGGAAGGCATTTGAAGGTGCCACTGAGGGCTGGTAGCTGCTGCCTGCTGGGCACGAGGTGGCCTTGGCCTTCCTGCCCCACTTAGGCCACGCAGGCTAACTGGGGCCACGTGTGGCGACATTGGTGTCTGTGGGGCCGTGGACAGTGCGGTGGTGTGTGGGTGGGGGACACTGAGCTGGCTGTCCAGGGAGGTGGTGCTTGGAGAAAGGTTGAAGGAGGGGGATGCAGGGAGGCTGCACCGTGGCCTCTGGAGGCTGGGGTATAAAGTTCCCCACAAAGAAACTCAACCTCACTAACTTCCTGCCCGGTGTCCTATTGCTGGGCTAGTGTGTCTTGGGGACAGGGAGCCCTGGAGGGGCCAAACTCTCCCATCAAGGGCACTGAGGCGATGGCAGATGTGTGGCGGAGTCTGTGGCTGCGCACCGCAGCGTCCCCACAGGCCCAGTCTTCCTGCTCTCCAGGCACGTGGCCTCCGGCTACACGGGGTGGGAGGCAGCGTTGCTGAGCCGCACCCACCTGAGATGACACCGCACACGCAGTTGAGCACACACAGTTGACCGTGTGCCAGGGAAGCTTTGTTGAGAATGCTGTCAAGTTAGGCCACACACCCCAGCCCTGTTCAGATGCTTCCAGATCTAGAAACTGCCTTTAATCCCAGCAGTCACAGGAGGCAGAAGCAGGCAGAGCTCTGTGAGTTCCAGGACAGCTGGGGCTGCACAGAGATACTTTGTCTCAAAAATAAAAAATACAAATGCAGAAGCCATCTTAGATAGGTAGTAGGTTCAGCAAGGGTTGCAGGCCTAGAAGAGACCAGGCTGGTCCACCCATGGGGTCCAAGTGGAACAAGGCGTGGAGCAGGCCCGTGTTGCATGCTTTCGCCCGATTCCCCAGTGTCCTTTCTGCCCCACAGCCCATCCAGGAACCAGCAGGATTTCAGCTGGCGCACAGGTGTCTGGTGTGAACTAATCCTCCTGCCCTGAAGCGCACATCACTGTCACCTCACCCCACCCATTTCTCCTTTGACATGTGTGGCAGCCCAGTGGTCACCTCTGTTGCTAGCTTCATGGAGCTGTTGTATTCTGCTCCCCTGGGTGCCTAGCGAGTGCTCACCTTGTAAGAAGTGACCTGGCAGTAGGCGGGGTTTAGGGTCACATGTCAGTGTGCATGCGTGCGTGCCTGTGTGTATGTCTGTGTGTGCATGTCTGTGTGTGCACACGCATGAGTGTATGTGTGAGCATGTATGTCTGTGTGCGCACACATGAGTTGTGTGAGCATGTATGTCTGTATGTGCATGTATATGTGTGTGCGTGTCTGTGTGTGCGCATGAGTGTGTGTGTGTGCACGCGCGTGTGTGTGTGTATACGTGTCTGTGTGTGCGCATTGAGTGTGTGTGTGCATGTATGTGTGTGCGCGCGTGTGTGTGTTGTCTATAACACCTCTGCACCTGCATCCGTCGTAGAAAATGCTGGAGTGCACACTTGTGAAGATGGAAGATTTATCTGGGCTGGAAGTCTTGGCTTTGGCCTGAGGTTGATTTGGGATGTTGGGGTACAGAAGGGTCACGTCTCAAGCTGTCTCCTTCAAGGGCACTCCACACACTAGGCCCTGCCTATCCGTTCTGGGGTGAGGGGAGGTGGCAGGCACAGCCCAGATGAGAGGGTGCATTTTATTGCCCCCACACCCTCCTCACCCCAGCCCGAGTGGCAGACTTTACCCGATGTTCAGAGTCCAGGGCAGGGGCCGCCATAGGCTCACACGCACAACACGTGCGTCCCATTGTGCTCTGTGCCCCGAGTCCCACCTCCACTCGGCCATCTCTGGATCGCTTTGGACATTTCCTGTCTGTCTGGGTCCCCCGACTGTCTCGTCAGGGTTGGTAATAGTCCAGCTAAAGGGCAACTGGTAGCTTGTGCTATCCTTTGCCTGAGTGCTGGGGACGCTGGGCTGCCCCCTAGTGTCGGCTGGTGGCACTGTGCATGATGTACGGATTTCCATGGGAAGTGTGGTGCTGGGTCAGGCAGTGACCCTGGCTGCCTTGGGAGGCTCTGTGATGCTGGGGTCATGGGAGGTCCCTCCTGACCTGCTTGTCCCTCTGACATCCTCGGGTGTAAAGAGCTGCCTCCCTGCCGTCTGTCCCCACGTGTCGTTAAACACATTAAACTCATAGAACAATAGGAGGGAAGAGGGCCAGGGAGAAATCCGACTCTTGAGACCCCCTGGTGTGTCCTGGGCAGCTCTGGGTGGCATGTGGGCAGCAGGTGGCAACCATCTTCACAGCGGGGTCAGTGGAGAGGCCAAAGCACATGTGCACCAAAGAGCCCTTGCTAGGGATGTGGGGGGTGACCCCTGTGGATGTGGGGGGTGACCCCTGTGGATGTGGGGGGTGACCCCTGTGGATGTGGGGGGGTGACCCCTGTGGATGTGGGGGGTGACCCCTGTGGATGTGGGGGGTGGCCCCTGCGGATGGGTGAGGGGGGTGACCCCTGTGGATGTGGGGGGTGGCCCCTGCGGATGGGTGAGGGGGGTGACCCCTGTGGATGTATGTGGACAGCTGGAGGGCCTTCATCTCCCAGCCTTTGTTCTCATGGTGCTGATGAATAGAAGGCAGATTCAAGGGCTCCAAAATTACCATAATAGGGACAGGAGTGTGACCCTGCGGAGCCCCAGGAAGGCTCCCTGTGACCATGTGTGAAATGATCAACACTAAAGAGGCCACAGCTGTGGCACTGGCTCAGTGGGGAAGTGCCTGCTGGCACTGGGCACCTGTCATCTCAGAACTGGGCCATTAGGGCAAAGAGAACACATTCAACCAGGAATTCTAGCCTGGGTCATGGGGTTCTGCGTGCCTGCTGACCCGAGTGAGGCAGGGTTGTCCCACAACAGAATCCTCTGGCCCCGAGCCGATGGTGCCCAGTGGGCTAGCTGGCTTTGGCTAGATGTTCCCATCCAGGCTCAAGGGTCTGTGGCCTGTCCTTGCCATCCCGATAGGCTAAGCTATGGAGAAGGGAAAGTCCTGACTCCTTCCGGAAAGAGCCCGGACTCCTCTGAATATGTAAGACGATGACATGGGGTGGGCAAGGGCAGTTCTGTCTCCACCGTCACCCCCCGCCCTGTCTCCCCAGGTGAGTGGCATCAAGGCCCTGTATGAGTCGGAGCTGGCTGATGCCCGGCGCGTGCTGGATGAGACAGCCCGGGAGCGCGCACGGCTGCAGATTGAGATGGGGAAGCTGCAGTCTGAACTGGACGAGGCCAGGAAGAGGTGGGGACCCGGCTTGGTGGCTGAAGTGCTTGTCCCACAGGAGTAGGATGAGTCTGGATCCTCACAACCCACTGGCAATGCCAGCACGGGGATGGGTGAACCTGCCTCCACCAAGAAAGTGGGGAGCGACTGAGGAAGGACCCCCATGCACACGCATGTAAACATGAGAACACACATCAGAGGACACTAGAAAGGACAATGGTCATGCCTCGGGTACACAGGTCCAGTAGACCTGGCCCACAGCGGCCAGGGATGGGATGGTCGTGGGGTCAAAATGGAGCCCCATGTCCGCCAGCCTGGAGCTGCTGCAGATGGCCTGGCATGGGCACATGCGTTTTCTGACTGGGCGCCTCAGGACAGGTGAAACCCCTCTGAGGCTCTTGAGCCTTCGCAGACATGCTGCTCAGGAACAGCAGGCTCAAGCCTCTCTGCTCTCCTTAGCCTGTGTGATTGTCCCCTGTGGTCCCAAGTGTCCCTCACCAGAAGCCCTCCTCTTCCCTGTGCCCGGCAGCCCCTGGCACTCCACACCCGGGACTGGAGGTTCACCCAGGATGGTGGCGCAAGGATGAATTGCAGTCAGTGTTCTATGGCTGAGCGGCTTCCTGGGCCCCAACCAGAGCTGGCTTCTGGGTGCTGCACTTCTGTAGGCAACTAGGCAAGGTGTGGGCACCTTCAGCCCTGACAAACACGGCTGGTGTAGCCCACTATGGCCAGTAGCTTCGGTAGGGTTAGGTTTGGTTTGAGTTTGCTAGTTTTGTTGTTTTTGAGACAAGGTCACACTCTGTAGACCAGGATGGTCTCAAACTTGAAGCCATCCTCCTGCCTCAGCCTCCCAGTCCGCCTGTAGTAACTGACAGGGACCGTGGTGATGTTACACTTGGCCTCCCTGGAGCTTCTGACCGCTCACCCTCCTTTCAGTGCCAAGAAGCGGGAAGGTGAACTCACGGTGGCCCAGGGCCGCGTGAAGGACCTGGAGTCCCTGTTCCACCGGAGCGAGGCAGAGCTGGCCTCAGCCCTCAGTGACAAACATGGGCTGGAGACCGATGTAGCTGAGCTCCGAGCACAGCTGGCAAAGGTGGGTCTGGCGATGCTGATGTCCTGCTTCCCGGTTGACATGGAGAAGCCCAGGTGGCATCCGAGCCAGGTGACTGTCCCCTCAGTTTGCTGCCCTGTCTCTCCCAGGCAGAGGATGGTCACGCTGTGGCCAAGAAGCAGCTGGAGAAGGAGACGCTGATGCGTGTGGACCTGGAGAACCGCTGCCAAAGCCTGCAGGAGGAGCTGGGCTTCAGCAAGAGCGTGTTCGAGGAGGTGAGCATGTGTCAGCTGGACAGACACCCTCCCCAGCTCCTGGAAACCACAGGGCTGCCTCTTGGTGTCTGCTCCAGTGCTTCCTGTCCCCTGCAGCTTCTTACGGATTCCCTCTCTTGGGTTTTATTTGGTCGTTTTTGTGTTTCTTCGTTTCCTCTGGGGTGGGAGGAGGGCTCATGTAGCCAGAATAACGCAGGCCTTCAGATTTGGAGCAGCCATCTTCACCTGAGGGGCCATCTTGCCAGCCCTGGGTCTCTCTTGACATTGGTCACTGGGTTTCCAGGCCATCTGAGTCATCGAGAATCTCATATCAAAAATGTGAAACTTAGTTGGGTACAGTATCGCATGTCTTTAGTCCCAGCATGAGGGCAGAGGGCAGAGGCATGCCCGGGGAGTTCCAGGACAGCCGGGGCTCTTGAAAGACTAAACAAACAAACAGACCAAATCCAGCTTAAACTGGGTCAGCAAGGGACTGGAGAGCCAGCTCAGCAGTTAAGAGCACTGGCTGCTCTTCCAGAGGTCCTGAGTTCAATTCCCAGCAACCACATGGTGGCTCACAACCATCTGTAATGAGATCTGGCACTGTATCCTGGAAAGTGTATATATAATAAATAATTAAAAAAAAAAAAAACTGGGTCAGCAAGATGGCTCAGTGGTTAAAGGCGTGTGCTGCCAAGACTCACAACCTCAGATGAACCCCCAGAAACCACATAGTAGAAGAAAACTGACCCCACAAATTGTCCTCTGATCTCTACAGCCATATCCTGGCACAATAACACCCCCACAAATACACACTCATAAAAATCAATGTCAAAAGAACCTTAATTTAGCCTGTCTACTTAAGGTCACCATCCCAGGTCTGAGGAACAGGAAGTGACCTTGATTTATGAAGACCTCATTCAGCCAACGTTGGGGTCTCACCCTAACCTTCTAGCACTCTGGGGTGCTGAGCATGGTTGGAGTGACCAAGCCTAGATGCAGCTCTGCCCCACAGGCTCCCAGGGACCAGCCATCACACTGCCCATTGTGTCATCACAGCCCAGAGCAGTGGCCCCGGCCCTGCCTGTGGTCACTGCTGAGGAAGAGCCTGGACAGGAGACATGCCTGTGGAGGTGTGGGGCCACAGGCAGTTCTAGCCAGGGCCAACCAGAGGGGCCGCTGCCCTACCATCCCCAGAGGCCGTGTGAGCTTCAGTGGGGCCCTGTGAGGGGAGCTGGAGAGGGACCTCCGAGGGTGTTCACAGACCACGGCCCTGTGACAGGACCCAGGAGACAGACCCAGCCTGCAGATGGCCCTAAGAGGAACTGCCTGACGGCAGCCAGGCCTTTGAAGGAGACTGTGGAGAGCTGTGGGAGGGAGCTCAGCCCAAGACCACTGAGGGGGTGCGTGAGGCAGAGCCTGAGGGGGCTTGCGAGGACCCCTGGGAAGACACTCTCAGAAGGAGCCCTAGGGGCTCCCAGGACTTGGAAGAGACACCTCCAGGTCCCTGCGAGAAGGCAGATGAGGGGTGCACAGCCAGGAGCCGCCTCTCGAGCAGCCGTTCGGGGCACCAGGAAGGTATGTGTTCTGTCCTGAGAAGCTTGTGGGAGGCCGCTTCATCCTAGATCCCTGTGCTAGAGGCTGTTTTGTAGGGAAACTAAGATCTAGCCAGGCGGTGGTGGTCACACCTTTAATCCTAGTAATTGGGAGGCAGAGGCAGGCAGATCTCTGTGAGTTCCAGGATAGTCAGGGCCCTGTCTCAAAAAAAAAAACAAGAAACAAAACAGCTCCACCCAAGTTGATCCCCACCTTCCCACGTCAGCCGTCTTCCTGTGGACGCTGCTGTCACGGCACGCCTCCCCACTGTCCTGCTGTCTGGGGCCGCTCTGCTCCCAGCTGGATCTGGAACTCCAGGCACCTGGGTAGGCTCTGTCATTGGCTACCTTAGATGTCTTATTATCATTTGGAGGCAGGGTCTCACTATGTAGCCCTGGTTAGTCTGAAACTTAGCGTGTAGACCAGGCTGGCCTGGAACTCACAGAGATCCGCCTGCCTCTGCCTCCCGAGTGCTGGGATTAAAGGTGTGCTCCCTCACCACCCAGCTCCTGGCATTCTTTAAAAATTTTTAAGATAGGCTCTGCCTATGACTATGAGCCCAGGCTGACCTTGAGGTTGCAGCCATCTCTTGTCTTTGGCTCGCGAGTCCTGGGATCTCTTGACCTTTCATGCCCGGTTCTCTCTCGGCACGACCCGTTTCATCAGGGTTCCTCCGTGCTATAGACTGTATCAGAGCCTCGCTCCTCCTGTTCATGCCTGTATACTCTTCCAGTGTGTTCACGGCCCAGGCTGTTGTCCATCGTGGCTGGGGCATCCACACGCTTGATCATTGGTGAGTTGCATGCAGCCTGGCACAGCCGGGTCATCTCCTTCCTGCTCATAGGAGGTGCGGGAGACCCGGCGGAGGCATGAGAGGCGCTTGGTGGAGGTGGACAGCAGCCGGCAGCAGGAGTACGACTTCAAGATGGCGCAGGCCCTGGAGGAGCTGCGCAGCCAGCATGATGAGCAAGTGCGGTTGTATCGGCTAGAGCTGGAGCAGACCTACCAGGCCAAGGTACAGCCATGGAGGAGAGGGAAGGGGAGCCCGATTCTCTGCCACCTGTGCTCATACTCCCCAACTTCTCCAGCTGGACAATGCCAAGCTGAGCTCGGACCAGAATGACAAGGCGGCTAGTGCGGCCCGTGAGGAGCTCAAGGAAGCCCGCATGCGCATGGAATCCCTCAGCTACCAGCTCTCAGGCCTCCAAAAGAAGGTGATGGAACCTAGCCCTGCCCGCCAAGGCCTCTGTGACTCCATGACTCTAGTCCTCCCCCATCCTGCCCATCCCGTCCCTCCACCCACCCTTCTGGTCCCTCACATCTGAGGCTGCAGAGGCCACACTGTGACCCTGCCACACCCTTCCCCAGGCCAGCGCTGCAGAGGACAGGATCCGCGAGCTGGAGGAGGCCGTGGCTGGGGAGCGTGACAAATTCCGCAAGATGCTGGACGCCAAGGAGCAGGAGATGACGGAGGTGCGCAACGCCATGCAGCAGCAGCTGGCTGAGTACCAGGAGCTGCTGGACATCAAGCTGGCCCTGGACATGGAGATCAGCGCCTACCGCAAGCTACTGGAGGGCGAGGAGGAGAGGTGTGTGACACCAGGGGCCTGGAGATGAGGGGAGGGGCCAGGAGAGTGGGTGGAGTTCCTGAAAACTGGGGGTGGGTCTGGCTGGCTGGTGGTGGAGGCCTGGAAGTGGGCGGGGCTCCTCAGGCCAGGCCATGCCTTGCCTCCTGGCTACTCTCACACTTCCCTCCCTGCAGACTGAAACTGTCCCCTAGCCCGTCTTCCCGGGTCACCATCTCTCAAGCCACGTCAAGCAGCAGCAGCAGCAGCGGGGTTGGCATGTCTGTGGGGCGGGGCCGGGGCAAGCGCCGACGGCTGGAGACTGAGGACACCCAGGGTTCACGCAGCAGTGCCTCGGGCGTGGGCGTGGGCAGTGGCTCCCGCCTGGCACAGCAGGCCGCAGTCACAGGTGTTGTGAGCATTGACGAGGTGGACCTGGAGGGCAGGTTCGTGCGACTCAAGAACTCCTCGGACAAAGTGAGTGAGGGGCTGGGTGGCTAGGGCCCACGCTCCCATCCCGGAGGCGGGGGTCAAGAACATGCCTGGGTTTCAGGACCAGTCTTTAGGGAACTGGAGGATCAAGAGACAGGTCCTGGAGGGTGAAGACATCGCCTACAAGTTCACGCCCAAGTACGTCTTGCGGGCCGGCCAGACAGTCACGGTAGGTGCCAGGGAATTTGGGGCTTGGGTGGTTCCCAACACTGAGTCCCACGGTGGGAGGCATTGTGTGAACTCCACCTGTTCTGAGACCAGCCCCGTGGCCACTAGCTGCCATGTATGACTGCCACACCCCTCAGGGTACCTTACTGTCCAAATGGTATCCTGTGTCTGAGGCCTGGCAGTTTAGTTTGGGGTGGAACATCTGGGCCCCAAGGTACTTGGGATTGCAGTGTGGCTCCGCAGCCTAGTGTCTGGGCCACTGTGAACCTGTCTCTCTGTCCACGTCCCGGGGCCACTGTGAACCTGTCTGTCCATGTCCTGGGGCCATCCTGCAGGGACAAAACCACTGAAGGGCTTCATTGTGTACAGCCATTGGCTGGCCCAGGCCCTGAGGTGTCTGACAAGGGCCATCTTGGGTCCTCAGGTGTGGGCAGCTGGCTCAGGGGTCACCCACAGTCCCCCATCAACCCTTGTGTGGAAAAGCCAGAGCAGCTGGGGCTCTGGGGAGAGCTTCCGCACTGTGCTGGTCAACGCAGATGGAGAGGTACGAACATGGCGGGGTGAACTCGGTCCTGGCGTCCCCTTTCCCTCACGGCAGCTGTGACTGAGCTGAAGCCTAGGGTGGCCCCTAGCGGGGGTATCCAGCACATGGCAACCCTTCTGTAGGAGGTGGCTGTGCAGGCCGTGAAGCAGGCATCTGTTCCGGTGAGCGAGAATGGGGAGGAGGAGGAAGAGGAGGCCGAATTCGGTGAGGAAGACCTTTTCCACCAGCAGGTAAGGCGTGCGGCGTCACACCTAGTGGGGCTTCAGACCCGGGTCCCACAGTCCTGCCTCAGACAGCCAGGACACCCTCTCCTCGGCTGGGGGGGGGAAGAGGAGACTCCAGCCGAGTCTGTGCTGGGGACAAAGTGTGTGGGACCTGTCTGCTTGCTTGGGAGCAGGCTGCCTAACTCCAGCCCTCATCTTTGCAGGGGGACCCAAGGACTACCTCAAGGGGTTGCCGGCTGATGTGAGACCTGCCCCACGGTCACCAAGGTCTCCACAAAAGTCCCTGAAATTATTTTTTATAGTCAGCTCTCATAGTCCTTGGTCCATTTCTAGATGACTGTTGAGCGGCCGTGAGAATGTGGGGGGCTCTCCCTGCAGGCTTCACCCCTCCTGTGTCACCTGGTTGATATAGAGGCCTGGGTCAGAAGCCTGCAGGCTGAGGGCCTTGGGCCTGTGGCCGATGCGGGAGGGTCAGGAGCATGGCTGCCTGTTGAGGGTGGACCTTGTGATGCTACAGTGATTCACTAGTTGAGTTTTCTTTGAAGCTTTTTAAATCAAATCAAATCAAATCAGGTTGCAGAGGGCTGTGGTGATCACCAGCAGCCTATCAGAAGTCGGTAGCTCTTCAGACACAGGGCAGTCCCTCTACTCCTGGGGTTGGTCAGAGGGGCTCCAGCTCTGCCCTGAGCCAGCCTCAGGGCATCGGGTCCCTTCTAAAGGTGAGGACCAAGAAGGAGGAAATCCATACAGGATTGCCACTCCAGTAGACCAAAGGGGACAGATGATGGATGCCCCAGCCAGTGTCTACTCACACGAGTGTGGCCAAACCAGCTGTGTTCATAGTCCCACGTGTACACACACTGCATGGCCCCTCTGTGCCCCCCACCCTGCTGGCTTGGCCTGGATGCTTGCTGTGGCAGAACATAGTTCCACAAGCTCCTGGTGCCAGCTGTCACCTGTCACCTTCACTTCCCCATCACAGACACACGGTATTTTTTTAACGGATATTTATTTTTTTACATTAGCAATGCAGCTCACTGGGACGCTGCTCTGGGGGTTTTCAGGCCCAAGGCTGCCAGGAATGGAGATCACTGAAGTTCAGCTTTCTTGACTGAGCCGCGGGGAGTGGGGTGTGTGTGTTTGTGTGTGTGCTGGCTGTCTGCTGGCACAGCAGGTGGTAGCAGTAGTTCAGGCCCAGACTCCCCAAGGCAAGATCTCTAGGCCACAGGATGCCACTGCTGCCCCCGACCCCTCAGAAGATAGCTCCATTTTCTTTGTGACACGTGTGGGATCCCGGACTGTGTGTCTAGTTGGTTTCAGGAGTGTGGGCAGGCTGCGGTCTCCACGCAGCTGCACCTGCCCAGGTGCCCTCTGCTGCACCCGGCTGGAGCTGTCTTCCATCTGTTTGCCAGCTGGGCTGGAGTAACCCTCAACCCCACAGGGGTCCTGTTTTGGCGCCAGCAGGCGAGGCAGTTACAGGGGTGGCACTGCGGCTGGGGAGCAGCCTGCACTACGCACATCGCTCAGCTTTACAGGTTCTGTTTCTTTTCTAAGATGCATGCCAAACATGTGTTTCGCCTTTTTCTTCCCCCTCCTATCATTTGTAATATTCATTTTACGACTGGAAACTTTTGTACACTCAAATAAAAATTTTGATTTTAACCACAGCCTCTGAGTTGATTTTTCTGGCCCCCAGAGCGCCGAGCGCCTGCGAGGATTTCATGTAATAGTGCGGGTGCTTGGGCGACACGTGCACATGCGCGGCGGAGACTTGATAAAGTCATTTTGCGCCTGCAAGAAAATGTACAACCTTTTGGGAGTTGTAGTCTAGGTTTCATTATCCGCGATACCCCAATGGACACTCTGGGTTTTTCCTAGGGACGGCGCGCAACGTCTTGTGGGAACTGTAGTTTGAACTTTACCACAGCACCGCGGACGATCGCTTGTCGGGGAGCGCTCGGAATTGTGGGAGATGTAGTTTGGTTCGTTTCCATGGTGACTCGTACTACAGCTTCCTATGGGACTGGTGACGTCGCGCGCAGCCTTATGGGAACCGACGCGGCCTCCGTTTCCCGTGGTTCCCCGGCTTCCGGCGCTTGCGGGTCGGCGCGCGCTACCGCGGCCCGGTTGACTGCGCAGCCATGGAGAGCGGCTTCGGTTCGGACTTCGGCGGCTCGGGCAGCGGGAAGCTGGACCCAGGGGTCATCATGGAGCAGGTGAAAGTGCAGATCGCCGTGGCCAACGCGCAGGAACTGCTGCAGGTGCGGGGCGCGCCGGGATTGGTGATGGGGTCCCCCCGGGTGGGTCCCCCCTGAGGCCTCGCGTGTGTCCACAGAGGATGACGGACAAATGTTTCCGGAAGTGCATCGGGAAGCCCGGGGGCTCCTTGGATAACTCGGAGCAGGTGAGACTCCCCGGGAACGGCGGGATGGTGAGGGGCGCGGGGTCACGAACCGCAGGGAGTGAGGGACTTGGCGCGTGCGCAACCCGGAGCCGCAGCCTGGCTAGGAGTTCTGCGCGTGCGCAGGAGTGAGGGCAAAGGCTTCTGCGCATGTGTAATTGTAGTCCTAGTGGGTGATTAATTCCGGGTCATGTGACGCTAACTCAAGCTGGAGTCTCCTCCACTGCAGAAATGCATCGCCATGTGCATGGACCGCTACATGGACGCCTGGAACACCGTGTCCCGCGCCTACAACTCTAGACTGCAGCGGGAACGAGCTAACATGTGACCGGCACCTGTTCCTCGGGACACCGTGTGCTTGCCCACGGTCGGAACTGTTTCCATACCCGCAAGGGCAGCTTGTGTCCGGTGACCCCAAGTTATCAGCATGGAGGGCTCGGAGGTCGAGGCCTCTCCTGGGCTGCGCTGCCCAGCTCGGTCTCAGAAGAGAGAGAGGACCAGTTTGAGCGCCGGGATCTGGCTGCCCCCACCTGAGCTGCGCTGAGAGCAGGCCAATAAATGGTTGCTGGGGCAGAGAAGCTGGCGTGTCATTCTGCTGCCTCAGGTCCCCTCTGCATAACATAGTAGGCCTCCCAGGGTATTTTCCCTTCGGTGTCCGTAGCCTGCAAACTCCCAGGGAAGGGAGCGGCCTTGTGCATGACTGAGCGTGGTCTCGGGTGCCCATCATCTTGGGATACAGAGCGTGGTTCCCTGGCTCTGTAGAGCCATGCATGAGCCATCCCTGGCTCTGCATCAACCAAGGGTGGTGCACGCCTGTCATCCCAGCGGGGGCGGGGGAGTGTGACAACGACGGACCGACAGGACAGAAGGATGAAATTTGAGGTTAGCCTTGGGTACATAAGACTGTCTCCCACAAAAACAAAGGCACCGGTGGGCCCGTTCAGAGACACGTTCTTGCCGAGACAGGTCCTGAGCCAGAGCTAGGGAGAGGAGCTCTTTATTGGAACAATATATACAGCCACGGGTAGTTCCCATGAGACCCCTGTGTCTGCCGGCACCAGCTCCCCCGGTAGGTTGTGTCCAGTCCAGGCTTGGGTCGCCAGCTGCACGGTGGTCACTCCTGGATGTTCTGGCCTATCCATCCCAGCACGGCAGCCACTCGAGTGTAGACACCTGGGAAGTGGGGCCTGCCGCAGCCATAGCCCCAGCTGGTGACTCCCGTCAGCACCCACTGGCCAGATGGCTCCCTGCAGGCCAAGGGTCCTCCAGCATCGCCCTGAAGGGAAAAGCGCTCTCAGACCGGCAGCCCTCTGGGACCAGGGAGGACCCCACGTGAAAAGATGCCAACCAAGGTGCCTCACTTTTGCTATGTGCGGAATGGGTTCGGTGCTAGTGTGTCCGGGTCCCCAGGACCCAGTGTGTGTGCTGTGCCCATGAAAGCCAGTCAGGTGCTAGGTGATCGCCAGTATTCTCCCACCTGGCCATCTTGTTCACCCGCATAGGGAGCTGTGTGTATGCGTTGTCAGCGAGGCCGACTCTGGCCTCAAACTCGGTGATCCTCAGTCTCCTAACTTTGAGCTACTTAACCCGGTCAGGACCCTCCTTCCAGTAGGATGCAGGGGTTGGGAAGCCCCCATATTGTCTTTGAACAAGCAGTTGTGACAAGTGATGTCCCCAGAGTCAAGGGTGGCTGGGCCGGAGAGACTCTTTGGCAGACTTGATAGGAAGGTGCTTGTCACACAAGCCTGAGGACCTGAATTAAATCCCAGAACCCAGGTGAAAATCCCCTGCTCGCGGCAGAGACAGGAGGGTTCCTGGGACTTAGGGATTCTCCCGGTGCATTGAGACCCTGCCTCAAAAGACCATAGTATGGCAAGGCCTGGGCTATGGAGAGAGCCCTGGGCCCCACCCACTCACCGAGCAGCTGTCCACACCCCCCTGCGGGAAGCCTGCACACAGCATGCGGCTGCTGATCTGTACCGGGTAGAAGCGACGACACGTCTGCTCGCTGAGGACGCGTACTGCGGCCTTCTGCAGCTGTCGAGCCATGGATCCTGCGGCAGCGAGGGAGGGAGTGGGGTCGTGCCCGCATGTCCCCCTCCACCACCACCACCCCACCCCTTCCCAGCGCGCACTTACCTCCCTCCCGTAGCGAGCCCCAGCCTGTGATGACACAGCGCGCGCCTTCTGGGGGCCGCGCGGGCCCCGGCAGGCAGATTGGTCGCACCAGACGGCTGCGGCGCACTGGACCTGCCAGCTCCAGCAAAGCCACGTCGTAGTCCAGGGTGTAGAGGTTGTAGAACGGGTGGCGGTAGATGCGCGCCACGCGCTCCAGCTGGCCCTCGGCGCTGCTCAGGAACGGGGTGCCCAGGAAGGCTGCCCACTGCATAGGGTCCCCGTAACTGCAGGGTGCGTGTGGGCAGAGTCACTGTCCCAGTGGAAATGGGTCTCTCTGTCCCCCTACCCAATTCGGGTTCACACAGCCACGAGGTGTGTCCCTCTGAGGGAACATCCATCAGCTGGCACCATATCCAGCGCTGAGGATGGTCCCCCCATTCCTGCCCTCCAAACCCTCTGGAGACCTGACACAAGGCTCTTGACCCCTCTCAGCCACCCAGTAGAAATGGGGCTGCTGTGTGTGTTCACACATGCGCGCGCGCACACACACACCACAGTCCGACCAGCACAGAGCCGAGGGAATACCCCAGCCTCCATGGCGCTCAGCCCTCCAGAGTGGAGCCTGCTGGCCAGCACCTCAGACACAGCATGGGAACGTGTCCCTTTCACCCTGTGCCCCACAAGCACATGAGCACACAATGGGGGTTCCCTTTAGGAAATACACCCTCTACGTCTAGAGCCCTGCCAGGGAGATGGTGCCTTCTGTCCGGTGGCCTTGGGGACTGGAGCCGAATTGCAGAGGTGGGCTGGGAACGGGCAGATGGACCCCTCAGATGGACCCCTCACCGAGACAGGACTCACACGTCAAAGCAGTGTGCCGCGGACAGAAGCCATCTTTCGGCCACTAGTACGGCCCCGCAGCGGTGCTCCCTGCGCCGCAACCACAGACTCACTTGCCAGGGCCACTCCCCACGCGAGGCCGAGGTGCCGCCCACGATCCGGGTCAGAGCCCCTGGGGGTGCCAGGCCACAGTCTGCGGAGAGCAGGGATCCTGTGAGCTCCCTCCGGGCAGAGGGTCTTCTCCCGCTCTGTGACTCCGGGTGACCTGCCCCAGCTCTCCCATACCCACTGGCCTCTCAACGAATCCAGCACAGAGCTATCCCCAGTGTCCTGTGGGAGGGGCAAAGGGTGGCTTCATGTCCCCCCAGCTGGCTCCTCTTTCCCAGAGCTGGCCCAGCCTCAACGAATTTAAAAGGAGCCCAGGGAAAGGTAGATCCACCGGCCCCAGAGGAGCTCCAGGAAAGACACAGGAGGCAGACTTAAGTCCCTCAGCCCTTCCCATAGTGAGTGGCCAGCGCTGGGGTCCCATCTTGGGGCTTCCCAAATCTCCAGCCAAGGCGCTTAAAGGTCACTGTATTGCCAGGTTCAAGGTCAGATTGAGTTGAAGGCAGTGTGGAGTCACCTGAGCTGTGGCTGTTCCCTAATTCCAAAAGGTGGGACCGTCACCTTCACCAGGGATCCTGAGGCACAGGGAGCGCTTCTGGTAAAAGCCCTGCTGTGACCCCAATGACCCACGCCTTCTGCATGTGACCCCAACTCTGCCCTTGTAGAAATGTCACAGTGGAGTTAGGAGCAGCGCCCCAGCCATAGCTGGAGTTAGAATAGGACGTGCTTGGAACCAATGAGGTCTCCCCCAGGACCTTCCAGAACCCAGCCTGAGCCAGCGCCCCAGCAGGGAGCCACGGCTGAGGTGGCTAGACGTGGGAGCACTTGGAGGACTGGAACTTTGCGAGAAGGAGAGACAAACATGGCCCCCTTACCAACTGTCCAGGGACCCAAGGAAGGGGACCCTGGGGCCTCTAGATCAGTGTTTCTCAACCTGTGGGTCGACCCCTTTGGGAGTCTACTGACCCTTCCACAGGGTCACCTAAGACCATCAGAAAACACAGATGAGGGACTGGAGAGATGGCTCAGAGGTTAAGAGCACTGACTGCTCTTCCAGAGGTTCTCAGTTCAATTCCCAGCAACCACATGGTGGCTCACAACCATCTGTAATGAGGTCTGGTGCCCTCTTCTGGCATGCAAGCATACATGGAAGGAATGTTGTATACATAATAAATAAATAAATAAATAAATAAATAAATAAATAAATAAATAAATAAATAAATAAATAGAAAACACAGATGATACATTGCGACCATAAGAGTAGGGAAATGACAGTTATAAAGTAGCAATGGAAATAATTTCATGGCTGAGGTCACCACAGCCTGAGGACCTGCATTAAAGGGTTGCGGGGTCAGGAAAGCTGAGAGCCACTGCTCTGGATGCTCATACCACCCATGCAAGAGAGGGGTGGGATGGGACCACAGAGCGGACGCTGGCCATGTTGTGCTCTGCGCTGGGTCTTATTTAATTTGATCATTCCTAGCCATGATGAAGGCCAGAGACTCCAGTACCCTGACCACGCCCCCAGCCCCTCACTGGGGATTCTAGGCGGGGCTCCACCCTGACCACGCCCCCAGCCCCTCGCTGGAGGATTCTAGGCGGGGCTCCACCCTGACCACGCCCTCAGCCCCCTCACTGGGGGATTCTAGGCGGGGCTCCACCCTGACCACGCCCTCAGCCCCCTCACTGGGGGATTCTAGGCGGGGCTCCACCTCCAAATCAAGCCTTCATCCTTCTTGGTGGCCAGTTGCCCATACTAGCCTTCAATGCCTCTCATAGCCCAGACTGGCTTTGGATGCTACCGTCAAGTGGCTGAGACAACAGGTGTTTCCAACAGGCCCAGCCCAATGTTTTCTTTCTTTTTTCTTTCTTTCTTTCTTTTTTTTTTTTTTTTTTTTTTGAGACAGGGTTTCTCTGTAGCTTTGGAGCCTGTCTTGGAACTAGCTCTTGTAGACCAGGCTGGGCTCGAACTCACAGAGATCTGCCTGCCTCTGCCTCCTAAATGCTGGGATTAAAGGCATGCGCTACCATCGCCCGGTTGCCTGATGTTTTCTTATCAGGACAGTTTACACTGGGGAACCTGCCTCAGGGACCTCTTTTTACTAAAATGCCTATGTATAGACTGTCTTCAAACAGTCACATTCTGCGGTCTTGGGGGTTGAGTGAATCTGGGTCATGTGACAGCCCTTGTAGGTCTGACTGTCACAGGCCTGTGGAGCTTATGCATGGCGGCAAGTGAAAAAAATATTGGATCCTACCACCGCTACCAGGGCCCTGGGACTGGCAAGAGCCCTGGTGGGTGGAGGGTCATCCTCCATGGCATTTCCCGTTGGCGCTGCCTCTTTTGGAGAGTTGGAGGAGTTCAGGACGCAAGCTCCTGATGACAAACTGCAGTAGGCCAGGACTGACAGAGGGGTGGAGCGGACACGGGGTTCATGGGTCCCCAGTGGCTCTAACACTAGACCCTAAGAGGTGCGTGCAGCAGCTTTGACCATAAGCGGTGGCCACAGTAATGCTGGCGCCCGGTGGCCCCGTAGCCTTTTTCTCGGCAGAGGGTGATTTTATCGCCTTCCAACTCTGCAGCTCTGCCACATTGGAGCTGAAATCCAAGTCCCCCACTGCAGGCCCATCCATGGAGCTCCAGCTGACCATGACCCCAGGGTGTGGCTCAGCAGGAGGGTGCCCCCCCAATGCCCGCCAGGCCCTGGGGTCTATGCCCTGTGCTAACAGAATGAAGAGAGAGAGAGAGAGAGAGAGAGAGAGAGAGAGAGAGAGAGAGAGAGGTAGCCTGGTGTGAAAGCAGGCTGTCACCTCAGGACTCAGGAGTTCAAGGTCAGCCTTGAGTTGTTTGATCTTGCACAAGCCTCTGACCCCAGCACGGAAGGCAGCAGAGACAGGAGGATGGCTGGGACTCGTCTGCTGCAGCTAAAGCCCAGAAGCTCCATGCTCAATGAGATACCTAGCCTCTTTGGTGGAGGGGGATACAGACGCCCCCCTTTGGCCTCTGCATGCACACACATGTGCGCACACAAATGGGCACGAGACATCTTCACACAGGCACACACAGTGGGACGTGGGGAAAGGGCCCTCTGAAGGCCTGGCAGGCAGCCACAGGGCTCTGGAATTTGGGACAATATGTCTTCAGGGCCATCATGTCTAACCCCAGCAGTGCCAGGGACCCGCTGGCATTACACCACGTGGTGTCACCGTACCTGGCAGCTGGGAATGTGTGGTGGTGCCCAGGACATTCAGATCTGGCGTCTGTGCCCTGGTGGTGGTACTCCAGGCAGATAGTGTTGTGTTGGATGTGCTAGTGGTCACCCTGCTGGTGGCCCTGGGGGTTGCAGGTCTGCTGGTGGTAGCCTCTTGGAGAGTGAGGCCAGCCGTTCTGGGGGGCTGGTTTGGGATAAGCCCTGTGCTGGAGGTGTGGGGGCGAGGTGTGGAGCTGGGGCCTGAGGACATGGCCTTCAGGATCCAGTCCTTGAGGCGTGTGATACGTGCGTAGACGCCGGGCTTCTTAGCTTGGGCGCAGCCAATGCCCCAGCTCACGATGCCGGCCAGGTAAAAAACACCGGGTGTCTCCTCACATGCCAGCGGGCCACCAGAGTCACCCTGCAGGAGAAGGACACCACCAGGCCTTTGTGGGACACCCATCCAAGGAATAGCAAGGCTCCACTCCCATCGGACTTCAGGCTTTGCTGGGTGACCTTAGATCCCGCCTCCCCCCCCAAGCCTTCATCATTCAACTCTTGCTTTTTTGAGTGCCGGGGGTAGGATCCAGGGCCTCACACACGCTAGGCAAGTACTCATCACTGAGCTGTGCCACCCACCTGGCAAGAGTCGACTCTGCCCTCCAGGAAGCCAGCACAGAGCATGCGGTCCGTGAGGGAGAAGTTGTACAGGGCCCCACACATCTTCTGCTCTATGATGCCCACAGACGCCTTCTGCAGGATGTCGGGCTTGGTGGCTGCCAGGAAAGAGAGCTCAGAATGCCATCTGTGACTCCTCCCAAGCAGGGCCACCAGGTGCTGGCCCTGTCCTGGAAACAATGACCATATCCTACAGGAATGTTTGTTTGAGACAGGGTCTCACTGTGTAGCTCTGGCTGTCCCAGAACTCACAGTGATCCTCCTGCCTCTGCTTCCCAGGTGCTGGGATTGAAGGAGTGCGCCACAACCGCCCGGCTATCATTTTCTCCTTGTGGGGCTTTGCATATGTTAGGTGAGCGCTCAGAACACCCCTAACTCTTGGGCTTTTGAGGGTCTCACTATGTAACGCAGGTTGGCCTTTGATGCCCCGGCTCTGAGACTGAGGACTGGGAAGACAGCTGCAGGCCACCATTCCATTGTGACACAACTGTTTCACAAAGGGTTAGAGTAAGGGTCCTCACCCCACGGGTCATAACAGTAGTGAAATTACACTGATGAAGTAGCAACAAAGTAACTTCATGGTTGGGGTCACTCAACATGAGCAACTGTGTTAAAGGTCACAGCACGAGGAGGGTTGGGAACCACGGACCTAGAGCATAAATATTTTCAGCTTATTCTGTTAGTGAATGGAGGTGCAGGGAGCCACGTGACAATAAAGCTTTATTCATACCCAGTCATGTGGCTAATGTGTCAGCACAGATATTTTTTTTGCAGTCATGGACACCTGGTCGACGAATATGTAAATTTATTTATTTATTTTTGTTTTTGTTTTTGTTTTTTTTTTGAGACAGGGTCTCTCTACGTAGCCCTGGCTGTCCTAGAACTCAGTATGTAGACCAGGCTAGCCTTGAACTCAGAGATCTGCCTGACTCTGCCTCCTTAATGCTGGGATTAAAAGGCTTGAGCCACCACTGCCTGGTGAATGTGTCAATAAAATGCTATTTGTGAGCAGAAATGAGGGTTCATATGTAGCCCCCAGGAGACACTGAGTGCCTCTTAGGATATGGAATCAGCACAGCCAAACGCCATCCTTCCCAGACCCTCTGGACCCTGCTCACCATTTCCCTCCTGCATGTTGCCCCAGCCTGAGATCATGCACTTCCGGCCCACAGGGAACTTGTGGATGGCCAGAGGGAGACAGATGGGCTGGATGTATTTGTTGAAGACCAGTGGCTGGGCCAACTCCAGCAAGGCAACATCAAAGTCCAGGATGCCTGGGTTGTAGCGGGGATGCAGGGCCACCCTTCGCAGCCCCAGCTTCACGGGGCTCCCGCCAACACCCAGCAGGGACGTGGTGCCCAGGTGCGCCTGCACCTGTTCTGCCTTGGTGCTGTAGAGACAGGACCTCAAGATGCCTGCCCTGCCCCCTCCCAGCCCACACCCACACCCATGGAGGGTCCCTAGGAAGGAGACCCGATGGAGGGTGCATTCTTAGGGCTTTGCTTTTGGTCACTTTGGCCAAGACCCTAGCAACTTCTTTGTTCTGCTTTTCCAGACAGGGTTTCTCTGTAGCTTTGGAGCCTGTCCTGGAATTTGCTCTATAGACCAGGCTGGCCTCGAACTCACAGAGATCCCCCTGTCCCTGCCTCCCGAGTGCTGGGATTAAAAGTGTGCACCACCACTGCCCGGCTGACCCTAGCAGCTTTATCGGTGTCATAGGTCAGACTACAGGCCTCAGCTGCAGAGCCCAGAGGGCGCAGGTTTTGGCCTGAGACACCCCTGTAATTCAGGCAGTCAGGAGTAAGGGCTGCCTGGTTTGGCTCTGTCTGGTGGTTTATTCTGAGAGAGAGTGTCTGCTATCAGGGCTCTGGGGACGCCTTACTGATTGAAACAGTGGGCGGCAGAGAGCAGCCAGCGGTCTCCCACCACGGTAGCCCCACAGAAATGTTTGGATCCTTCCTTCAGGCTGGCCTGCCAGGGCACCTCCCCAGACACGGCGCTGAGCCCACCCACAATCCGAGTGGGCTTGTCCATCGCGGGTCTGGCCCCACACTCTGCAAGAGAGGAGAGAGGAGAATGGGGTCACCCGTTCTGGCCCCCGAGAGACCTACATACAGACAAACAGACAGACAGACAGACATCAGCCAGGTCACCCAGGGTGACGGGGCTGGGGGTATACAAGGGAAACAGGACAACACCCAGCGGGAGTCACAGGACCCACAGAGTCAGTCACATCTACATGGTGGCACATGCCTGTCATTCCAGCACTCAGAAGCTGAGGCAGGAGGATTGTTCTGAGTTTGCTGTCCAAGAAGGGAGAGAAGGAGAAAAGAGAGGGAAATGGGGCTGGCTGGGGTAAGGGAGAGTCACAGGCTGCTGAAAAACAGGAACAAACCACAGGGAGAAATCCTGACCATGAAGGAGGCAGAACTCACAGTCCGAGTGCACCAGGCCCGGGTCCCCGCCCCCAGCACCACAGAATAGACACACCACACACACACACACACTGATGAAACCAGAAGAGGCATATAGAGACGGTGCCCAGCAGGGCCACACTGGTCACTTCTTGCGGACCCCGTGGGTCACTCTGACTATGTTGTCTTTGCGACTTCATTTTCAAATGCACCTACATTACACTTTCAAAACTTAAAAAATGAAGCCAAGAATCGTAGTGGAGGCCTTTAATCCCAGCACCTGGAGACTGACTGAGGCAGGAGGATCTCTGTGAGTTCAAAGTGAGTTCAAAGTCAGCCTGGTCTACAAAGTGAGCTCCAGGTCAGCCAGGGCTACATAGTGAGACCCTGCCTCAAAAAAAAAAATTAAATTTAAATTTAAAATGTATGCCTGAAGAATGGCCACCCTACAAGGTTGTGCTCTTGACAGACATCAGCAATCAATTGCCAATCCCCTAGCTAGTGCTTCACGGTGTTGGACTAGATGTCCAAACATCCGAGAGGAGTTGCTCCGGACACCACTCACACAGGCGCAATTGATGCAAAAGCAAGAGGATTTTTGTTCTGTCATGACAGGCCCTTCAGGTTCGGGATATGAAGGACAACGAGAGCCGTTACAGTTCATCTTTTAAAGCAAAAGCCACAGACACAAGGGGGGGACCTGGAGGTTGTTTTCCAACTTATTGGATTGACTTATTCAAAGGGTTACTAGGAGTGATTGGTCTATTCCAGGGCAGGAGAAGAGCTGCGTGGTCAGGTGATAAGGGAGAGCATCTGTGGTCCATCCTGACCTTGGTACAGTGACTAAATCAATACATCAGGAACTGAGTCAACATCTGTGGGTTGTCTTTGCCTCAGTTCCCAGAATGGAGTTATGTTTGAGATTATTCACAAGGACACAGGGGGATGAGCAGTCCAGCATGTGTGTGTGGGCGACTGTCCAGTTTTCAAATGTTAAGATGCCTCAGACAATGTCTTTAGAGCGGAGAGGCCTCAGAAATGCATTCAGAGTCTTTCGATGGTAGATGTCAATAACCAACCACCATTTCCCTCCCAGTCTCAATAGTGATACCAATAATAAATCGTTTATCTCCCATCGAGCGCTTTCACGGCAGACATCAATATTCAGTCACCAATTTCTCACTGAGGATTCAAGGCAGGCATTGTCAATCAATCGCCAATCCTCCATCTGAGGCACTAGTCATCAAACCTGATAAATTTTGCTGAGTTCAATTCCCTGGAACCAGAGCAGTGCATGGAGAAAGCCAATTCCTGCAAGTTGTCCTCTGACCTACACAGGCACTTCCCCCTTTCCCCCCAAAAGAAACCAGGAACCAGCTGCCAATCTCCCACAGTGTAAAACCAGACAGCAGCAGCTGATCACAGCTGGGCCTGATGGTACACGCCTTCAATCCCAGTCAGAGACAGGCACATCTCTATGAGTTCGAAGCCATCCTTGCACACGAAGAGTTCCAGAGCAGCCAGGGTTACACAGAGAGACTCTGTCTCAATTCCATCAAAAATATCACCAATTACTTGCTGTCTATCATGACAGACATTGGCAGTCGATTACCTACCCCTCACCTGGTGCCTCAAGATGGGCAATTAAATGCCCATCAGACATTGATAGTCAATTACAGATCTCCCTAATTTATGCAACCCCTCCTGGGAGGGGCCTGTCGCCCCGTAGTACCTTGTGGCTTGGCTGCGGTGCTGGGGTGTCGTGGTGCTGTGCTGGGGGCAGCCGTGGGTTTGGCAGAGGTGCTGGGCACTGGACTCTCGGAACTGGTCTGCCAGGGAGAGCTGGGGGTGACAGGCGCAGGGGCCGCCGTGGGACCCACAGCTGTGCTGGTCACCTCCAAGATCCAGTCCCGCAGCCTGGTGACGCGGGTGTAGACTCCCGGCCGCCGAGCTTCCGCGCAGCCGATCCCCCAACTCACTATGCCAGCAAGGAAGAATCTTCCAGAAGGCTCCTCGCAAACCAGAGGTCCTCCCGAGTCACCCTGGAAAACAGCATGAATGGGGGGGAGGTCCACAAGGGTCGCCAATGCACACACAAGCCAGAAGCGCGGCGCCAGGGCTGAGGCTGTGCCCACAAGGCCCACGGCGACACCGGCTCTGTGGCCCGCAGTGGGGACTCCCGGCAGAACCACGGTTGCAGGTCTCCACGCAGAGCAAGGATAGCGAAAGTAAAGTCATCGTCATTCGTGCTGGGTGCCGTGCACACCTTTATTGATTCATTTATTTAGATATTTGATGCATGAATATTTCATCTGCCTGTCTGTGCACCGCCTTTGTGCCTGGTGTCCTCAGAGGCCAGAAGGCATCATATCCCCTAAAACTCTTAACCAGGGAGTCGTCCCTCCAGGAGGCAGAGGCAAGAGGATCTCTGTGAGTTTGAGGCTAGCCTGGGCTACAGAGCAACGCCAGCCAGAACTGCACAGAGAAACCCTGTCTCAAACACAACAGTAAAAACAGTGACTTCCATTTTCATAACACACAGTCAGCCGCAAGAGTTCAGACAGGGGATTGAGACAGAGCCTCAAGTAGCTCAGGCTGGCCTCAAACTCCCGGTGTAGTTCAGGATGACCGTGAGAAGGCCTGGCAGCCCACCTGGCACGAGTCCACCTTCCCGTCCAGGTACCCGGCACACACCATCCTGTCGGTAAGAGAGGGGCCGTACAGACTGGCACACAAGCTCTGGTCCAGCAGCTCCACCGTGGCTTTCTGAAGGACCTCTGGCTTCACCACTACCCAGAAGGTGACAGAGAAAAGCAGGCTGAGAACTCAGGACCCCAGCAGGCTCTCTGAGCCCGGAGACTGGAGACCACTTCCTGTTCGCTTTCCCAAGCTTCCCGGGGCCACCCGCTCCTCACCCAGAGGCAGCGTCCACCCGAGGATTGGGCTCCTCATCACTTCTCCCCACTGGTGCTCTCTGCTCCCGTGACATCTGCTTCCTCCTGCCAGGCCCTCAACTCCGACTTACCCAAGGGAGAACTCACTCTCAGCCCCAGTAAAGGGCACTCACTCTTGTTCTCCTGGCTATAAGCTTTTTTTTAAATTTTTTGTTGTTTTCTTTATGAGATGGGGTCTCTTGTAGCCCAGGCTGACCTTGAACTCACTTCCTAGCCAGAGTGACCTTGGACTTCATCTTCCTGATTTAAATTCTTAAATTCGGGGATGACAGTTGTGTGCTTTACAGAATTTTTTTTTTCTTTTTCCTTACCTGAGGTATTGAACCCACACACTTCCACATGGTAGATAGCTACCCTGACCATGCCCCCAGCCCCTCACTGGGGGATTCTAGGCGGGGTCCCACCCTGACCACGCCCCACCATGCGTTTAGTTTTCTTTCTCAAGGTCTTGCTGGGCCACAAGCTCCTATTTCTGGGCTGGACAGTGGCAGTAGGGGGTGGGAGGATGCAGGAGGGCTTACAGAAGTCCTCCTTCAGGTAACCCCAGCCCGAGATCAGGCACTTCTTGCGTGGCGGGAAGACGTGAGTGGCCGCGGGGAGGCACGCGGGCTGTACGTAGCGACCGAAGGGTAGCGGGCGAGCCAGCTCCAGCACCGCCACGTCGAAGTCCGCGGTGTCCGCGTCGTAGGCAGGATGCTTGGAGATGTGGAGCACGCGCGCGCGCACGGTGCTGGCCTCTGAGCCGCTCAGGTGCACGCTACCCGCCTGGGCCGCCCACTGCGCAGGGTCCTGGAATCTGGGGAGCAGCTTAAATGAGGGGGGAGCTCAGAGCAGTAGGCAAGGAAAGACAGTCAAGGATGCGGGACTGCGATTGCGGACATCTCTGTCCTCAGCCCAATATCAGGATGCAAGACTAGCCAGAGGCCTCCGTGTACACAGACGGTTACGGCCAAGCCTGTTTACAGCCAAGCCTGTCGGCCTGAGTTCGATTCCACATTGGGTGGAAGAAACGCATCAGCTACTGCAAGCTGTCCTCTTACACACACGCGCGCGCGTGCTCTGGCACGTGCACCCACACGCATACAGACAAAAAAACAAACAAATGAAAAACTGAGTAGGATTGCACACGCCCTTGATACCAGGACCTGTTAGCTCAGGGACAGCCTGGTCTACAGAATGAGTTCCCCGACAGTTACATAGTGAGACCCTGTCTCAAAATTAAATAAGTAATAAATGAAAACGAATGTAGACTGGGATATGGGTGGGTACCTGTAACCCCAGCACTCAGGAGCTGAGGCAGGAGGATTATGAACTCCTGGGAAACCTAGTGAGCCTTGTCTTTTTTTTCTTTCTCAAGACAGGGTTTCTCAGCTGGGCGATGGTGGCGCACGCCTTTAATCCCAGCACTAGGGAGGCAGAGGCAGGCGGATCTCTGTGAGTTCGAGACCAGCCTGGTCTACAGAGTAGTTCCAGGACGGGCTCCAAAGCCACAGAGAAACCCTGTCTCGAAAAACCAAAAAAAAAAAAAAAAAAAAAGACAGGGTTTCTCTGTGTAAGAGTCCAGGTGGTGTGCCACCACCGCCCGGCTCTGAGGTCTTTCAAAATTAATTAATTAATCAAAAAAAGAAAAGAGGACCTGGAGAGACTGCTCAGTGGTTAGCACACCAGTTGCTCCTGCAGAGACCTGCTGTTCAATTCTCCACACCCTCGTACTGGCTCACGACCATCTGTAACTCCAGTTCTAGGGGATCCAACGCCCCCTTCTGGCCTCTGTGAGCATCAGGAATGCACATGGTGCACAGACAGACTGACAGGCAAAACGTCCAAACGCTTAAAAATAGATAAACCAGGGGGCTGGAGGTTAAGAGCACTGGCTGCTCTTCCAGAGGTCCTGAGTTCAATTCCCAGCAACCACATGGTGGCTCACAACCATCTGTACTGAGATCTGGCGCCCTGCTCTGGCGTGCGGGCATACATTGAGGCAAAATGTTGCATACATAATAAATAAATAAATCTTAAAAAAAATAGATAAACCAGAAGAGAAGAGGAGGGGAGGGAATGGAAGAAGGAGGAGTGGACTTTAAAAAAAAGAAGACTGTGAGGGGAGGAGCAAGGAGGGGGAGAAGCAGATGGGCGGGGCTAAGTGGTGGGACTCACTCATTGAAGCAGTGCGCAGCAGACACCAGCCACCTGGCGCCGATGATGGTGGCCCCGCAGAAGTGTTCATGGTTCTCGCGAAGGCTGACCTGCCAGGGGAACTCCCCGGGGGCTGCCTCTACACCACCCACGATCCTGCCAGCCGACCTCCAGGCAGGCTGCCAGCCGCAGTCTGCAAGACACAAGGCCACTGACTGTAGCTCTGGCTGTCTTGGAACTCGCCTCTAACTCATAGAGATCCGCCTGCCTCTACCTCCCGAGTGCTGGGATTAAAGGCGTGTGCCACCACCACCCAACATAATGTCTTTCTTTTAAAACAGACTCTTCCCAGCCCAAGCTTCCTTGATGCTCTTCCCTCAGCTCCTGAGAGCGTGGATGACGATGTCTGCACCACCAAGCACCGTGGGGCACTTTCTTGACTCATAGCTGTTGATGCTGGAGGACTGAGCCTTTTATCACAGCGGCAGGGAGCAGACTAGAACGCCGCTGTCGTCTTCCCGCACAGGCTGAAATTGCCAGACACAGTGATGACCACTCCTTGCTCAGATCTGACCAGTCCTTGTTCCTGGCACCATAGAGCTCCAGGCTGCCTACACCTGCTTGAGTCTGAGGATGGTCCCCTCTGGATAGCCATGCTTAGCTAGCGGGTGGCTTCCTGCCCTTTACATCGCCAGCCTTCCCTTTGACCCTCCCATTCAGCGCGAGCCCAGAGCGCCCCAGGCCCCAGGCACCACGCACTGATTGCACTGAGCCGCGACAGAGCAGGGCGAGCACAGAGCACCCCAGGCCCCGGGCACGATGCACTCACTGACCGCACTGAGCCTCGTCAGACCGGTCAGAGCAGTCCACTCTGTCATCACACTCCGGGTTCTCTCGGCTCACGCACTGACTGTTTGCACAGGAGAAGGTGTTGGCGGGGCAGCGGCCTGGGGACAAAGAACCCAGCTGGGGGCAGCAACTCACAGTGTCCACTGGGAACCCCCACAGCGGGAAAACCTCTGAGCTCTTTGCTTATCTCTGGGGACAGGGCAGGGCTAGACACCACGGCTGGGTGTAAGCCCTGAGCAATTTGTGTGAGGCTTGTAGACCAGGCTAGTCCTGAACCCGCTACATAGACCAGGCTGGCCCGGAACTCAGAGACCTGCCCGCCTCTGCCTCCTAAGTGCTGGGATAGAAGATGTATGCCACTATGCCAGGCTAGGGCCACCTCTCTCTGTTTCCTGACTGCGGACTCAATGTGACCAGCTGCCTGCCACTGTGCCCTCCCTGCCGTGATGGACGGTGCTAACTGTGGTCAGAGCAAACCCCTGCTCCTTTAAGCCGCTGTGTCACCATAACAGACCAGTGACGGAGACAACTTTCAAAACAAATACTGGCCGGACATGGGGGTGCATATTTAACCTGAGCACTCAGGGGGCAGAGGCAGAGCTCTGAGTTTGGGGTCAGCCTGGGCTACAGAGTGAGACCCTGCCTTAGAAACAAAGCAATAGCATTCGCTGAGGCAGGGATGGCTGTGGACAATACTTGGTACCTCGCTAAAGTCGGCCCCCCACCCCGGCCCACGCCTGCGATGTTATGGTCCCCAGGAAGCAGGGGCCCGCAGAGGTCACACGCGGGATTACTGGAGAGAAGTTTTAGGGATCTTCGCGGGAAGCGGAGCTGCGGGCAGAGGCCAGTCCTACCTGACTTTAAGTCCCTTTCGGTCACCTGACTGTCACACCTTCCTGAAGCAGAACAGACAAAATCAAGTGAGAGCCAGGCTGAGGCAGGAGGACTGTGCCTTTGAGTCAGCCTGGGCTATATGCAGAGTTCCTGTCCAGCTTCCCCTCCCTCGGAGGTCAGCTGTGTGAGTGCAGCCGGCTGCAGTCACCTAAGCTCCAACACTAAGTCTGGCCTCAGCCTGGCTGGTCTGGCACTAAAGAGCCACATGAGGCTAGCGGCCACCCTCCTAGTGGGGAACACGCTGTCACTGAGGAATGTTCTAGAAGATGGCACTGAGGTGGTGGTCACCAAGACCCCAGCGATCATGTCAGGGCCAGGGGACAGTAAGGTCTAGGTGACAAGCGTCTCTAATTGACTCTCCCCTTCTTTTTTGTTTGTTCGTTTTTGTTTTTTTGAGACAGGGTCTCTCTGTGTACTCTGGCTGTCCTGGAACTCACTCTGTAGACCAGGCTGGCCTCAAACTCACAGAGATCCTCCTGCCTCAGCCTCCCGAGTGCTGGATTAAAGGCGTGAAGTCATCATGCCCACTTAATTCCGGAGTTTTCTGTATGTCTTTGACCATAACGAACCAAGGACGAGTAAACCAGGGATGCGAGGGGGCTCTTACTGCCAGCCGCAGGGACCACAAAAGTAAGGTGTTTACAGTCTGCCCCATACACAAAGGCAGCTGACCTCTATCTCCAAGGGTGTGGGAAGCCGGGTGTTTTCCCTCCTTCCATCAGAGGGGGAGATTTTTTTTTAAAAAAAAAATTACAACAATTATGCAATTTGAGCTACATCACACACACACACACACACACACGCACACTTTTATCTCCCAGACAGGGGCTGCCACCCACTTACCTGTCAGCTCCACTGACACAATGGTGCCGTAGGCAGCAAGGGAAAGACCGTGGCCCTGCAGCCTTGCTTGGATGCCTTTTTGCAAGATGTCCTCCTCCTGGTCCAGGCTCAGTGGTTGGAAGGCTCGGAACAAAAAGTGGAGCCGGAAATGCACAAAGATGCTGGAATTTCCATCCCTGCAAACATGACAGGGCCTTGGAAGCAGAATGCATGCTTGCTGCCAGAGTTTTCCAGAATCTTCTGGGATCTTCTAGAAGGTTCTAGAATTATCTAGAATCTCCATAGTGTCCACCAAGCTTGCTGTGCACTCACAGAAGGCCTGACTCACCTGTAACTGAGCACAGTGCAGCCTGTGCAGCTTGACTCTAACTGTGTTTCGTGGAAACTGCTCACAAACTGAAACAGACAAGATCGGGGGGATGCTGAGCCACGGTGAACCGGGGCCACAGCACCACCTACAGGGTGGGGAGAAGCACTGGGAAGGTAGTCATGAGGAAACACTCTTCCATTAATAAATTAACAAACACACACAGTGCAGTCTATGCACACAATTGAGTATTACTCAGCCCTGGAAAAGAATATAAGACTATACACCACTTCCATGTTATAAACTCAAAGATTGAAAGCAACGACTCAATTACAGACACCCCATAGGTGCACAGGGCACAGCACCGCGAGGCAAGACCAGCTGAGTATCTGTGTCCACAGAGATGGTTTACGGAATGGATGGCTGGGTGGGTGGATGGATGGGTGGGTGGATGGGTGGATGGATGGATGGATGGATGGATGGGTGGGTGGGTGGGTGGGTGGGTGGGTGGGTGGATGGGTGGGTGGGTGGGTGGATGGATGGATGGATGGATGGATGGATGGATGGATGGGTGGGTGGACGGGTGGGTGGATGGATGGATGGGTGAATGAAGGAATGGATGAGTGGGGGTGGATGGAGAGTGGATGGTAGATACACAACATGGTCCATTCCCACACTAAACTGGCATGCAGCAATGAACCGATCAAGGCTCTGACACATGACATGGCATGTTAGAGACCCACACAGCATGGACTCCATGACAGGAAATGTCCCACAGAAGCACTACACGTGACACATGACCACAGCATTTAGCAGATAGAGTCTGTCCATCCCACAGACTGACCTCCCCTGTTGCACACCCACCCAGCTGCCTCCTTCTCTGTCCCGGCTGCACTCACCAGTGTCTGCAGAGCAGGCGTGAGGAGGCGGTAGTAGTCCGAGGTCTCCTGCTGGAGAGAGCTGCTGAAATGGATTCCATGCAGCTGCGCCGTGTGCTCCACATGCACCCCCTGGGCAGAGAGGAAGGCTGCGGGCGAGAGGGACCCCCCGTGAGCCTCACCTGCTGAGCCTCCACACACAGGAGACCTGACCACACCAGTGTGCCTTTCCCGAAGGACTCTGGGAGACTTCTCCTGGGACCCCAGATATAGCACAATGCTTATAGAGGCCAAGGGACCTCGGGTGCCCCAAAGTCAGTGACACGATAGTTGATGGTCCCACAGGAGGCCTTGCAGTGTCTCCTGACCACTTTCCTAGGATGGGACTGCAATCACTGTGAAGCACAGAGCAAATCAGGGGACCTCAGAACCTCTGCCCTGTTCATCCGTAGCCACACTCCCGGATGCCTGCCTTCTTTGATGACAGTCACGTGTGTGAATGTCAGGCCGCCAACTGACTGGTTCTCTCGGTCCTCATCTTATTCTGAGGTGGGGTCTCTTACTGAACACAGGGCTCACAGATTCTCCTGTGTGTTCCCGCTACCCCAGCTCCGAGACTGCAAGAGCCTGTCAGTACAGCGTGCTTTTTCCGTGATGGCTGTAGATTGGAACTCAGTGTCTTGCAAGGCAGACAGTCTACAGACCTAGCGATCTCTGTCCCCTCTTTTGAAGCAGGACTTTGCTTTGTACCCTGTGCAGACTTGAATATTACTGTCTTCCCGTCACAGCCGTCCCTGCCTGTGTCACCATGCTTCCTAAATGGAGTGTCTAACTGTGACTTACACCAAACAAAAAGAAGTAAAGCACAACACAACTGGAAGAGGTGGGGTGCTCTGTGTGGCAGCCTTTCTGGAACTCCAGTTCCAGGGGGCTGACCTCTCTTCTGGCCTCTGTAGGCACTGTACATTCATGGTGCACACACACATGCAGGCAAAACCCTCACACACGGTCCCAGGTTCCAACAGTCTCAAAATTCTTGCAGCCAGGCACAAGGGCACACACAAGGACAAGGTGAGGGATAGGTCCAGCCACTAGAGGGCAGAAGTCAGCCATGTCAGGCTGCAATAACAACCCATAAGGACCAGAAAAGTTTAGGAAATACTATGTATAATTGGAGAGCAATTAGTTTATTCTTTTGCCAAACAAAAAGGTATCCCAACTTGTGATCATCATCACACTCACACAGAATAACCATTTTAACAGGCTGTGGCTGAGCCACGCCCTAGGCAGGGACTGCATCCTGACCACACCCCCAGCCCTCTCTGGGGATTCTAGGCGGGGCTCCTCCCTGACCACGCCCCCAGCCCTCACTGGAGGATTCTAGGCGGGGCTCCACCCTGACCACACCCCCAGCCCCTCACTGGAAGTCTCCAGGTGGGAGCTCGACCCCTAAACCACACCTTTGTTGCCCTGACTGATCAGGAACTCGGGATCCTTCTGTCGCGGCCTCTCTGGTTCCGCCACCCCAAGCAGCTGTCACGACTGGCACACGACCATCCCTACTCCATTTGCCCCCAATGCTGACCACTTCTGGATTCCTTCCAGGTGGGAAAACATCACCCACTGCCACTTCTCACTCACCCAGCACATTCTTGGACTTCGGAGCCTGTCCTTGCCGGCTGCTGGCTCTAGTTGGATGCTCAGGACACCTAGGATTGTCCTTTGGAGCGTCCCCTACTCCTGCCACTTACCCAAAAGAACTCCTAGGGAGAGGACAACCATAGTGATGGCCACGACTGTGGTGACAGCCGTCCGACGGCAGCCAGAGTACAGAGCAGGGACAGGAACGTGCTTCGTCATCTCCGACACAAGTTGTAAGTCTGGTGCAGTGGGCTCCATGGCTCGGCAAACTCAGGGCTCCAGCTAGAAGCCTGCAAAAAATGGATGGAGCCACCCTTGGTTTGCGCCTACTGGGAGGCCAGGGACAGGACAGGCCCATCCTAGCCACTGTAGCCCAGTGAGGCCAGGGAGGAGAGATGGAGGACACACCCAGAAAAACGTGCCAATTATTTGGGGGTGCAAGAGATATCAGATGGCTGTGCTCTCAGAGGAAGGGAGTTCAGTTCCCAGCATGCACAGGGAAGCTCACAACTGCCTGTAACTCCGGTTCTGGAGGATCCGACGCCTCCTTCTGGCCTCTGTGAAAACTGCACTCATGTGCACACAGACACATTAAAACACGTTGGTTAATTTCTCACTTACTGACCAGGTGAGTGTGGCTGTCACATGCAGCAGACACAGCTCTGTAGGTAAACTTCGTCCTGCAGTGCATCTGCACCTGTATCAGACTCTCGTGAGGCGGTGGGGACTTTTTTTTTTTTTGGTCAAAAATTACTCTAGCTGGTTTCATCCCAGCGTTTGGAGGCCGAGGCAAGAGGATCTCTGTGCGTTCAAGGACTAGTTCCAGGACAGGCTCCAAGAAAAAAAAAAAAAAAGAACAAACTCCCCTCCCCCTTTCGAGACAGGGTTTCTCTGTAGCTTTGGTGCCTTTCCCGGAACTAGCTCTTGTAGACCAGGCTGGTCTCGAACTCACAGAGATCTGCCTGCCTCTGCCTCCCAAGTGCTGGGATTAAAGGCGTGTGCCACCACCGGCCGGCTCCCCCCCCTTTATTTTTTAAAAGACAGAGTTTCTCTGTGTAGCCCTGGCTGTCCTGGAACTCATTCTGTTGACCAGGCTGACCTCAAAGTCAGAGATCCTCCTGTCTCTGCCTCCTGAGTGCTGGGATTAAAGGCGTGCACCACCACCACCACCTGGCTAAAACAACAAACTTAATAAAACAGATAAACACATGAATACTCCTTTCTTTCTTTCTTTTTTTTTTTTTTTTTTTGGTTTTTCGAGACAGGGTTTCTCTGTGGTTTTGGAGCCTGTCCTGGAACTAGCTCTTGTAGACCAGGCTGGTCTCGAACTCACAGAGATCCACCTGCCTCTGCCTCCTGAGTGCTGGGATTAAAGGCGTGCGCCACCACCGGCCGGCCTTGAATACTCCTTTCTTAAAGACATAAAAGAGCTGTCAAATTTCATCCCGAGACCCACGTGGTGGAGGGAGAGCGCTGACTCTTGTCCTCTGAGCCCTGACACTCACGGTAAAGAAACAAACGGCATCTCGCCCAGAGGAACCACACTTGGGCCCCGGTGTCCCCCAGTCTTCTGGAAAAATGCACACGCACTCGAGGAATTGTCCTGTTTTCTCTTTCTGGGTGCCTCTCTTTCACGTAGCTCATGCTGGCCTCAAACTCACAATCCCCTCCCCTCAGCACAAATTTTTATTGCATTTGTTGGGTGTGGTGGGGCACACCTTTAACCCCAGCACTCAGAGGTAGAGGCAGGCGGACCTCTGTGAGCTCCAGGCTAGCAAGGATTCTACTGGGAGATTCGACCACAAAAGAAAAGAAGAGAATTAATCATTTCATTTCGAGACAGGGTCTCATCCATCACATGTTGACAGAAGTTTCTGTCCCACTTGGTCCTGCAGCTGTTCAGTCATAGAAACACACAGAGGTCTACATTAATCATAAACTGGTTGACCTTTTAGCTCAGGCTTCTTATTAACTCTTACATCCTACATTAACGCATTAGTCACGTCTGTGTTACCCACGTGGCTTGGCTATCAGTGAGGCATTCTCATCTTGCTTCCTCTGTGTCTGGGTGATAACTGCAGACTGAACCTTTCCTCTTGCCAGAATTCTCCTGTTCTGGTCACCCCACCTGTACTTCATGCCTGGCTACTGGCCAATCAGCATTTTATTAAACCAGTACAACCGACAAACCTTTACAGGGTACAAGACCCTTGTCCCACAGCAAGTGCAGGCTCCCTTTAGGGTCTTGATCGTCCTGATTCTACCTCCAGAGCACTGGAAAGACAGGAGCGCCCCCTCTGATCCTGCCATCTCCAGGCTGAAGCCCATCCTGAAGGAACCCTGTCTCTGATGCCTGGCAGAGGGCACAGGGCAGCAGCCTGGCTGTGGCAATACTTATATCTTCACATTTAAACCACACTACTTATGGAGGAGAAAACACTATCTCTGTGAATCTCTGGATAAAGTGGAGAGTAACAAAAGCTACAGAGAAGCCCTGAGCAGCGGTGCTGCGGCCTTGGATTACTGGAGAAAGCGTCGATGATCCTAACACCCATGCATTCATGCATGCACCTGCACACACACACACACTTGCACATGCACAAACACACATGTACACATTCATGCACATACATACACAAACATAGGCATGCATGCTTGCAAGCACACATACACATGGATACACCAACACAGTCACACATGTTCACGCACACACACACCTGCACACGCACAAACACACATGTACACATGCACACACATACATACACAAACATAGGCACGCATGCTTGTAAGCACGCATACACATGCATACACCAACACAGTCACACATGCACGCACACACGCGCACACACGGACACACCCACATGCTGTGCTCACCTGTCGCGTCCCTACAGCCTCCACACCGTCCTGCCAACAGTGGCCCTGCTCACAGAGGACTTGCTGCCATTGAGCACTAAGTACAGAGGTGCCATTGAGCACTCTGTCTTCGTGGTAATTACCGCGAGGCCACCCTGACTGCAAAACACACGGCCCAGAAAGGGGCAGATCAAACTGTGAACCTTGGGAAACCTGGGCCGGGGAGACCAGGCTACCAGGCTCCACAAAGACAGGTGACATGGCACACATCTGTCATCCTATCACTCAGGAAGCTGAGGCAGGGGGATTGCTGTAAATTCAAGGCTAGCCTGGGCTACATAGCAAGATCAAGGCTAACATGAGACACCCCTTTCAAACAACACTACCCAGCCATGGTGACACATGTCTATAACCCCTGTACTTGGATGAAGGGATCACCAACAAGGAATCCAAAGTCATCCTTGGGTACAGAGCGAGTTCCAGGCTAGTTCCGAGCATGGGCCACCAAGTGAGGCATTGTCACTAAGAATGAGGGGAATAAATAAATAAAACTTAATTTTTTTGTTTGTTTTGTTTTTCAAGACAGGGTTTCTCTGTGTAGCCCTGGCTGTGCTGGAACTCACTCTTTAGACCAGGCTGGCCTTGAACTCTCAGATCTGCCTGCCTCTGCCTCCCGAGTGCCGGGATTAAAGGCTGCGCTACCATTGCCTGGCAAAATATAAGATTACAAACGAGTACAGCTGGTAGGGTGGCTTGGTGGGTGAGGGACTTGACGTCAAGACTGGCGCGTTCCATCCTGGAGCCCACAGTGGGGGCCACTGCTGTGCATTTTCCTTTGACCACATGGCCTCAGTGACACACTAACACACACACACGGATAAACATACGGCCTCAGTGGCACGCTCACACACACAAACACACACACACACACACGGATAAACACACGGCCTCAGTGGCACTCTCCCACACAAATACACATGGATAAACACATGGCCTCGGTGGCACACTCCCACACTAACACACATGGATAAACAAACATAGAATCAAAACAAAATAAAAATGTAAAAGCCAGCCGTGGCGGCACACATACTCAATCCCGGCACTCGGGAGACGGAGGCAAGAGGATTGGGAGTTCTAGGACGGCCTCAGCCACAAAGCAAGTTTAGAGGTAGCTTTGGTTACATGAGAGAGACCCTCATCTCAAAATGCAAAATGATTTTTAAAAAGCAAAAAAGCAAAAAAAAAAAAAAAAAAAGGACAAGGTGCAGACTCACAGGCACCAGAGACTGCACTCTGAAGAGATGGAGCAGCAGAAGGTGATATGAGGCCCAGGACCGTGCAGCCAACAGTCACCCCACTGTGGGCACGCCTGGCTTGTTTCCACCCATGTGGTGCCAGGAGTGGGTATCGATGGCTACGGAAGGCCCAGAGCAGCGCGCGGGCACGGCTCGCACCAGAGCTGCTCCAGGCCTCACATTTTCTGTGAGGCTCCAACAGACAAAACAGCGTGTGACTGCTCTGGCCAAATCCAGCCAGGGCCTCTCGGAGGGCATGGAAATGGCCTCCCAGAAGCCGCGAGACTTGGCACAGAGGGAGCAAAAATCCAGCTAGCCTCACCTCTGCTTGAACCAGAGATGATAGGAGAAGCCAGAAGCTCCCGGCAAACCCTGCCCATGTGGGCCCTTGAATGGCATTTTTAGGGGTTTCGGGGGCTGTGTCCTCTGAAGATGTCTGCACTGGCTGTGCCCCAGTCCCCAGAGTCTGTGACTATATCACCTCATGTGGGGAAAAACATCTCTGCCCATAGTTCTGGGTTGGTAACTTAGCTGGGAACCACCCTGGGTTATTAGGGATCTACTTTCACCATGAGGTCCTTAGAGCAAGGCAGGAGGGTGACCAGCATTGGAGGAAGGGATTTTAAGTCAAGAGGTGTGAGTCCCCTACCTGCTTTGATGGATGGGATCTGGGGACTTCTTGAGGCTCTGAGAAGGAGTGTCCCTGCCCCATGGGAAGTGGAGTGGGAGAGCCTGGTTCCTGGCAGAGTGCTTTTGGTTGTTGATTGGTTTTTGTTTTGTTTTGTATTTTGTTTTTGACAGACTCTAGGTCAGAGGCCTGGAATTTGTGATTCCTGAAGTCCACCCCCAGGGGAGAGTCAAGTACCTGCACACGTGCACCGTGGCACGCTTACAGGCACGTGTGTACAAGTAAAATAAATAAATATATTGGCAGAGCCGAGGGCAGCAAACAGATCACCACTTCCACCCCTCTGGATGCATGGGGACAGGTCGCCTCTGCTAAGCTAGTGTTTTAGCTTCAGAGAAGGTTACGAGATAATCGGTGCTGCAAGAATCTCAGGCTACAAAGATGTGCTCTAGAATGGGTTTTTACTCTCACTGCTTTTCGAAGATTACGTGTGGGGCGGGAAATAAAAGATGGAGTGGGCAGTGAGATGTGACAGGAGCCGGGCGGTGGAGGCGCACGCCTTTAATCCCAGCACTCGGGAGGCAGAGGCAGGCGGATCTCTGGGAGTCCGAGACCAGCCTGGTCTACAAGAGCTAGTTCCAGGACAGCTAGGACTGTTACACAGAGTAAACCAGAGAACCCCTGTCTCGGGGAAAAAAGTAGTGAAGAGGGAAGCCCTGGTCAGCAGCTCAGGGAGATGTGGAACACCCCAGACACACAGGCCCACACATCAGCAGTTGGAGAAATCTCCCACAGGCCAAGAATGGCCACGAAAAGCTTCCAGACGATTCCTCTAAGATTCCCACAATAGCTAACTGGACCATAGTCACAAGGGGTCAGATTGATGTCTGAGCCTGCAGTGAACACTTTCTGGGAAGCAGAAGGGGCTCAGAGACTGAGACAGGGGGATCGTGAGTTTGAGGCCTGCTAGGACTGCGTAAGACCCTGGGGCTCAGTGCATTCAGTGCTCATCTTGCACACAGGAAGCCAGGGCTCCATTCCCAGCACCCCACAAGGCATGGGGTACATGCCTTCCCTCTACTGGAGGCAGAGGATAAAGGAATCATTCTCAGCTACAAGGAGGCCAACTGATCTCACATACGAGACCCTGTCTCAAGAAGAACTAAACAAGAGAGTAGGCTGACATTCCAGCCAGACGCAGGAAACAATGAGTGTTCACCGCTAGCTACCCAGGGTCTCGGAGCCGGGCCAGTCTGACTCTCCAAGCCAAGCCGGGACATCATCCGGCCAGCCCTTTCTTCACCTACCTGAACCGGTGAGTAGGGGTCAGGAATGAATCTGGGGTTCCCAGAATGTGCAAAGTGGGAGGGCTGTGGACAGGGCTGTGTTTCCAGACTCCTGGGCACGCCAGGGGAGTCTCAGTTTCCAGCCAGCTTGTCCTCAATGCCACCCTGATACTTGGCAGTGTCAGTTCTGCAAAGACAGTAGAGCAAGCAACAAACAAGGAGCCGGAGGCTAGGCCTGGGCTGGATGGAAGGCACTGCTCAGTTATTAAGACAGCAGATCCAGCTGCAGTCTGTGGGCGTGGCAGCAGGGAGGTTTCCTAAAGTGTGCTCCCAGCCCCTCACTGGGGATTCTAGGCGGGGCTCCGCCCTGACCACGCCCCCAGCCCTCTCACTGGAGGATTCTAGGTGGAGCTCTTCCTTGACCACGCCCCCAGCCCCTCACTGGGGATTCTAGGCGGGGCTCCATTCTAACCACACCCCCAGCCCCTCACTGGGGATTCTAGGTGGGACTCCACCATGACCACACCCCCAGCCCCTCACTGGGGATTCTAGGCGGGGCTCTTTAGTGGAATATTGTGTTTTAATAAATAAAGCTTGCCTGAAGATCAGAGTGCAAAGCAGTCACACTAGTCAGCTGTAGAGGCTGGGCAGTGGTGCACACCTTTAATCCCAGCACTAGAGAGGAACATGAGACAGGAGGAGACAGGTCTCAGAGACAGACTCAGTCTGGGCATTCGTGGGGGAAGGGCCACACATTTCGGCCTGAGGTAGGGGTAAGAGCCCACTGGCCACTTTGCTTTTCTGATCTTCAGCTTGAACCCTGATATCTGTTTCTTGATTTTTATTATTTGTGCTGCATTTATATTATACTGTGCTCCATCCTGACCACACTGGAATTTTAAGTGGGGGCTCTGAGCACACTTCTAGCCCTGTTTTAACTTTTTACCTTGAGGCAGACTCTCACTCTGGTCCATGGGGGCCTTGAACCCCCCATTCTGCTTGCCTTGGCTCCTTGAGGAGTCGGGCTGACAGGTCAGGCAGCAGCGCTCTTATCCTGCCCTGCTCTTTCCCAGCTCCACCCCCGTCCTGGCCCCAATCACGAAGTAAATCACTCAGCAAGCATAAAAGAAATGCAATAAGCTTGTTCTTTTTCTATCTCTCTTTTTGTCTCCAGCGTTTTTGTTAGCCTCGCAAGGGAAGAGATGTTTGGGAAAAAGACCATTGATGCGACCTCTGGAGCTCTTTCAGGACTGTAATGTGCTGGGAAGAAAGAGAAGCCACTGATGGTGTGGGAGGCACAGGAAGCTGAGAGACAGGGCGGTGTCAAAGCTGGAGACTCAGCTGCCCAGGGCTCTGAGGGAAGGTGTTCACACAGACCTAAACGCAGCAGGGGCTCACTGTCAGGACATTAGTGAGATAGACTGTCACTTCACATCAGTTCTTTCTGTCTCTGTCCCTATCTCTCTCTGTACCTCTCTGTCTCTACTGACTATTTCTGTCTGTCTCTGTGTCTGTCTGTCCCAGGTCTCTCTGTATCTCTGTGTATCTCTCTCTCTCTCTCTCTCTCTCTCTCTCTCTCTCTCTCTCTCTCTCTCTCTCTCTCTCTTCCCTCCACTCTCCACACTGAGTTCAGGAAGCTCACACATTCACAACAGCCCACTTGGTCCCAGAATCACAGCGAGGGGCCATCAGAGTCCTCCTGCTCTAGCTTCTGAGAGCCACAGGTGGGACAGGCATGGATGGAACCTGGCAGCTCTGAGCCCTGCTCCCACACTTCTCCATGGGTCACACCACACCTGTGACGTGTGTCCTGTGGGTGACCAGGAATGAACGGCCCTCACAGCCTCTGCAGTTATGACACTCAGCCACCAAAGCCCCACACGGTTGTGCCCTGCGATCGACGGCCACTAATGCAGTCAGTCCCCGTGGACACATGAGAAGCACCACACACAGTCACCACACAGATCTCACCTGACCACGGAAGCGGTCACACAGCCACACACAGGAACACTCACGGAGCCGCACGGAGCCTCCACTGCACACCCTCAGTCAGTCTGGGCCACATGAGATGGCATGGGCATGGCAGGTGCCAGTCTGGGGTGGCGTGTGGCACTTGGAGACCATCAAGGAGGTGGCCAGCACTTGCCCCCTCAGCCATCTTCCTTGGAGTCTGCTTGGGCTGGGTTAGCCCTGAAGCACAGATCTACCTAGGCGGGGTCTCGGAGCCTCAGTGTAACACGGGTGATGGGGGAAGGGAATGAGAGACCCCAAACCATCAGGGACTCTGGAGCATAGCCTTTGTCAGGCCCCCACAAGTGATTTCTGACCAGATCCACTGTGAACCACTGATCCCCAAACAGCCATCACCCCCCTGTCACACAACAAACAAAACATTAAAGACCCTACTTGGGGAGCATAGGACCCCTTCAATGTCACACCTATGACTGCAGCGTCCTTGCACACACACACACACACCCCACCACCGCCGCTGCCACCTCCCTCTCTCGACATAGGACCTCACTCTGTTGCCCTGGCTGTCCCAGAACTCACTCTTGTAGACCAGGCTGGCCTTGAACTCACAGAGATCCGCCTGCCTCTGCCTCCTGAGTGCTGGGATTTAGGACAGCGCCACCACCGCCCTGCACTCTCCCTGCCCACCAGGAGGACTTTGAACACCCAGCACTTCTCAGTTCTATCATGGAGAAAGAGCCTGGGAAGCTGGAGTGGGAGAGGAAGGGTGGGGTCCCCGGTCCTCTACCCAGCCATAGCAATGCACCCTAATTGAGACACCTTTGCTTAGCCCCGGCTCTTCCCACTCTGCCCAGGGGCAGTTCCCAAGCTTGACTGCCTGCACACCAAGGGAGTCTTCAGGGCACCCCCAGACTTTCCGCCCTTTACAATGCATCCCCCCGGACCAGACGGTGCACCCTCACCCCCCAGAGCTTTTCAAACTGCATATTCCATCTTCCCAAGGGAAATCTGAGCCCTAAGGGGACCCCAGCTCACCGAGTTCCAGCCTTCCAGCCTAGGAGAGCTGAAGCTGAAGGAGACACCCAGACACCTGGGAGCCAGGGCTGAGCTGGGCCGGCAGGGAGGGTGGGGCTTACCACAGGTGGGAGTCACCCGAGTAGAGCACCACCCTCCCAAATGGCCACACACCCCAAGCCCCCTCTCCTGAGGTCAGCGACTGGAGATAGGCCCTGCCCACACCTGCAAGAAGGGTACCTGGGATCAAGAGGGGGTCCGACCACAAGGGAGGGTCCCTGATCAACTGTGGGGAGGGGGGCTGCACATGAGGGCGGCTCTGTAGGCAGCTGAGGCTCCTGGGCAGGGTAAGATAGAGGAAGTAGGCCTGAGCCTCTAGGTACTGAGTGTATACTTGTGATTCCTGGTTTGTGTGAGTTTCTCCCTCCCTCCCTCCCTCCCTCCCTCCCTCCCTCCCTCCCTCCCTCCCTCCCTCCCTCCCTCCCTCCCTCCCTCCTTTTCCTTTCTTCTTCTCTTCTGATAGGATCTCACACAGCCCCAGTGGTCTTCAAACTCACTTTATAGCCAAGAATGACCTTGGACTCCTGATCCTGCTGCCTTGTGACAGGCTTAGGACAGACACTGACTGAAGCTAGAACCTACGGTTTCCTGCAGGCAGTCAGCTCTCTGCCAAAGCAGCACTCTAAATTGGTTTTTCCTTTGCTTGCTTGCTTGAGATAGGGTCTCATTATGTAGCCCTGGCTGTCCTGGAACTCACCTGTAGACCAGGCTGGCCTTGAACTCACAGAGATCTGCCATGCCCAGGTTTTTCTGTGGTTCTGTGTCAGTACCCATGGTGGCCATGGCCAGAGACATTGCATTACCCGGAAAGCTGGGCACTGAACTCAGGCCCTCTGCAAGAGCAGTAGGTGCTCTTAACCCTCACTCGTGTCTCTGACCTGTTTGCGCTGGGATTCGCTCCCAGGCTGGAAGTACAGCAAGGCAGCCATGTGGTCTTTGTGCTTACACAGCACGAGTGCCTTGACTACTGGGCATCTCCCCTGCCTGGGACCATTTCCCAAGTGACTGGTGACAGCATGTCCGTGCCTTCTCTTGTGGTTTATCTGGGAGGAGTGGCTGCAAACCAGGGCTGGAGCAGGGGCATCTTCGAAGCCTCCCCTGACCTCCCAACCCCCTGCTCAACTTGTGCCCCCTGGCTCTGGCCTCACCCTACAGAAAGGTCCAGCAGATGGACGAGGTGCAGTGTGCACTGGGCAGGGCTCCCGATGACCCACGCCATGGCACAGCGGGGCTGCTCTTTCCAGGCAGGGCAGGTGTGACCCAAGCTGGGCTCCAAACCTCACCATCCCGAGGGGCCTCCCGTCTGCAGGGAGGTGTCCGCTCACTTCTCAGGGATTGTGTGCACTACCCTGTGGCTACACTCCTCATTCTAGAACCCACTGCCTTGACTTCTTACAGCTCACTAGACCCTGTCAGGGAGAAACAAGTACCCTGACTCCCGCTGACCTTAAGGCTGCTGACACCCATCTTTCTAACTGGGCACCTGGCATTCAGACTCTCCTCCTGGGTCACTTACACTTCAGGGACCTCACTCCAATGGTCACCTCCTCCAGACAGCCTGCCCTAACACTCCAGTCCCTCAGTTCAGAGCCAGTGACATCTCCAATGTGGATCAGCCCGGGGCCCTCGTCTGCTTCACTAGGCTGTTTGGGACAGAAATGGGTCTAGGACTCACCCACGATACATCTGCAATCCTAGCACAGTGTGTGTGCTGCAGATGCTCCATGGGATGGTGCACGGAAAGACTGACGGACGCTTGCATGCACACATTAGCAGGTGGATGACGGACGGTGGGCAGGTGGGAGGAGATGGGTCAGTAGGTGGTGGCAGGTGGGTGAATGTAGGTATGGATGGTAGCTATGCATCTGGCTGGTGAGGAAGAATGGAGGTCAACATGTGTGGTCTGACTGTCTCAGTGAGGACATTCCTTCTCGGTCACTATTTTATTCTTTGTACCTAACACTCACAGCCCTGCAGTCGGCTCCTTTTTCTGCCTCCTCCTCCCTCCCCAGGCTGTAGGTGGGCCCTCACGTCCTCGGTCATCTACCCACAGGCTTGCAGCCCACCTCAATGCCCCAACTTGTCTCTGAGCAGCAACAGCACTTCCAGGCACCTGCTAGATGCTGTTGTTAACCCTGCTGCGAACTCAGATCACTGCCTCTGGCTTCAGCTTGCACCTCAGGGGCTGCTTTCTGCAGGTGCATTGCCTGCAGGAGGGGGCCTGCGAGCTGAGCGAAAGGGCACACACTCCATCCTCAACATGGAGGAAAGTTAGCTTAAATCCAAATGCTGCAAAGACGCTTGCCACCATGCCTGAGTCTGACCTCCAAGTGGAGGGGCCCAAAGAACCTAAACCTACTTTGTTTGGTTTCTGAAGCAGTCTATGTCACCCGGATGAATGGGAGGAGCTGGAGCTCCTGCCCTTCCCGAGGGCGGGTGTGGCAGGTGTGTGCCTCTAGCACTGGCAATGGGTCCAGCGCTGGCAATGGGAGAGAACTCTACATGGTGCGGCACAACCTAGCTCCCACCGCCATGAGCCTCATGTCCCAAGCCCCAAAACTTCAACTTGGGCTGCTTTTTTTTTTTAAAGATTTTAATTATGAGGGCTAGGGAGATGGCTCAGTGGTTAAGAGCACTGGTTGCTCTTCCAGAGGTCCTGAGTTCAATTCCCAGCAACCACATGGTGGCTCACAACCGTCTGAAATGAGGTCTGGTGCCCTCCTCTGGTGTGCAGGCATACATGGAGGCAGAATGTTGTATACATAATAAATAAATAAATCTTTAAAAAAAGATTTTAATTATGGCCATTGTGACATCGGTCTTTAATCCCAGCACTCTGAAGGCAGATCCCAAGTGAGTTCAAGGCCAGCCTGATCTACAAAGTAAGTTCCAGAACAGCCATGGCTGTTACACAAAGAAGCCCCCCCCCAAAAAAAACCCCACAAAAATAAATGAAAAAAAGTACATAAATGCATGAATAAAATATTTAAATTGTGTGTGCATGTCCGTGTGTGGGTCCCTCCAGAACTGTCTTCAGGCCATGCTGAGCCACATGCGTGCTGGCGACCCACCCAGACCCCCAGGAAGAGCTGGGAGGACTCCTAACTGCAGCCTCCGGGACTGTGTCCTTCTTTCTGTGTATTTTCTCTTTTCTAAGACAAGCTCTAGCGCTAACACCCTGGCAGGCCTGGGACCGACAGACAGACAAGGCTGGCCCTGAACTCCCGATGCTCCTGCCTCTGCTGCCCGCCCGGCTAGGACTATGCAGCTGGCAGGGCAGCTCACTAGGAGGTTGGGGACCACACACATCTGGTTCCCACACAGCTAAGGCACGCCCTTCTTGCAAAGGGAACCAGGGCATCATGGGCACAAGGAGGGAGGAGAGTTGGACCCTTGGGTTCTGGCCATCCCATGCCTCTGTCAGGACCCAATGCCACTCGGGAATCTAAAGCAGGGCACTCAAGTGTCCAGGTTAGACCTCGCAGAATAGGAGGCCAAGGCGAGTATGAAAAGCTGTTTAATCCCCTGACAACCTAAAGTCAGGGCGTCAGGTGGCACTGCCCAAAGCCCCTCTAACCAACTCAGAGACGGAAGAACTGTTTGGAAACCCAGTACAAAATGGCTTAAGTTAAGGCGTAGTCCAAGTGGCAGAAGCAGGTGGCTGGGCCCCCACGTTCATGTCTCTGTGCACTCTGGTAGGACAGGGGTGCCTTGGGAGAGTCCTCCTCCCTCCCTCTTCCCGTCCCTCCCTCCCTCCCTCTGTCCCTCCCCAAAGCTCCAGGAGGACTGCCCAGGTGCTGCTGCCTGTCACCCTTCCATGCAAGTGAGTGGACACAGGTCCCAGGCTACATCGGGACATGCAGGCAGACCGTGGTGGGGTCATGTGCGGTCGCTCCCTGCAGGCAGACCGTGGTGGGGTCACGTGCGGTCGCTCCCTGCAGGCAGACCGTGGTGGGGTCATGTGCGGTCGCTCCCTGCAGGCAGACCGTGGTGGGGTCACGTGCGGTCGCTCCCTGCAGGCAGTCCGTGGTGGGGTCATGTGCGGTCGCTCCCTGCAGGCAGACCGTGGTGGGGTCCAGAGCCTGGCTGGTGAGGTAGAGGACAAATGCCTGGTCCAGAAGCCACTGTCGGGGCAGGGGCCGTGCGTGACAGGGGCCGTGGCATGGAAGACTTGCAGGCCTGAGCTGGGGCTATGGACCATCTGGGCCTGGCCGGGTCCCACTACGCCACAAACTGCAGAACCTGGGGCAGGAGCCATTTACTGCTTGGAGCGACGAGCAGCATTCTCAACTCCATCTCGGCACGAACCTCCCAATGGCGTGTGGACTCCTCGTGCTGAGCCAGGCTCTTGGGGTGTCTATATCTAGGCCTCATGCTGCTCCCAACACAGGAACCTGCGTGATAAGGATGTCGCTCCTGCCCCACAGAGCCCTGCCCTGTGGAAGGCGCAGCCGGCCTCAGGGCGAGTGCTGGCGAAGCACCAGAGGCGCAGCCTTGCATGGAGAGGGGGGCAGGCAAAGCTCACAGCCTGGTGTTGTGGTAGGAAGACAAGCGCGAGGCCTCAAAGGGCTGAGCACCATGTTAGGGAGGGCACAGCGCAGGTCTGCTGCCCAGGAGGGTGGCAGCTGTTCCCTGCACGTCCCCGGTGGCCTGCATCTGTATGGCATGGAAGGCTGCAAGGGCCCAGCTCGTGCGCCTTCTCTTCCTAGGCCGAAGTCCCTGGCTGCACCACAGAGCTGGGCTGGACCTGGTCCCCATTTGTGGGGCTGGAAGTGCTAGCCATGGGGCTATGGTGATCCCCGGCAGAGTCTGCAACTCCTGCCTCCTCAGGCAGGGCTGCCTCCTCAGCGGGCAGGGGTCTCTTGGCTAAGTCTTCACCTGCAGGCTGCTGGGAAAGGGGGTCATCTGAGTCCGTGGGAGGTGCAGGACTTGTGGGTGCTGGAGCCCATGAGGTCTGAGGTACATCCTTCTGTAGAGAGGAGGAAGTTGTGATGCTGGGACCCCAATGGGGTGGAACCCAACACAAATACAGGATGCTTAGAGCACGCACCACCCAGCACCACCCAGCACCACCCAGCACCACCCAGCACACAGGCTGCAGGAGCCCAGTCCTGGGAGTGGCCGTGTGGGACCCCTGCTCTCCTTCTGCACCTCTCGCCTCCCTGATGCTCCTCCAGAGCCCAAGAGCAAGCTCACTCACTCCTATGGTCAACTCCACCCAAGGGAACCGGAGGCCCTGAGACCCGAGAGCAAGCTCATTCACTCCTATGGCCTGAGCATAAAGCTGGCCCTGGGCAGATCCCTGCCTACCCCAGCAGCTGCCTCAGTAACACCAAGGAAGTCCTGGGACACAGGGCCCACAGGAAGATGCATACAAGAAGCAAGGCTCCTTTTGGGGAGCCACACGTCATCCACTGTCTGAGGCAGGGGCACCTCTCATTCCCTTACAGTCCTGCACTGTACCCCTCCACGCTCTCTGGCTGGAACAGGGCCATGGGGGGAGGGCTTTGGCAAGGCAGCAGGAGTGTTCACAGTCTCAGGTCACACCCAGTGGGTCCCCACAGGGAACCACAAGCCCAAAGTGTGACCTTCCAGAAGCAAGGGCCCCAGGCCAGGGGCTCAGTGGGAGCACAGGAGGTTGAACTCAACTTGACCTGGTGGCCTTAGGGGTTATCACCGCAGTCATAGCAAACCGGTATTCACCGCAAAGCCGCTGCCCGTCCAGAAGGCACCCAGTTCCCGGCGCCACAGTGCCACGGTGCAGCTGGTCATCAATGTGCAGGGGACCAGGTAGAGCAGTGCGGGCTGGCCACGCTGCATGAGGACAAGCGCCACGAACGTCACCAGGAGACCCAGGCCGTAGGCTGTAAGAACACAGGTCAGACAATGGCAAGGGCCACTGTGAACAATGGAGGGGACCAAGGACAGGGTTCAGGCAAGCATGAACTGTGGTAGCGGAGGCAGGAGGATTGCAAACTCCAGGCCAGCTGAGCAACATGAGGCACAGAGAGAGCCACAGGGCTGTGCAGGCTGGGGAGGAAGACAGGAGGCCGTGGGAGCCTGTGTGGAAAGATGCTACCACTAGCCCGGGGAACCTGGGTCAAGCACATGCCAGGCACCCGACTACTCATGCCCAGCCCTACTGAGTGGCATTTAAAACCAGCATGGGAGCAGAGGCACATGGGACTGGGGGGCCTGTGGTGAGAGACAAAAGGCAGAGGAGGACAGGACAGCAGCACCGTCACCTACCAATGGTACAGGCCACGAAGTAGATCCTGGAAGACTGTACCTGGATGTCGAACCTGTGGCAGTAAGCCACCAGCAGCCCTGGGGGTACAGAGTCACCAAAGCTATGGCACGGCCATGGGAGCCCAGTGTGACAGGGTGGCCACAGGGTTAATAAGGACCTGGAGGGTCCTGCCATGGTGTGTGGGGGGAGCGCTTGGCAGGCGTGGCCACACAGCCACGCATCACCCAGGAGGCCATCTTGCTCCCAAACCATTCCTGAACTCCAGGCATGGGTACCACGCCCCACAGGCCACCTGCTAGCCCCACCCCATGCACTCAGTCCACACCTGGCACCAAGATGTCTCCAAAGCCCAGGAGGGAGAAGGGTCGGTCACACAGGGACAGTGGTGAGGTGTTCAGCCTGGGCACCTTCAGCACCATGGGCAGCTGGGGAGAAAACAGGGCTTACGCTGGGGGCCAATGGCCACCACCCCTGCTGGGCTCTTTCTTAGTCTATGGTCCACAGGGGGAGCAGCGTACCTTCTCATGAGTGGATGAGTTCGAGGGCCCAGTGGCCACCTCCACCATGATGCTGTTCCCACTCTGCACAAGACAGGCCTGTCAGCCAGGGTGGGGTGGGGTGGGCAGCTGGGAGGGCAGAGGGGACCTACCTTGGTCAGAAAGGGGGTGATGAAGACAAAAAAGACATCGTAGACGAAGAGCACCAGCAGCAGCAGCGTGCAGGCCTGCAAGAGACAGGGGCTGCACCCACGGCCTGTGCCAGGACCCCTGCCTCCACACCCAATCCTCAGTCCTCCACCTGGGACTGCCTGGCACGCTCCCTGGCAGCCTCACCTTGAAGGTGGGCAGGCGGATGGTCTTCAGCATGTACAGGCAGAAGGCAATGCCCAAGACGTCCTGCAGAACCCAGGCCCACCTGGGAGAAAAGCGGTCAACAACTCGGAGCTCTGCCCGCCTCATCCTACACCAGATGGCTACCGCGGGCCTGCCGTCAAACCACGAGCTGCCCCCACCCTGCCCACAGTGGGCCTCACACCCCAGAAGTGGCAACGTCACCAAGCGGTAGCAGGGCCCAGAAGCAAGGTCCATGCACTGGTCCCAAACAGATGTGGTATGGGCTCCAGGTGAGTGTGAGGCAGAGGGATGGCTCCTGTACCATTTCAACTTTTCCAGACACACAAGAGTAGAATTTAGGAGTCAGGGCTGCACAGGTGGGGCTGTGCAGTCAGAGGAGAGCAGGAGCTGCTGCTACGGTGACACAGCTCTCCCGTTCCCCACACCACTCCAGCCACCATGGGGACACGTGCGGACAGCAGGGACAGGCGAGGTCAGAGCCCCCGTCTCTCACGCACATGACTTGGAGTACCTGCTCCTCCCCTAGTGATGTCTGCTAGAGCACCAAGCTGCATGGAAGCCAGGGTGCCCAGATGCCTGGGGAGAGGCCTGGGCTGAGTCAGATTGGGGCCAGTGATGACTAGGAGCCAGGTGGGGACAGGCATCTGGGCCACGGCGCCAGGCCTCTGCCTTAAAGGGGAGTATACATGCATAAGAACCCCGTGGGAATTCAGTACAGGAGAAAATGGGGCCTCCCATCACCATGGGGGCAGACGGCAAGCGGCACCCAGGTATCAGGTGCTGCCTAAGCCCACACCAAGACAGTGGGTGACAAATAGTGGCTCTTGTCCAGCATGTCCCCTTCCCTGCGAGGAGATGAATGGAGGATGGACAGCACCCTTATCTAGATTCCAATCAGGGTATGGGCTCTGGGCCAGGCCTGAATGAAATGCGACACGGGGAGGTGGCGCTGTGGTGTGCAGCCCTCCAGAGGGGTAGCAGTGGGCCAGGCGGGGCAGCGGGGGCACCCAAGGACAGCAGGGCCTAGAACACGGTAGCACTTACTGGTCCTCATTGCGGAAGACACCCCACACCACGGTGACAGCGACACAGAACACTGCCAGCAGCAGCATGCGGGCCTGGGGGCGCTTGTGGAAGTACGGCAGGTTGTTGTCGGGGACCCTGGAGGGGACCACCCGTCAGCGTCCCTCCTTTCCACACCGCCCTGAGCCATGGCTCCTGGCTTGTGCCCGCCAGCCTCTCCTCTCCCGGAGCAGAGACCCCTGACTGTGGCTGGGTTTCCTTCTCATCGGCCAGGCCCCTCTGGTTTCCGGATAGCAGCCCCCAAAGGGTCCCCATCCTGTTACTGCTGGCCTGCAGTGCCCGGGGCCCTCATGTGGCCCATGTGGCTGTGAGCAGCAGTCAGTCCCCTGGGACCCCAGGGCTGGGAGACCCTTGGGGCTGCGGTGTTCTCACTGCTCCTCCCATCTGCCCCTTGCAGTCACCTCACTCCCTAGGCCCCAAGCCATGGCTCAGCTGGACAGGAAGAGGCACAGTGCCCGCATGGTGAGCTCTTAGGGGGCATCTGCCGTCTCTCTGAATGTGCTACCAGGAGAGGGATGGGAGGGCTCACCTGCAGGTGCAGAAGGGCAGCTTGCGCACACAGGGTGCCAAGCAGCTGTAGAGACCGGTGGAGGAGGCCAAGCAAAAGATGCCGATGATCACATAGACTGTGGGACAGGGCAGGGTGGGGCAGGAAGGGGCAGAAGTCAGGAGAGCAGCTATGGGGGCGAAGCTCTTGGGCGGGGTGGGTGGGGCTCTGGCGGGTGGGCGGGGCTCTGGCGGGTGGGCGGGGCTCTGGCGGAGGGCGGGCAGCACACCCAGGTGGTCGTAGAAGTAGTAGAGCAGCACCAGCATGACGCAGCACATGACGACAAACACGCAGATCATGACGGGTGTCACATCCACCGCCTCGTCCTCCTGCTTTTCAGGCCCATCATCTCGCTTATGCTTCATGTACCTTCTTAGAAAACCTTGGGGTCACCCAGGATCCGATCCCGGTGGCTCGGCCCCACCCACTCGGCCCCACCAACGGGGTCTGTAGTCAGCACTCACTTCTTCACATCGCGGCTGCCGGCCCAGTAGCCACCAAGGGCGACAGTGCCCACGGCCATGATGAAGATGATAACCATGTTGTAGTCCATCGCTGGCTCGCCCGGCGCATACAATGCCACCATCACCGCTCGGCCGAAGCGCTGTCCCCAAGAGGAGAGTGGGCTCAAGGCGTGGAAGGCACTATGCCCAGCTTCACTCAGGACCCCATCTTGAACCAATACTTAGAACCAAGACCCTGAATCTGAACCGACAGCACCTACTCCTAGGACCCAGGGCGCAGACTCCAAGCCCCATTCACCTGCCATGCCCTGGTACCTACCCTGAAGATGTCTCGCAGGTCCCTGTGACTAAGCAGGGCCACGGGGATGCTTATCTCCTCATATTGTGTCTTGTTGCCTCCTGGAGGGACCTGCAGCGGACGAGAGACACAGGATCATATGGCCTTCTGGCAGGACAATGCCAATCCTCTTCCCAGAATCCCTTGTGCCCAGCTCTGCACCAGAGCATGTGTGCAGGAGCGCAGGAAGGCCCGGAGTTCAGGCTGGCAGTGCCAGGCATCAAGCCCTGGGACTCATGGCTCCAAAAGGAGAGCAGGGTCTGGAGGCTCCTCTGAACTGGCCCAGCACGGTGGCCACTCTAAAGGTCCCCAACCCATTAGCTACTGGCCAGATCACAACTCACAAGCGAGGCCTCTGGGACTCAGTGCTAGGCTCCTGGACACTGTACCACCACCCCACAGGTAACAGGGATGGGGCACCCTACCAGCTTCTCCTTGCTGACAATCAGCAGCGCATGCGCCCCACTGCCCTGAGCCAGCCGCACTTTCTCGTAGAAGGTACAGTTGCCCCGGGCCACCAGTGCAATCTGGTTGGTGAGGTCTTCCACAGGAAGGTCAAGGTAGGAGCACAGCTGGGTTGAGCTTAAGTCTCGAAGCTTCAAAAGAGACTGCAGCAGGGGATGACATCAGGACCCCCAGTCCCACAGAAAACAGGGGGGAGCACACGCTCACTATCCCTACAGGCTACTTGAGGACACTGTGAGGGACGCGTCCACACAGCATGCAAAGCTAGGAACTGGTACCTGGGCCTGACAAAGCCCTCACCGCACACAATGCATAGCCTCCAAAGGCCTAGCAAGTGTCCTGGCCTCAGTGTTGGTCACAATGGCATGAGCATCACTCAAGGCTGAAAAGGCATGCGGGAACACCATGGGAAGAGGCATGCTGACCACGGTGGGCATGCGGGAACACCATGGGAAGAGGCATGCTGACCGACAGCATGACTTTGGGCCTAGAGGCTGGGGCCACTCACACACACAAAGTACACAGAAGTTCACGCACACACCATTAAGTGTAGATGTGAAGGGGCGAAGGGGCCCACTTGGAAGACAGGCATCTCCCTGGAACTAGCATTGGGGCACAAGTAGACATGAGGGGCCCTGCCTGACCAGGCTCCCCACAGCCTTCAGGCAGCATGAGAACCCAGGCTGGGGAGCTCCAGGTGAGTGGCAGGAGGCAGACTGCAGGACCCTTGTCGTCAGCAGGTCACAGGCACATGCACCACTCACCACTTTGCTGAGGTCGCGCGGCAGGTGGGCCCACTGCGGGTTGTAGAGGATGCAATAGTCCTTGCCCCGGATGCCACCGTTCTGGGAGACCACGCGCAACAGGCCGAACTCACAGGCCACCTGAAATGACAAGGCAGGGTCAGGACCCCCAGGGCAGAGGCAAGCACACCTCAGAAAGGGGTGCCCATGTCCTAGTCTTGGTGAGGACACCAGTGAGGAAGACAGACAAGGACTGGGCACCTTCCTGAGCAAGGCATGCTGGGGCGCAGGCCTGTTATCCTGCACTCAGGGGGCCGAGGCAGGATAGCCATGAGTTGGAAGCCAGCCTGGGCTATAGGCACCCTGTCTCAAAGAAGGGTGAGCTCCCTCCCTTCCGTCCTCCTGATGCTGGCCATGTCCCCAGGTGCAGCATGTCACAGAACGGTTCTACAGAAGGGACCTCTGAAGTAGGGAGCCACAGGGAGGTGGCCAATTCCAGAGCCGGCCGTGCGACCCCAGCACTTCATAGTGCCGTGGGGTGGTCTTTCTGTGCACTGGGAATACATATTGCTCCCGTTGGTTAATAATAAAAGGGCAAGGCAGGATAAGGGTAGGTGGAGCAATCAAACTCAGTCAGCAGAGCAACAGACGCATTGGAGCATTGGTAAAGGCACGAGACACGTGGAAAACTTAGGTTAATTAACAAGAGCTAGTTAGCAATAAACTTGAGCTGTTCAGCCAGGCATTTGTAACTAATTGCCTCTTGAGTGATTCTTGAGAAGCAGCTGGGGGACAGGAAACCTCTGCTCACACACAGTTGCCCTGCAGTCCTCTCCTGCTCCCGTCCGCTCCCCCAGCTTCCAGTGATCAGCACCTATAAGGATCACCTCCACCTGTCCCTAGGCTTGCTATTGGGGATGCACAGGGCCCCAAGGAAGCAGGCATCTCTCTGGGCTGCAGCAGAGACGGGGGACCCCAGTAGAGTAACAATGGCTGCTTGTATGCCCTAGACCCCCAGGCATGGTCTTGAGCTGGGTATGCCCTCGAAACCACACCTGGAGTTAGGGACGCACGCAACCCGTAAGAGCAGCACATGGCATGGGATCAAAGGCGGCCGCAGTCAGCTGTCTGTCCAGAAGGAGGCCAATGCTCTGAGTAAGGCAGGAGCGGGGGAGGGGGAGAGCCTGGGCTAATGAGTGCTTCCCAGGCTCCAAAGACACAAACTCGTGGGAAGAAGTAGACAGTGGAGGCACAGGGGCTAGGAAAAGATGAGTGAGGGCACCCCAGGTCCACCCTAGCATGCGGGGCTAGGCATGGTGGAACATGCCCTTACGCCCACCACTTGAGGTAGCGGCCAGCCTGGTCTACACAGGGAGTCCCGCCACGGAGCCCGAGTGGGTCCAGGCTGGTCCGGCAGTCTCACAGCTGCAGCGCCATGAATGAAGAGGAAGAGGCTCATGGGAACGACTGGGGTGGACGGCTGCACAGGCTGTCCCCATCCATGCTGCCGAAACCAGCCTTTCCCTCCTCAGGGGTCACCAGCTCTGAGCTTGGACCTGGCCAGTGTTTCCTGTTGATATCCTTCTAGCCACCAAGCCCAGCTGGGAGAGAGTGAGCTCCAGCCCTGGGACCCACAGGGTAGGGGAGAAGAGATTCACAAGTCAGAGCATGTGCGTGCAAACACACCCCCAAACACAACAGAAGTGTCTAAAAAAAGGAGTTTCAGGGGGCTAAGAGATGGCTCAGTGGTTAAGAGCACTGACTGCTCTTCCAGCAGACCCAGGTTCGATTCTCAGCACCCACATGGTAGCTCACAACTGTATGAAAATCCAGTTCCAGGGGATCTGACACCTTCACACCAATGCACATAAAATAAAGATAAATAAATCATAAAAAAATTTAAAAAAGGAGTTTCATCACATAATGCTAACCTTTCAGAGTCTGACAGAGTCCCACAGATCTGAAAAAGCACAATAAAGTGTATCACCACTGTGGCCGCTCTCACGCCACAGCGGGTCCTTGATGCCAGCGATGCTATGCTACAAACCGGCTGCAGAAGACAGAGAAATCAATCTGGGGCTGGGGTAGCGGCCCACTCTCTGGGAGCTGGCTGAGGGGAAGACTTATCTCCCACAGAACGGCTGGGACAACGGGCCCTGTGTGCCACACCACAGATGCCACGGGGGCCAGGCTGGCCAGCGACGACAGGGCTCTCACAGATGTCAGCTACTTCAGGTTGGCGGGAGCTGCCCGCTGCCCGCTTGTGCTGGGAGATCACGGGTCGCAGCAGGGACGCAGCTGCTATTGTAGGCAGGGTGTCATGGCGCCCGGGCTGACATCAGATTCTTTGTAGCTGAGGATCGCCCTAACTTCTGACCCACCTCCCGAGTGCTGGGACAAGAAGCACACACCTGGTTTTGCGGTGCCAGAGACAGGATGTAGTCAGGGCTCTGTGCACACTGCGGTTCTGGGGAATGTCTGCGGAGTGCCCGTCAGGACGCAGACAGCGGTTCTGGGGAATGTCTGCGGAGTGCCCGTCAGGACGCACACTGCGGTTCTGGGGGATGTCTGCGGAGTGCCCGTCAGGACACCTTCTACACATCATGGCGGATGCAGGTCTGGTCAGCCACAGAGGGAAACCAGCCAGGCTCCTGAGGAGAGCTGACCATGGCTGTGGCACAGTGGACCGATGGTTAGCCTTCACTGGAGAAACACCACATTTAGCTCCTAGGCTCAGGGCGTGTCACGGAAGAGGAAAGAGTGGAGGGTCTTGAGGTGTCTGAGGCTGGAACTCCGCCATAACTTTCCTAAATTCAGGGAGCATAAGCTCACAGACCCGCTGCCAGGGCCACACACAGCACTTGCTGGGGTAGACAGCCAGCCCAGCGCCGCCAAGCCTATCAAGAGTCAGCTTCTTGGTGATGAGCACCCCCACAGTCCTAAGGGCTCCCCACGAGTCCACTGCTTCACTACACTCAACCTGGGTGGAGTCATTTCTGTCGTGTGGGTGATATATCTGGGGCACAGAGATTTGTTTTCTATCTCCCCACAAGTCACTCAGCATCTGGGCTCTCAGAGCTCACTCCTCCTGGTGGCAGACTCCTCAGGGAGAGACTGGATGTCGCCAGAGGACCTGCCGTGGAAGCAGACGAGGAGCCACACTGGCCTGAAGACATGGATGGACAGTAGTTTGCAGCAGGACTGGCAGGGTCCGCACTAGGATGCCTGGGTCTCTCACACAGACCTGGCCTGGCCTGCCCCCTTTTAACTCAGCCTACACCCTGCAAGAGGCCCTGACCTCTAGGGAGTGGCATGGGGAGGCCCAGGCTGCCCTAGCCCCAGCTCCTGGAGGCCCTAGACAGAGGGCAAGCAGCTGTGGGCCTTGTTTCCAAGCCAGCACCGCGGGGGTCAGTGTTGTCACCTCAGGAGAGCTGTGTCCTTGGCACCAACTGCCCACCCATGGTCCCCACAATATCATCTCTGCCTCTCCAGGCTGCTGGGTGTGTCCAGCTCAGGGGAGGGAAGGGGCAGAGAGCGGCAGAGTCCAGACTCCTCCTCCCATCTGTGCTCAGAAAGCCGCATCGCACACACTAAGTCCATTCCTGTGTGGCAGCCACGGCTCCTCCCCGTCCCCACAGCAGGGCAGCTGTGACAGGGGCCAGCAGAGCCCTGCTCTGTGGGCTCGGGACGGGGCTGTCTTTGTGAAAACCGGCGATCGAGAGAACTGCCTCTCTCACAGCGGCCATTTATGACCACAAAGGCGCATTCATGGTCACCAGCTCCACAGCGCACACGGCAGCCTTTCTACTCCACCAGCACAGAACAGCACGGTGGCTCTTCTAAGAACCAGTTCCTAAGGCTCCGTGTCCCAGTGACACCTGAGTGCCGAAGCCCCGACAGCAAGTTTACTTAGAGACATCTGGGCACCATGAGCCCACCTCAGAGAGGTGGGCAACCAAGACAACGAGGAGTAGAACATCGGGGGCCTCGGGACACCAGAGGCCTGACGGGGAGCCGGGAGTGGGGCTCAGGGACAACAGAGCCTGTCACAGTGCCATGTAGTCTGTCTGCACACTCCTCTCCTGGGAATGGAGACAGGGTATAACTGGGGACATCCGGTCTTTGAGGCAGAGTCACAAAACAGCAGGGGTCCAAGCCTGCCACCAAGCCACCTCCTGCTCAGAGAGCCAGCTTCACAACTGGCATTGGGAGCAAGCTGTTGTGACCCAGCCAAGAATGCCACCTCTGCCTGTTCCCCACCAGATGTGGGAATGGCAGGGACAGCTGCTTTTGAGCAGGATAAAGTCCAGGTGACACCCATCGCCTGCCCAGGTAAAGTCCGCAGGCACACAGGTTCACTGTCCCAGGCCCCAGGCCCTTCTGCTCCACTGTCTCCAACCTTGAGAGGAAAGCTGGCCTCACCCTTTTGTCTAAACAGCTCCCCTGGGGGGGAAACACTCCCCAGGTGACAACTCCGACTCATCCCCAGGGAAAACGTTACTTCTCACAGCCTGGCCAGCACCTGCTGCCCACAGCGCCCTTCCTTGCCCACCCCTGGCAAACTATTCACCCTTCAGAAGCTCCCAGTGTCACTGAGCCTGAAAAGTCCTCCATCGGGGAGAACAGATCAGAAAGAAAGCAAGACTGGCCAAGGCAGGTTCAATCATGAAGTCAAAGACAAGACAGGAAAAAGTAGAAAAGCCGCAGTGGGCATCACCTGCCCAAAGAGGGCTATTTCCAGAGGCAGACCAGTTGAAGGCTCACACAATGTCTGGCTCTATGAGGCACAACTGCCCTTCCACACAGGAGTTGACTGCCCGGCTCTTTACAGTAAACAACCTGAGCCACCTGAGCAATAGGCCAGGATATGCTAATGTCCTTCTGCTCCTTGCCTGGGGAAGAGGTGTTTTTCAGGAGGCACACACAGACAAAGAGGTGACCTAAGTCACCCCCCCACCTAGAAAACAATTGCCAATGAAGTTTTTTGTTAAGCTTCCTGCTCAGTTTACCTTGATATAAAAGCTGTTTGGAAAATAAACGCAGGTGATTTCAGGATCTGAATTATCTCTGAAACTCCCTCCCGATACTGTGTGAATTGGAATTGTGTCTTCATTTATTCCCACGCCTCCACTCTAGTACAAGAAATGATTTATGTCTGGGCTTGTCCCTGACACCAGGAAAACGTGGCACAGAGTCCCTGGACCACTGGCAGGATGCAGCAAGCCCTGGCACACTTTCCAAAGCTCATGTCCAGCCAAGAGCTGGATGTGGGGATAGAACTGGCCAAAGGGAGATGTGGGCCCCATGGTGGAGCAGCTAGGAACCACAGGCCTGGGGAATGCTTTAACCTCTTAGCCAATCATGGAAGGGCATGCCAGGCATGCCAGAGCTGGGGAGGCTGAGGCAGTTACAAGCCCAAAGCTAGTCTGGGCTATAAGGGGAGACTTGTCATAAAATTTTGTAATCTCAAAAAACAAAAAACAAAAAAAGGAAAGAAAAAAGAACTTAAAGAAACAACCCCAGAATCCACGAGAGAAGAGGTACATATAGTATAATGTGCACTTAGGACAGTAGCACAGGCTACCCTGTGGCCGTCCCCAGTAGAACCCAGCAGCTGCCTCGTGTGCCTGAGGCTACAGCCCTCCAGGATCCACCGAGGCTGATGCCAAAGAGACAAACACGACAAGGAATCTAACAAGCCAGGGGTGTGACACAGAGCTGTCATCCCGGCGCTCGGGATACTGAGTTCCAGGCTACAGTGAGTGCAAGGCCAGCATGCCACCGCATCTCAGAAAGAAAGCACCCCAAAAGCCAGGCTCCTGCCTGGGCACCAGGCCGGGGCGCATCCAGCGCACAACCTGAGGTCCCCGCGTTTTGCACTGACCCAGAGATGGGGACCCCCTGCCCAAGGTCACGGAGCAGAAGCCGGGGCGCAAGGCTGCAAGCACCGGGGGAGGAGCGCGGGGACTCGCCCCATTCTACAGAAGGGGAAACTGAGGTTGGCAGGGGGCGGCGGTGGCGGTTGGGGCCCCGGAGCGCAGGGCGGGCTGAGCCCGGCCGGAAGTGTGCGGTGGCGAGAACGAGGGGACGACAGCAAGGTCACGGTCGCGAGTGGCGCGGCCGAGCCGACCCGCCGCAGCGCTCACCTGGGCCGCGAGCAGCAGCAGGGCCGCGGCCAGCCGCGCCGCCGCCATGTCCGCCGGTTCCACCGCAGCTCTAGGCGGAAGGTTTCCCGGCAACGCCTTCGGGGCCGCGCGACGCGCAGGCGCCGACTCTGCGCGTGCGCGGACTGTCCCCTCGCGGTAAGGGGCGGGGCGGCGCCTGCGCAGAGCGGCACGCGGCGGCAAGATGGCGGTGAGCGTAGCTGGATCGCGGGGTATAGCAGGGATCCGTGCACGAGGGATTGTGGAAGCGAGAGCCGGGAACACAGGAGGACCGATGAGAGGGCGGCGGACGCCCGAAGACGGACAGGGCGACAAGAACGCGGAGGAATGGGGATTACGTGGGACTGCAGACCGGGCGACATGGGGATAACAGACCGAGCGTTATGGGGATGCTGACGGGGGACATGGGGTGCAGACATGGAACATGGGGATAACAGACCGAGCGTCGTGGGGATGCTGACGGGGGACATGGGGTGCAGACATGGAACATGGGGATAACAGACCGAGCGTCATGGGGATGCTGACAGGGGACATGGGGGGGGTAACAGGCTGGGCGATATGTGGATGCAGACGTGGGGGACTTGGGGATAAAGACAGAGATGCAGACTCAGGGATGTGAAATTCAGGTAGGGGAAATGGGACATGGAAATGAGGGTGCATACGGGATTATGGAAGCTGTGGGGTGGTGGAAAGGAAGCCCTGGGTGCCGGGTCCAGGCAGCAGAGATGTGGGAAGACTGCGCCTCACTCTTGAACCCCGCCACTCTCCAGCAGGACAAAGAGAAAAAGAAGAAAGAAAGTATCTTGGACTTGTCTAAGTACATTGACAAGACCATCCGAGTGAAGTTCCAGGGTGGCCGGGAAGGTGAGTAAGTACAGCAGGCCCCTAAGACAGAATCAGGGTGTTGGCAAGCAAGGGAAGCCACACAGGGCAGACATTTTAACTCTTAACAAGGACTAAGCTTGGGCCATCCTGTAACACTGAGAGGTACCAGTCTGCCCCAATTGCGGGTTGGGAAACTGTCCCAGGGAAAGAGCCAGGTGGGGTAGCACGCAGACCATCATTGGTGATCCTTGTAGAAAGAGGAAGGAGTCCCACCAAGAGCCTGGAGGTAGCAGGGGCATCGAAAGTTCCAGGCCAGTCTGAGCTGTGTAGCAAGGCCCCGTCTTCCTGAAAATCAACTGGGTCGGAGGCTGTAGCTGAGCAGGTAGAGCACTGCTATCGTTGCCGTGGCACCAGGTGTGGTTGTGCAAGCCCGACTATTCCAACACTAGGGAGTAAAGGGAGTTCAGGCTGTTTTTAGGCTACCCTGGGCAAATGAGACCCCCCCAAAAAAATGAAATAAATAAATATTGACACTTGACCCACCATGAACTCACTATCTGTGGCTCCTTCCACACTGAAAAGAAGAGGGTTGGAGTCACAGTCACCAAGCCACCACACAGGGACACGCCTCCCCATGAGTTCTGTAGTGGCAGCTGTCTTTGAAGTGACCCTATGCCTGGGTCTGCAGTGGAGGAAAGTGACAGCATCCTTCCCCATTTCTCTCCCCCCCATACTTCTCAAGCCAGCGGGATCCTGAAAGGGTTTGACCCACTGCTTAACCTGGTGCTGGACGGAACCATCGAGTACATGCGAGGTGAGCTGACTGTGGTTGCTGCAGGGATGCCACCAAGCCCTGCTCCTACCCCACACCTGTGGGATCACATTGCAGCCGGTGGTGACCTAGGGTTTCGGTCCCTCCCTGACCACCAGAGAGGTCACAAGCCTGCCATGATGGCCCCAGGCTTGAGACTTCAGCTCATTTCCATCAGGTGACCTCTGGAATGTTAGCCTCTGTCAGTGGCTCCAGGGCCCATAAGATCTCCACTTACTCCAGAACAATGGCTGCGGTGCTCGCAGAGTGCCCCCTCCCCAGCACCCATGACACTTTCTGACTGCTGTCTCCACCTCCTGTCCACACTCTCCCGGGCATTTGCGTCCTCTGCAGAGCACCCCTTGGTGTTCATGGGGTGATCATCTGCCCTTTAGGGTTCTTGTAGAATTCCAGGTGTCCATGTCCACAGTGAGCTCTGAGAGCCAAGTGCCCGGGTACTGTCTGCCCCTAAAGAGAGCTGTGTGAGACGGGACGGCCCCTCTGAGGTCCTGGTTGTGGCGTAGTAGGTGGAAGGACACCCCTTCAGTTCCTCTTGCCTGTCACCCCCCCAGACCCCGATGACCAGTACAAGCTGACGGAGGACACACGGCAGCTGGGGCTCGTGGTGTGCCGCGGCACCTCGGTGGTGCTTATCTGTCCCCAGGACGGCATGGAGGCCATCCCCAACCCGTTCGTGCAGCAGCAGGATGCTTAGAAGGCGGGGCAGCCTCACCCTGGGGCCCTCCCTTCTTGTGTGAGCTTCCGTTTGGTGTTTTGGTTTCTGTTTTTCTATTTTATTTTTTAATAAAATTGCCGACTTGAGCATCCACGTCTCCTACCCCTTCCACTTTGTCACTTTGGTCTTCTGAGAAGCCAGGGGTTGGGTGGAAGACCCATGTTCAAGGCAGAGCACAGCCCAAGACCAGCAAAGGGGTTGGAGAAGCCTGAGTGTCTGAGGTCACCTCCGCCAGGCCAGCCTCATCTCACAGCCTCCTCCGATCCTTCCCCGCCCAGGGCGACAGAGGACGTGACACAGGAGACTCATGGGGAGATGGATGAGCAGCTGCTGAGCTCAGGGCCCCGAAAGGGACCAGGGCAGGTTCAACCTCTGGCAGGCCAGCAGACTGTCCTGTAGCTGGCATAAGGCAACCATAAATTAGCCCTCAGCGCTCCTAATCCCTTCTCATCACCGGAGCTGGAGCCCACATCACAGTCCCCAGAGACAATCAGCCATTCTTAAGTTTGGGGAGCCCAAGCAGCGGAAGCCTGGCTCCCTGAAGATGTGACCCAAGGCCAGAGTCAGCCATGGTCCCACTTCTCAGTGGTAAAAACAAGCCAGCCAGCCCTGCTTAGTGCCTCTGGAAGCCGTGAAGGAAATTAAGTCAGTGCTGCTGGCCCTCCCCTAAGCTTCCCCAAAGTCAGCAAGCCTTGTCCCTGACACCCCTCGAAACAGCCACCTGTGCTCCACTTCCCCCACCCCTGCCGAGCTGTAGTCTTGAGAGAGTGTGGACCAGCAGCCCTGCCTGGCCACAAACAGCCGTGTGCCCTGGCCCTGGAGTTAGCGCTCACAAACTGACATGCGATCAGTCACTTCACCTGAGAGCTGACTGGGCTGCCCCTCAGAGGCCGACCTGCACAAAGTGGGTGTCCCCCATGAGTTTCCAGGCTACTTTCCGTTACAGACCTCATCCTGCAAGCGGTACCTGTGTCCTGACTGCCCTACACCACAGAAGTATGGTGGACTTAATGCCGGTAGAGAGTCCCCTGCTGTCGAAGGGCCTGTAAGCCGCGGCCCTGGATGTGTGTGGGTGGGGGGGACGAGAAGGGGGGGGCTGGCCTAGCACCTGTTGCCTGGAGACAGGGAAGCGCAGGCTACCTCCTCGGGGCCCCAAGGCTAAGGCATGGAGAGGTGGTCCATACCTATTAGTCCCGCCCACACTTCGAAGTCCCGCCCCACCCGATGGCCCTGCCCACATCTATGACCAAGACCTCAATGGCACAAAAACAGAGCCAGTGAGAGGGAGGGGCCAGGAAAGGCCCTTGCCTTCAAGCCTGGTGATCTCAGCTTGGTTCCCAGAACCTCCAGAGGGAGAAAACGACCGCAAGTTGCCCTCTGACCTCCAGACACAGGCCATGGCACTTGTCCCCACAGACACAAACTTGAAAGCACATACCGGGTGGTGGTGGCGCAGGCCTTTCTCAGTACTCAGGAGATAGAAGCAGGAGGTTCTCTGTGAGTTTGAGGCTAGGTCAGGCTTTAAAGCTACACAAAGAAACCCTGTCTGGGGGAAAAAAAAAAACAAGAAGGAAGAAAAACACAGTGGACAGCCTAGGTGAGATTTTCCACATACTCACCTAAAATAACAAGGGGCTTCATGTTACTAAGTTTGGGAACGTTCGTTACACAGTGTAACATCACAGAAACTTGCTGACACAGCCCTGGAACAATTGCAGAGTGAAGACTCAGCGTACACAGTATGTATTGAAGAATCCTATTTGTGTTGAGTATTTTGATTTTTGTTTTGTTTTTTTGAGACAGGGTTTCTCTGTGTTGCCCTGCCTATCCTGGAACTCACTCTGTAGCCCAGGCTGGCCTTGACTCACAGAGAAGCACCTGCCTCTGCCTCCTGAGTGCTGGGATCAAAGGTGTGCGCCACCGCCGCCCCTGATTTTTATTTTAAACGCTGTTTTGCATCTGGGTGACTGCGAGTTTTGTAGACAAGCATGTACTGTCACAAAGTCAAAAGGCTGACTATGTCCGTAGAGTCCCTTGCCACCTTAGCATGGGAGAAAATGGTCTAAGAATTTGGGGAGTCAAATCCAACTCTGGGTGTTTTAATATTTTAAAAAGGAGAAATTTAATATTTAATGTTTTCCCTTAATATTACACTGAAGATTTAATATTTCACTAGGAGTCGGAGGGGAGAAAGGCAGACATGGACGGGGAGAGACGGAGCTTTAAAGAGATGAAGAGGTTGAGGGGGCGGGGACAGCAGGAGGAACCAGGCCACCAGCCACCCTGACACAGGATCCCTGCCTCCTGCCCCTCCACCGCTGCTCACCATGCCGACCGGCCGGCCCCTCACCCCGGCCCAGATCCCGCGCTTCCAGCTTCCCAGCCTGGGCCAGCGCAGCCCTGGGGGCTGCGGCCGGGGGCTCCGGCCATCGGCGCAGGGACCCGGCCTGTTGCACGTGCCCGTGCTCACCACGGCCCTCGGCTTCCAGGTCTTCGCGGAGAGGCCGCGTGTCTTGTGCCAAGAGGCCCCTCTCTGGGAGACCTTGCCTGGAGACCCTGCGGATGAGGAACGGACAGGTCACAGCCTGACCCCAGATCGGCAGGACACCTCTGAGACACCACCTCCTGGCAGCTTCCAGAAGCTTCCGAAAGTGGACCAGATCCTCTGGGTACTGAGGTCAACAGCAGCTCTGCCCCTCCCCCACTCATCCACCCTTTGCTTTAGCCCCAGTTCCGCATTTTGAAGACGCAGCCGAGGCCCAGAGAGGGGAAGGAAGTTCCACAAGGTCATCCACAGGGCCCCATAGGTTGCTCAGATGCCCGCCCCTCTCTAACCTCCCTCTCCTCTGTGGCATCGAGCCCTTTTCTAACCACCCAATCCTCATGGTGCTACGATGGGAGGGGCGTCCTAGTGTAAAGGGCCTGGTGCTGTAGCTGGAAGGCAGGGTGCTTGCCTACATACCTCTGGCTCCGGGGTCCATTCCCGTCCCCACAAAAACAGCCTGTGCTGGTGCAATCCTGTCCTTGCTGCACTGGGGGCGTGGAGGCAGGAGGATCAGAAGAAGTTCAAGGTTGTCCTTGGCTTCAAGGGGATGGGGGGGTCAAGGACGTGGGAACCAGAGAAAAGAAACATCTCTCTCATGTGACAGGTTCATCCCAGACTGCCAAAGGGGGGCCGGGATGGCTCTGCTTAGAGCGGGACATTTAGTCACCCAGTCCCAACCAGCCTGCTCCTGAGACTGCTGCTCTCTGCTCAGACCACCGGACAGATGAGGCCTGAGCCTACCTGAGAGAGGAGGATTCCTACAGGATCGATCCCGGGGCTGATGGCAGCTGGAGAGCCTCGTCCCCCATCCCCACGAAGGGGGTGAGTTCAGACGCCCAGGGAATCCAGCCCTGCGTCACAATCTGAAGCTCCCAGGTCTCTCCGCAGCTCTTTCGGGGGGGACCCAGTAACCTGCTCCCCATGGGCTCTCTAGCTGTCCCTATTAGAAAGGAGGAGACCCGGGTCGCTCCCACAATAAAGTCTCTAGTCTAGTGGGCGAGCACGCAGACTCTGGTCCCGAATGCTTGCATGCCTCCAGCCATTGCTCACTCCCATTTCCAGCAGGGTTGACCCTGAGCAGCCCGGACACAAATCTTCCAGGCCCGAAGGCCCTGTGGCCACCAACATCCCCATGCGAGGCAGAAAAGTGGCTGTGAACCCAAAGGGACAGAGCAGAGAGCAAAGGCAGAAGGAGATGGCTGTTGAGTGGATAACTATGGGGTCACAGAGGCCGGGAGTACAAAACACGGGCTGGCCGGATGGTCCAGTGGTTTGTGGCACTTGCTGACAAGCCTGGTGGCGTGCGTCCCATCCCAGGACCCACACGGTGAAAGGACGGAACCGACTCGCACAAGTTCCCTATGATCCGGATATGAGCACAGTGCCAGAAACCAGATCCACAACCACTTGGGGAACTTAGAATCAAACAAAGCCCCAGACGGATCCATACTCCCCCTTCTACCCAGTGCCTCCCTGGCTGCAGCTGTCAAAAATAGGCCTGTGATTCAGTCGTACCGTGGGCTACCTCACACCACTCACCCCTACCTCCACCCTCCAAGAGATGCAGAATCTACTCCTACACAAGTGACATGGCAGGCTTGGGGCGTGGTCAGGGTGGAGCCCCGCCTAGAATCCCCAGTGAGGGGCTGGGGGCGTGGTCAGGGTGGAGCCCCGCCTAGAATCCCCAGAGATGGGCTAGGGGCGTGGTCAGGGTGGAGCCCCGCCTAGAATCCCCAGTGAGGGGGCTGGGGGCGTGGTCAGGGTGGAGCCCCGCCTAGAATCCCCAGTGAGGGGCTGGGGGAGTGGTCAGGGTGGAGCCCCGCCTAGAATCCCCAGAGATGGGCTGGGGGCGTGGTCAGGGTGGAGCCCCCGCCTAGAATCCCAGTGGGGGCAGGGCTCAGAGGTGAGGACTTAAGTGCTCACTGTGCCAAGCCTTGGGTGCCCAGCTCCATAAACCGCAGAAATCGAATCTATCTGGAAGCTTCTTAGGAACGCATGCCCCCAATTCTTCCAGAAACCAGAGGCAAAAGGAATATTTTCCAGCTAGTTTCTGAGACTGCAGGTCCCACTGGATGAGGATGTGGTGGAGACAGAAGTCAGAGACTACATCCCCTCCCCACCTGAGCAGACAGCCTTCACTTCTCAGGCAACTGACCCCAGCCCGGTGTGCAGGGATGTGGAAAGGGATGCCCACGAGCCTGTGGTCCTGGCTCTTCAGATCACAGCAGGTGGAGGTCTGTCGTGATACAGTCTCAGGAAAAAAAAAAAAAAAAAGCTTTATTCTCAGGTTGCCAGGCCTAATGAACCCATCCTAGAGTCCCAGTGAGGCAGGAGGATGACAAGCTGCAGGCTGGTTTGAGCTGCATAGATAGATCCTGTCCAAACATGGGTAGTATTGAGTCTGTCCTTGCCACCCAGCCTGATGGACTGAGTTCTGTCCTGGGACTCTCACAAGTTGACCTCTGACCTCTGCATGTGCCAAGGGTGCATACATAAAATAAATGTGTGCAGGCTGGAGAGATGGCTCAGCAATTAAGAGCACTGACTGCTCTTCCAGAGTCCTGAGTTCAATTCCCAGCACCTACATGGCGGATCACAACCATCTGGTGCCCTCTTCTGGTCTAAAGGCAGACATAAACGCAGAACACTATATAAAATAAAAATAAACAAATTTTTTTTTTTTTTTTGGTTTTTTCGAGACAGGGTTTCTTTGTGGTTTTGGAGCCTGTCCTGGAACTAGCTCTTGTAGACCAGGCTGGTCTCGAACTCACAGAGATCCGCCTGCCTCTGCCTCCCGAGTGCTGGGATTAAAGGCGTGCGCCACCACCGCCGGCTAAAATAAACAAATCTTAAGAAAAATATCTTTTTTTTTAAAAAAAGAGCCAGTTATGTTTTAAATTTTTTTAAATGTATGAAATATAGTTTTTAAAAACCTGATGCTGGTCGGTGGTGGCGCACACCTTTAATCCCAGCACTCTGGAGGCAGAGGCAGGTAGATCTCTGTGAGTTCTTAGATTAGTCTGGTCTACAGAGCGAGTTCCAGGACAGCCAGGAATACACAGGGAAACCCCGTCACAAAAAGAAAGTGTGTGTGTGTGTGTCCCAGCTTTTGAATTCTGGGGATTTGAACTCAGGTCCTCATACTTGAGAGCAGGCATCTTTACCTGCTGAGCTATCCGGTGGCCCTAGAGACCATTTCTTTTCTTTTCTTTGTATATAAGTGTGTGCTACCTACATGTCTGTCTGCGTAGGACAGACAGCAGTGTCGGGTCCCTGTAGTGGACAGTTATTAGCCGCCCTGTGGGTGCTGGGAACTGAACCCGGGGCCCCTGTGGGAGCAGTCAGTGCTCTAAACACTTGGCAGTCCCTCTAGAGCCAAGAGGCCACCTTCTTTCTTCCTTCTGTTCTTTCTTTTGTGCTTTGAGACAGGGTCCCTATGTAGTCCTGGCTGACCTGGAACAAGAGGCCATTTTTAGATATTTCTAGTCCCTTCTGGGAGTGGGAGTCCCCTTACCGAGGAGTACGACGGATGCTCCCACAATCCTGGGCAAGCTGGACTGAAATCCTCTCTGCTTAGAACTCCCCTTAGGGAGTGTCGGTGCCTTTTCCGACATCACCCCCTCCTGTAAGTGCCCAAACATTTGTTGTTGATCACTGGCAGCCACGTAAACACCACATGTGCTCAGGACTGCAGGGCCGATAGTGTGACTCACAATCTGCAGACAGAGGTATTAGGGCTCAGAGAGGATTGTCACTGGCCTGAGGATGCACAGCGAAGCCTGCCAATCTGGGGTGACTTCACATGTTAGTAATTGACAAGTCACCCTCTAGTTACCAGGGAGGCCCCTGGTCAGGCGTTGGGGGTACAGCTGCCTTCACCTGCTTGGAAGGTGCCACACAACTGTGTCAGTCATAATCCAGAAAGGAAGAGACCTGAGGCATTTATTTCAAAATGCCTTGCTGTGCTTCGGGGTTCCCACCAAGTTCATCATGGGATCCCCATGCTGTCCCCAGGCCACACAGAACTGAGCGTTCCCGCCCCTCCCAGGCAGTCACTCACACTCCTAGCCACACCCACGCTCCTCCATCAGCAGGAGCCACCCTTGCCACCCAGGTGGCCCATCTCCATGGCAACGTCCCATCCACAGGTGGTCGTAACCTTGGCAACCAGGTGCTCACCGGCCCACTGCTTGGAAGGCTGTGACCCTCCTGCGGCTCTCCCAGACAGCCTCCCATCAGAGGCGGCTGTGAGGAGTTGTGGGGTGGGGGGGTGGGGGAACCTGCAGGGACGCCGAGCTCAGAGAGGGCAGCGGACAGCCCCTCAGCACCACAGACCTCACACACGTCTGGTAGCCATTAAGCATCAACGGCATCCGTGGCTCAAGCGTGTCTCTGTCCTCAGCCGATTCCCACATGGGGCAGAGGGTGACACACTGGCTGGGGGATGAGGGAAGAGAATGCCCTGGTCTTCGGAAGCCCCCGCCCCAACTCTCTCCTCAGACCACTCCATCCAGATGTCAGCCACCTATGTCGCTAGTTCAAGACGAGCCTATTGGCTGCTGGGTGCATGCACGGAGGCCGCGCTGCAGAGTAAAGGGGGAAGAGCAGACATAAATAGGAGGAATGAGTAAATTATAGGATATCTTAGGAAATTGCAGGGAGGCTGAGAACGGGGACAGAAGGCACCCGGGTGGGGATGTGAGTCAGGAGGAAGCAGGGGCGGGCGGGGCAGACAGCTGAGGAAGGCTCTCTGCTGGGCAGGAGATCAGCACATGCAAAGGTCCTGAGCTGGGAACCGGTCCCATCTGCCATGAGCTGGCCCTGCTCCCTCTCCACTCCAGAGCAATAAAAGGAAGCTGGATAGAGCCCCCCAGCACCCTGGGGTCCCCCAGTCATTAGAGGTCTACAGCACTAGACACGGGAGCTCCCAGATCCTCAGATTTGAGTGCTAACCCTGGACTCGGACAAGTGGGAAGGAGGTTGAATGGGCCAGGCAGTCCGCGTGGCCTTGAGCCCACATGGATCCACATGTGGCTTTGGCACTAGCTCTTCCCACCCATGGAAAGTTCAGTATACCATGTAGTTTTGTACACAGTAGGCACTCAAGAAATTCCTCCCCCAGGAGTCCCCCGAATCAGGCTATCACAACCTTGGGGACTCAGAGCACATCAGTACACAAAACAGGGCAGACCTGGTGTGGAGCTGGGGCCTAAATCCAAAAATATTGAGGTGTCACTTTTTTTCTAGACTTTTGCATGGATTGGGAGAGAGCTTCTCACCAGTGGCTTGGGGGGGTGGGGGGGGGGACCTGGTTCATGGTCTCCCAGGATGCAGTTTCTGGGCCTCAGGCCAAGATGACAGTCTGGGAAAGGAGCCTGCTGGAGTCACAGGTGGCCAACACCAGGCTGCCACTAACTGCTGGAGGACACAGAGGGCGGACAAGATGGGGGTTGGGGCGGACATGCACCCTAGCTCCCTCAGGTCACCCCTCACTGGGGACAAAGGCAGCTGAGTCAGAAGCAGCCAGCCCCTCCTCAGGATGGATGCCCACTGGGCCTCCGCTCTGGGGGACTGCCAGCCTCCTTCTCTCCTGTCACACGGGGGAGCCCTGGTTCCAGCTGACCACTCATCGGGCAGGGACACGAACGCTCCTCACCCCTGTTTTGACAGATTGATCTTATTTTTAACTCTGCATGTGTGCATACAGGAATCCACAGACCAGAAGGGGGCGTCGGGTCCCTGGAGCTGGAATTACAGCTGGTTGTGCGCTTCCATGCGGGTGCTGGGAATAAAACCCCTGTCCTCTGAGAGAGCAGCCAGGGCTCTAACTTCTGTGCTATCTCTCTGACTCTCCCTCTTATCTCGGGGTTCTCTTCATGTTCCCCTATGTGTGCGTCCATCTATCTACACCAGGCTGTGCGTGCTGAGGTGCACAGCGTGGTCCCAGGCGCAGGGAAAGGCTCCGGAAAGAAGGGGAGATGGTGGCAGCCATAGCTCTGAGTAGCGTGTGGAAGAAGGCGGGCAGGGGCGCAGTGGGGAGCTATGACAGGCTCTGAAACTCCCTGGGGGACAGGGCCACTCAGGGATGAGGCTTGACAAATCGGTCAGGTGTGTAGTGAGTGCAGATGGTGGAGGACTGGTCTGAGAGGGAGGGGATAGCGGAGGAGTTGGCGGTTTCCAGAAGGTTCCAGCGGGACAACTTGCCTTATCTGGGGAGCCCCCAAGCATTTCCGGGAACTCAGTGTCTGCGGAGGCCCCTAGGACCAGGAGGTGCCAGGCACGCGGAGTGCCCGGGGGCTGCGTCCCCATCTGCCCCCGACCTGCTCCAACACGTGTCGCGCGCGCCCTTTGCAGCTCGCGCGCGCCCTAGCCATGCGCACGGGGATGCGCGGCGGGAACGCGCACGGCAGTGCCCGAAAGGCGGCGGTGGCGGCGGTGGCAGCGGTGGCGGCGGTGGCGGCGGCTCGTGGCTGCTCAGAGCGGCCCCCGCGCCCTGTCCGAGGCGGAGCCGCCCAGGTGAGTGGCATCACTGCAGCCCGGAGACCCCCCTCCGGACTCCCCTCGCATGCTCCTCTTCAGCCGCTCTGCGCCCCCGGGAAACTTCGGGGTTGTCCCCGCCTCCGGGAATGCAGTCTAGGGGATTGAGGGGCGCATCTCGGGGAGCACCCTGGGGGACGCGGAACGGATATGCGCACTGCGGCAGGGGGACACCCGGGATGGAGTCAAGGCTCAGCGCCCTGCAATCCCCCGCCAGCCAATGCAGGGTGAGGCGCGCGAGATAAATTGAGGGGTCTACACGCGTGACTCGCGCATATTTGAGGTCCCCGTTGGGAGGAACTGGGATGCTAGGCAGACCCGGCAGATACACTCTGCAGGCCTGTGTCCCGGTAGCAGCCACGGTGGTGGCCCCGTCCATCCATCCCATCTCAGAGGCCAGGCCTGGTATCTCCTGGGGCCTGGCCAGGGAGGCCACTGGGCCCCATTCAACAAGTTGGGAGACGCAGAGCTTGGGTTCCAGTTGGACACAGGTGCATGTTCCCACTCCATCTCACAAGTGAGGGCTCCCAACGCCAGAGTCCCCGAGACACAGGTGTCCCTCCTCCCAGTGGGGAGAACTCAGAACTTGGGGGGTCTGATGCATTTGGGAACCTCTACTGGTGCCAGGCAGCTTCTTGTGGGGGGGACATCCCATCTCAGAGCCCAAGCCAGACCTGAGACACCCCCCCTTATTTCCAGTGGCACTGGGGAGGGGACATCCGGTGCCTGCCGGTTGATGGCTGGGATGGGGTGATTGGGACTTGGAACCTGGTGGGGATTTTTAGCAAGAACAGACCTGTCAGAGCGAAGGCAACCTGAGAGGGCTCCCCGGAGGAAGCATTCAGCCCGCAAAGGCAGGTGTTAAGGGGTGAAGGACAGAAGGCAGGGCGGCTCCACTGGGAACGGAGGGTTTCAAAAGCTCAGTCCTGGTCCCTCTGAGCTGTAGCAGCTGTTTGGATGGTCTCAGGTGACCCCATGGGTGACCCCTCCACAGACTCTCAATGAGTTGTGGAAAGTGGAAGAAGGCACCCAAAATGGGGTGGGGGACCCAGTGGGGGCCCCCTTAGCCTCCTAATTGCTCTTCTGTCCCTTGTCCCTTCCTACAATTGACACTCTATCCAGGCAGCCACTTCCCCCCAGGATCAAGCACTATGATGGGTGTCATCAGCTCCCATCCGTGCAGAATACATGCGTGGCCGGCCTCAGTGTTTCCATCTGTAGAGTGGGGGTGGCCGTTGCCATCCACCCCCAGATGCAGCCAGGCTGTGATCGCTCCTCAAAGGGTGGGAGCACACAAGGTCCCAAACCCGAGGTTTTTGTGCCTCTACCCACAGGGCTGTCACTCCCAGGCACTCATGAGTCACAAGCGACTCACCAGGTAGGAAGGTTTTTAGCAGAACTTCCCAGCAAGCTTCAGAATGAGGGGTGGGCAGCCCGGGCAAGCCACCTACCACCTCTCCGGTCAATCTTGAGAACACCAAGAAGTCGGCTTTAGTAAAATCAGAGCTGGCTCAGGTGACCCCCGGTGACCTCCCTGCTCTCCAAATGCTGCCGTTTCTACTTTCAGGGCAAGCGGTGAGCAGATACAGTATATACCGGGGGCTCAAATGTTTGCCAGTCTAGAAGCTTCCTCAACTTTTCTGCTGCGGCGGGTGGTGGGGAGTCTGCTCCTCCTCTCAGGCACAGGCTACTAAAGAAATTGGGTCAGGAGGCCCCCCTGCCCCCCAAAATGGTGGACAGGGACCCATGGCAGATGGGAGGTTAATTAGGGCTTTAATGAATTGTCATGGATTAAAAGCCCCAGGAGGACCTAGATCTAGGACGGGAGAATGAACCAGCCCTGGAGTCGGGGGGGGGGGGCTGGGAGAGTGTCCCCAAAAATGCACTCAGAGAGGAGGGTGCTCATGGGAGTGTACCAAGCCTGTCCTCACCCCACTTTACCCTATACTCTTTTTTTTAATATTTATTTATTAATTTATTTATTATGTATACAATACTCTGTCTGTGTGTGTTTGCAGACCAGAAGAGGTCAGCAGACCTCGTTACAGATGGTTGTGAGCCACCATGTAGTTGCCGGGAATTGAACTCATGACCTTTGGAAGAGCAGGCAATGCTCTTAACCACTGAGCCACGAGACAGGGTTTCTCTATGGTTTTGGTTCCTGTCCTGGAACTAGCTCTTGTAGACCAGGCTGGTCTCGAACTCACAGAGATCCACCTGCCTCTGCCTCCCAAGTGCTAGGATTAAAGGCGTGCGCCACCACCGCCCGACTACCCTATACTCTTATTGTGGTGAGGGGACCCAGGGATGACAGACAGGAGCCTGTTTCCCCCCCCAGCACGCAGCTTCATTCTTTCCCAGGATGGCCTGAGTGTCCTGTGGCCGAAGAGGGGACAAGGGACCCCGGATTCCCAGCACACCTTGTCTTCTCTTGGACCGAACACTTCTTTGTCAAATTCCCTCAGAATCTGTAGCCAGAGAGAGTTGGGAGGGGTGGCAGGAGAGGCCTCTGTTTCCCAGACTGCTCCTGGGGGTCCCACAGCACGGCTCAGGCAGATGTCAGACCCCAGGGAGGGCAGTTGAGAGCCTCCATCCTCCAGCAACCCCTGGCTGCCAGGCAGCCACATACCAGTCCTCCTCCAAACCACGGTGACCCTGGGTGAGAACCCCCCCCCCAGGCTGCTGGAGGAAGCCACCACCTGCCACAGGGACACATGTCTTCCTCAGACCCAGAGAGCACGGAGGCCCCTTCCTCCCTCTGCCAGCCAGTGTCACAGAATCTTCCTGTTTTCCTGCCTGCCTCCTCTGACTATCTCGAGGTGACACCAGGTCACAGTGGATCCAGGATAGTCCCATAGGCAGGGCCCTGCTCCACAGGAGGTGACCTATCCTAGGCCCAGGATGGTCCTATTTCCATAGATTGAGGGCAGCCACTAAATGCTTGCTGAACGAGGGAGTGAGGGAGATCTTCTCCTAACCTAGGCAGCACCTGGTGGAAACTTCTGGAAGCAAGCCAGCCCAGGAGTTCTGCTTGGTCTCCAGGAAAATAGGGAACTGAGGCTCAAGGGAGACGAACAGGGATGTGGCTGAGCAGACCTCTGTGTGTGCACATATGTGAACACACGTGTGGCAGTCAGGGACTCTGAGCTGGTACTTCCGACCATGCCTCCTCTTGCTCTGTATTCCTTGGCTCCCTATCGCCAGGAATGTTCCTCAGTCCACCTGGGCACTGGCACAGGGCTGGCCCGATCACACGGTGCTGCCCTTCCCTTCGCTGGCCCTGCAGCCTCCACTCCCCTCCTTCAGGAAGGTTCTCCAAACCTTCAGCTGATTTACTCACATTTTTTCTGTCCGTTCATCCTCAGCGAGCGACAGGGACAGGACACAGTCGACCATCAAGTGTAGGACTCCATGATAGGAAGTGTTCAGAAAGGGGGAATTCAGAGACAGGACAGATTTGTGGGTACCCAGGAACTGAGGAAGGGGAAGGGGTAATGGAGGTTTAGTTGGAGGCGTTTTTAGATGTACCGAGAGGCCCTGGGAGTCCACTGGAAACCGTGGGCCTTCAGCTCAGGGGTGGCAGGAGCCAAGGATTAGAAGGACGGTGACTGGGCAGGCTGGACCCCTTGCAGCCCGCCCAGGCTCCCAGGTCTTGCCAAGGCCGCAGCGGTGGCTTCTCATGCATATTAATCAGTCGTGTCCTTGAAGCCTTAGGTAGGGCTCTTCCTTGGGGGGCGGGGGCGGGTATCCATATGGGGCTTGTCAGACCCTAAAGCCCCATGAGGGCTATCTCAAGGGTTCTACCATGGGGTAGGAGTGAGGAGAGGCCAGAAGGTTCCAGATTCTGGTACAGGAGGCAGTTGTCTGCTCCTATTGTCTGCTGCAGAGCCTCAGAGGGGCCTTTGGGGACAAAACTGTCTTTTTGTTGATCCTTTATTTTTGCAGTGTTAGGAATGAAACCCAGGATCTCTCACGTGCTAGACCAGTGCCCCACCCCGACCACGCCCCCAGCCCCTCACTGGGGATTCTAGGCGGGGCTCCACCCTGAGTCACACTCTAGTCCTATTTTCCTATTTTACATTTTTGATTTGTTTGTTTGCCTGTTTGTTTTTTGAGACAGGGTTTTCCTTTTTTTAACATTTTTATTGGTTTTTATTGAGCTCTACATTTTTCTCTGCTCTCCTTCCTGCTTCTCCCCTCCCTTTCAGCCCTCTCCCAAGATTCCCATGCTCCCAATTTATTCAAGAGATCTTGTCTTTCTCTTCTACTTCCCATGTAGATTAGATCTATGTATGTCCTCTTCGGGTCGAGACAGGCTTTTGTGTGTGTGTGTGTGTGTGTAGCTCTGGCTGTGTTGGAACTCATTCTATAGGCCAGGTTGGCCTCGAACTCTCAGAGATCTTCCTGCCTCTGCCTCCCAAGTGCTGGGGTTAAAGGAATGCACCGTCACGCTTGGCTAATTTTCCCCCAGATTTGTTTATTTTATATGTACAGTATGTTGCCTGTATGATGTCTGAATCGCTTGTGCGCAGTGTTCCAGGAAACCCGAAGAGAGTCGGATCCCAGGGAACAGAGTTACAGGGGGTTGTGAGCCCCTACATGGGTGCTGGGACCCAAACTCGGCGAGCATCTGGAACTAATCACTGAGCTATCTCTCTAGCCCTGTACCCTTTTTTATTTTGAGAGAGGGTTGCACTAAATTACATCTTGTACTGAAATTTACAATCCTCCTGCCTCAGCTTTTGGGGCACTGGGATAACAGGCCTGTGATACTGCTCCCAGTAGGTTTGGGATATCTTTTTATTTTTAGCTTTCTGACAGAGCTGCCAGCACCTGGTGGGGTGTCTGGCGGTTGAGCAAAGCACCCCCTTTTCTGCCTGTACCACCAAGCGTGAGACTGGGGTGCCAGGCGCCAGTCTGGGAGACACCAGAGACTGGCCTCTGTCCCTGGAGTGGGACTGAGGGGAGCCTGGGTGACGCCCACAGGAGGGCAAAAGATGACCACTGAGCCAGTCCTACTGCCTCACTCTTGCCAGCACTAGAGACAGAGTCAGGATTGCTGACAGTCTGAGGGCTCAAGTGGCTCAGAATCCACAGCGAGAACAAAAAGGCCACATAGTAGTTTAGTCCTCAGAAGGTGAGGGATGCTCCAAGAGGAACCAGGACCTGGAGCAGACGGTTTTGTGGTGGCCCTCCCCAAGGCCACAGAACAGCTCAGGACCCCAAGACCAAGCTCTCAGCACAAAGGAGATTCATTTTCCCCAAAGGGACAGAGGACAGGAGATAGAGGAAGGGACATTTGTCCCTGAGGGACAAAGGGCTGCCGCCTCTGGATAGAGGGGAGACAGGCGTGGCCCCTGGGCGTGCTAACTAGGTGAGAGGGGAGGGAGACTGCTCCCTGGCCCTTCTCCTCAGCCTCAGGGAGGGGGACAGACTTTGGGAGCTAGCTTTGGGAACTTAATCTTGGGCAGAGGGGATGGGGGAAGGGCAAGGTCTGCCAGAGCCCTGCTCCCCCTGCTCTGGAGGGCTAGTGAACCTTCAGAGGAGAAGAGAGGGAACAGAGAAACCAGCCCATCCAGTGACATCCTCCCTGTACCTCACAACCCACTGCCCAGTGCCCTGGACCCCAGGGACCTCAGCCCAGAGGCCCAGGACCTGGAGCCGCCCTGGAATTCCAATTCCCCACTGTCATCAGGGACCAGGGATTGGAGCCTTCGGCCCCTACAGTATGTTCAGGATTTCAGAGGCTCAGAGAGGGTTTCCTCTTGCCTGGGGCGTGAGATGGGAAGGGGCTTCCGAAACCTGCAATTCCCTCTTACCTCCGTAAACGTCCAGAAAGGACAGTAAGTTCCTTCAGGCACCGAGTAATAAGAGGCAGGGTCCAGGCTGAAGAGCTGGTGGCTTCAGAGAGCTGCCATTCACGCGCCCCGCCCCCCACGGCTTCTCTAACACACCCTGCGGAGATGACAGGGCCAGGCCTGCCGGGGAGGTTAGAGTTGAAAAACTAGGTCGTCCTTTGAGTGGCCCCTGCCGGGCTGGCTCAAGAGCCCTGCTGTCCCTGAGCGGTGGAGTAATTATAGAGAGAGCCCTCGCCCGCGCCCTGCTCGCCGGTGCCCTGCTCGCCCGCGCCCTGCTCGCCCGCGCCCTGCTCGCCCGCGCCCTGCTCGCCTGCGCCCTGCTCGCCCGTGCCCTGGACGGATTTGGCGGCTGAGCTTTGAGAAGCCAGAAGCAGAGAGGGTGCAGGGGCCATCAGGGATTGCACAGTGAGGCTGTGGTTCAGTGGCTGCGACCAGAGACTCCGGACCTGTCAGTCCATGGCATCATCTATGAGAACTGGAGGTTCTTTACTGAGAGGATGCAGAGACAAACAACGAGTAGTAGGTGTTCAAAACCACCCACATAGCCGGCTCCGGGCCACCCTGGGCTATCTGAAGAGGTGATGGGGATGGCCCAGCCATGACGTGCTCATGGCATAAGTCAGATCTGAGCTCAGATCCCCACCACCCTCATGAGAAGCTGGCACAAGGGCACACTTCTGCATCTCAGCGCTGAGAAGCAGGAGATCCTGGGGGCTTGTGGCTGGACAACCTACCTAGTCAGCAGACTTCGGATCCCCTGAGGGACCTTGTCTCAAAACACAAAGTGGAGAATGAATGCCTAGGACTGCATCCCACTCTGGGCTCCACATGTGTGAACACACACCACAGAAAGACAGCTGGAAAGAGAAGGCAAGATTCTAGGCAAGGGCTCCACCCTGACTACGCCCCCAGCCCCTCACTGGGGATTCTAGACAAGGGCTCCACCCTGACTACGCCCCCAGCCCCTCACTGGGGATTCTAAGTAAGGACTCCACCCCGACCACACCCCCAGCCCGTCACTGGGGTATTGGCAGGGGCTCCATCCTGACCATGCCCCCAATTCTTCACTGGGGGATTGGCAGGGGTTCCACCCTGACCACGCCCCCAGCCCCTCACTGGGGGATTCTAGGCGGGGGCTCTTCTTTGCATCTGTGCCTTCCAGTCTCTGTCCTCACAAGCCTGGCATACTCAGTCACCAGGGTTGCCAGTCTCAGGGAACATTGAGAAGACAGGAAGGCTGGCACAGACTGCGAGGTCTTGCCTGGGGGCTTCAGCTGCTAACATGCTATAAATAGTTGCCTGGCAGATGGGAAACTATTGTAACAGAGGCCTGGCAGCCCCGGTCCAGCTGTCTCTTCCCCACCCCGACCCCTGGGTCTGGGCTATAGTCAGGCTGTCGGGGAAACCCTGGTCCAGCTGAGGCACTACAGGAAGTCTCTGCGTCTCTCCCACTCAGGGTCTTTGTCCTGGCCATTACACCTAGAGTACCTTTCCCATAGCCACGGGGGTCACCACGAGTGACCAACTAGGTGTCCTCAGAGGGAGATGTCCTCCGTCACAGTTCCAGACTGCATATAGTCAAACCAGGGTATCCGCTAGGCCTGGCATACTTAGGTCCCCCACCCCAGGCCCTGGGCAAGGTCCTTCCCGTCTCTCTTAGTTCTCAGGCTCAGGTATCTATCACCTTGCTCTGCTTCTTCTCTTCAAGGTTAGCGTCAACTGCTGGTGAGTTGGAGGCCGACCTGAGCTATAAAGGTGTTTGTTTGTTTTAACCTCGTCTACCTGTGCCGGGTGTTGCACGGGGTCCTGCTGAGTGGGCTTGTGGGAGCTGGTCTTTCATTGAGCACAGCGCCCTCAACGGCCCTGCAGGCTGCAGCATATGTCAGAGCCTATTCCATGGCTGAGTAACACTCAGTGTGGATGGCCCATGCTGTTTCTGCTGCTTGGTCGTGGGCAGTGGGTTTCCGTCATGCATACTGTACCGTGGGTATCCGACTGGAGATCTCCTCGTTGTGCAGTCACGGGTCAGCGTCTCTGGTCATGTCTGGCTGGGATTACAAGTGTCCAGGTGCCATGCATGGATAATAATGTCACACTCCCCCTTCCCATTCCAGGTGTCCTGGACGATGCTGGCGTGGCCCTAGGCCCAGACCCTACACCATGACCTGCTGGCTGCCTATGCTGGGCTTGCAACTGCTACTGTTGCCCACAGCGCCTCCTCTGGCCGCTGGCTGCCCTGCCCGCTGCGAATGCTCCGCATCCACACGCACAGTGGCCTGTGGGCGCCGCCGGCTGACTGCCATCCCCGACGGCATCCCAGCCGAGACGCGCCTGCTGGAGCTCAACCGCAACCGCATCCGCTGCCTGAACCCTGGGGACCTGGCCTCGCTGCCCAACCTGGAGGAGCTGGACCTCAACCACAACGTGATCGCACACGTGGAGCCTGGGGCGTTTGCCAACCTGCCCCGGCTGCGCATCCTGCGTCTCCGTGGCAACCAACTGAAGCTTATCCCACCCGGCGTGTTCACGCACCTGGACAGCCTCACGCTGCTGGACCTCAGCGAGAACAAGCTGGTCATCCTGTTAGATTTCAGCTTCCAGGACCTGCGCAGCCTCCGGCGGCTGGAGGTGGGCGACAATGACTTGGTGTTCATCTCCCGCAGGGCCTTCGCGGGGCTGCTGGGGCTGGCCGAGCTCACCCTGGAGCGCTGCAACCTCACGTCGCTGTCCCCGGAGTCTCTGGGCCACCTGCGGGGCCTGGGCGCTCTGCGCCTGCGCCACCTGGCTATCGCCGCCCTGGAAGACCAGAACTTCCAGAAGCTTCCGGGCCTCCTGCATCTGGAGATCGACAACTGGCCGCTGCTGGAGGAGGTGGCCCCGGGCAGCCTCCGTGGGCTGAACCTCACGTCGCTGTCCATCACGCACACCAACATCACGGCCGTACCGGCCGCCGCGCTGCGACAGCAGGCCCACCTCACGTGCCTCAACCTGTCGCACAACCCCATCAGCACGGTGCCGCGGGGCTCCTTCCGGGACCTGGTGCGCCTGCGCGAGCTGCACCTAGCCGGGGCGCTGCTGGCCGTCATCGAGCCGCAGGCCTTCGTGGGGCTGCGGCAGATCCGCCTGCTCAACCTCTCGGACAACCTGCTGTCCACGCTGGAGGAGAACACGTTCCACTCCGTGAACACGCTCGAGACGCTACGCGTGGACGGCAACCCGCTGGCCTGTGACTGTCGCCTGCTGTGGATCGTGCAGAGGCGGAAGACCCTGAACTTCGACGGCAGGCTCCCCGCATGCGCCACCCCGGCCGAGGTGCGTGGCGATGCCCTGCACAACCTCCCTGATTCCGTGCTCTTTGAGTACTTCGTGTGTCGCAAGCCCAAGATCCGGGAGAGGCGGCTGCAGCACGTAACGGCCACCGAGGGGGACGACGTGCGCTTCCTGTGCCGGGCCGAGGGAGAGCCCATGCCCACGGTGGCCTGGGTGACGCCCCAGCACCACACGGTGACGGCCGCCAGCCGGGGCCGCGCACGCGTGCTGCCTGGGGGCACGCTGGCAGTCGCGGACACGAGGCCCCAAGACAGTGGCACCTACACGTGCGTGGCCAGCAACGCCGGAGGCAATGACACGTATTTCGCCACCTTGACCGTCCAGCCGGCCGCCAACCGGACCCAGGGCAATGGGCTCAATGAAACCCAGGTGGGCGTCCGGTTCCCGCTGGACCTCACCACCATCCTGGTGTCCACCGCCATGGGGTGCATCACCTTCCTGGGCGTGGTCCTCTTCTGCTTCCTGCTGCTTTTTGTGTGGAGTCGCGGCCGAGGGCAGCACAAGAATAACTTCTCCGTGGAATATTCCTTCCGTAAGGTGGACGGTCCAGCAGCCGCGACCGGCCAGGGCGGCGCACGCAAGTTCAACATGAAGATGATCTGAGTCGGCCCCACGGTGGGCTGGTGGGGACCTCTCAGACCTCCATCCAGTCCCGGATAATCTCCACCTATGCATATTTGTGTTCCGGGGGGTAAGCATGGAGGCCGAACGTCCTCGGTTTTTGTAGACATCTATTGGACTGTTTTTGAGCAGATCACACACCTTTTGCAGTTCCTGGCTTGTTTTCTAATGGTTTCAACCTGTCTTTTCCACCCTCTGCTGTGGCTCCTGGGCTGAGACCCAAAGCGGCTGGGGACACTCAGGGTCCAAGGTTCCCTATGCAGGTGCAGGCTGTGGCCCAAAAGCCCCTACTCGGCAGTCAGGTTCCCCAGATGCCTATGGTGGGAGGCCCCTGGGGACACTGGACAGACACAGTGCTTACAGTGGATGCCGCTTTGGCTCAATGGGCACACACAGGGACCAAGGCTGCGGGGACCCTGGGAGGACAGGGTGTGCACTGGCTCCTGTTCACTGCTACTTGGCCAATGGCCAACCTGGGGCTGCCCCAGGCCCTGCTGAGTGGGAGCCCCATCCCCCACCAGAAACTTCTACCTGCTTGGAGAAGCCATGTCCCCTACAGGACCCTCCGTCCTGCCTTGCTGTATTCCTAGATATCTGCCCGCAAGAGTGGCTGCCCCAGTCCTAGGAGAGCCTCTGCAGATGTAGTCCCCTGGGGGCAGCTTGAGCAGCAGGGGCTCAGAGGGCAGACCCAGTCACCTATCCCAACTAGTTTCCTCCCCCAGCATCCACCTCTGTCCCTTCACTTAGGGACAACAGACTGCAGCTCTCCTCCTGCCCAGCTGTGACATCTGTGGTTTCCTGGGCCCTCGGTGTCTTCCTTTACAGAACATATCTGAGCCTGCAACCTTTGCCCAGAGAGTCCAGAGAGAAACACAACTTCATGCAATCAAAGCTCAGACCAAGCTTGGCTGGGAACATGGGGACCCTTTGGTCCTGTACTCCCTCCTTAACCTCTGCATCACACGCAAACTGGTCAACAAGACACAGGGACTGGGCGGAATGGCATTCTCCAGACTCCATCCCTGAGCCATGGCAACCCTGAGGGCCCTCAAAACAACAACCAACGCTATCCAAGTGCCTTTAGAATCATTAAAAGACAGGAGGGGTACACTCCCGGCAGGGCTAGTGGTCACAAAGTGTCAGAACGTTACAGTGGGGTTCCCCATTCCCAACCTCTATCCTCACCCACTGCGTTGAACTGAAATCCAATAAAACAAACTGATTTAATACAAAAGTCAGGTTTTTATTATTATTATTCCCATAGGAGGTGGGACACAGAGCGGCTGCGTTCCTCCCTCAAGGTTAGGGAGCTGGGTGGCTCTGGCTGCAAGGGTGACCGAGATGGAAGTTGGAGGTGGCAGAGGCTGAGGCAGGAGGATCAGGAGTTCAAGGTCAGCCTCAGGTACTGTAACTGTCTGTAGACCTCAGCGCTGGGCCTCACCCGGCATGCAGGAAGTCTTAATTCTACCTCACCTCAGACACAGGGTGTCACCAGCAGCTGTGGGATGGCTCTCATCTCAGCAGGAGCTTCAGGAGCTCAAAGGCAGGTGGGCTGCAGGCGGAGACAGTTTCTATGATTGGGAAAGTGTAGGTGGCTGTGGCAGGATGTGGGAGACATTTTTACTGTGAACAGAGATGGACAGTGATTTTCCCCTGGCCATACAGCAGGCAGAATGTATAACAAATTCTAATTAGTCTTAAATAAAGCCCAGAGTCAGATATTAGGGGTGAAAGCTGAAGGATCAGAGGAGCAGTGAGACCAGCCACTGACCTTTGACCTCTACTGCACTGAGCTCCTTTTTTTATTTTTTTATTTTTTTATTTTTTATTTTTTGGTTTTTCGAGACAGGGTTTCTCTGTGGTTTTGGAGCCTGTCCTGGAACTAGCTCTTGTAGACCAGGCTGGTCTCGAACTCACAGAGATCCGCCTGCTTCTGCCTCCCAAGTGCTGGGATTAAAGGCGTGCGCCACCATCGCCCGGCTCAGCTCCTTTTTTTATTATGTATAGTGATCTGTCTAAGGCCAGAAGAGGGCGCCAGATCTCATTAGAGATGGTTGTGAGCCACCAAGTGGGTGCTGGGAATTGAACTCAGGACCTCTGGAAGAGCAGCCAGTGCTCTTAACTTCTGAGCCAACTCTCCAGCCCACTGAGCTCCTCTTTACGCCCAGCCATACACTCCTGTCTTCACCTACTAGTGCTGGGTGGGATTAAAGGCGTGGGATCCCAAGTGCTGGGATCTTTGTGTGAGCTGTTTCTCCTTTAGACCCAGACCCTGTAGCTCAGGGTGGCCTTGAAGTAACAGAGATCCCTTGGCCTCTGTCCCCGAGTCCACCACTCCCTGGCCTCTAGTGGCTTAGCTCCGCATTCTGATCCACAGGGCAGCTTTATTTGCTAAGCCATAAACAAATATCACTCCAGCAGAACAGGGCTGGAGAGTTCTCTGGACAGTGACCCCACCGAGGACATGAGCCTCAGAGAAGGCCCCAGGATGTGTTGCCTCATCTGTAGGTCTGTAGACCCCCTGAAGAGAAGTAGACACTTCTCTTGGCTGAGACACTAGCCTGTCTTTTTATAATTTATTCTTTATCTATTATTTAACAGAATCTCATGTAGCCCAGGTGGTTTTCACGAGTGCTATCTAGCTGAGGGTGACCTTGAATTTGGGATCTTCTGCCTCCCCCCCCCCCAATGCTGGGAGAGCCGCCTGCTCATCTTTGCGCCTCCCTTACCCCTACCCCAGGGCTTGCTCACTTCAGGGTCTCAATTCCTGACTTCTGTCCTCGAGGGTGCTAGAGGTGAGGGGTGTCCCTGGGAAGGAAGGCCCCTGCCCCACCCTGGCAGGGGCCAGGCCCATGTACTTTCTTCCCTTGTCAAGGGGCCCGGGCTAGCTTTGGGGGCTGAGTTCTTGGGGACTTACTACCTGTGTCCTCCTGATGTCCTCTGGGCTGGACATTATCCCAGTGTCCCGGGGAGATGACTGACACATCTTATTTATTTTTAATATTTATTATGTATACAATATTCTGTCTGTGTGTATGCCTGCAGGCCAGAAGAGGGCACCAAACTCCATTACAGATGGTTGTGAGCCACCGTGTGGTTGCTGGGAATTAAACTCAGAACCTTTGGAAGAACAGGCAATGCTCTTAACCACTGAGCCATCTCTCCAGCCCCGACTGACACATCTTATTTCCTAGGGGAGAGGTAGTCCAGGGAAAACAAACAGTCACGAGGACCACACAGCACCATTAAGGTGGGGTCACAGAACTACACAGGTGTCACCTCCATCTCAGGGGGTTCTCAGAGCAAAAGGCTTCAGTTCCTTCATAAGGCACCCTACCTGTGCATGTGCTCTCCCAACAAGTACCCCCAAATCCCCACAACAGCAAGAGTAACTCTAGTCACCCACTGGGGGCTGCTGAAGCAAGCGCTCTCACCTGGCGGCTCAACCCTCAGCAACCAGCCGCTGGGGTCTACTCAGGTCCAGGAAGAAACCACAGCCCAGAGGCTCCACACAGGGCACTTTAAAGTCCAAACAAAAAGAAAACATATTCTCAACTTGTGGTCCAAGTCTGTGATTCCAGCTACTTGGGAAGCTAAGGCAGTATTATCTCAAGGCCAACTTGTGTTGTGAAATCCTGCTTCAAAACAAAAGTGAAAATAGGCCTGGCTCGTGGGTGGAGGCCATGCCTAGAATCCCCAAGAAGGGGGCTGAGGGTGTGGTCATTGGCAAGCAGTTGCCTAGCCTGTGAAACCCTAAGTCCATCCTCAGCAGGAGGGAGATAGCTCAGTGGTTAAGAACACGCATGGGTTTACAGGATCTGGGTTTGGCCCAGCACCCATGTTGGCTGGCTTACAATGGCATCTAACTCCAGGGAATCCAATGCCCACGGTCCCTCAGGCAACCCCACATATGTGGTGCACACATTCTTGCATATATAATTCAAACAAATAAAAGTAGTAAGGCATGGTGGCATTCACCTTTAAACCCTGTACCTGAGAGGCAGAGGCAAGAGGAGCTTTGCAGCAGCCAGTTACAGTGAGATGCTGTCTCAACAGTGAAGGAAGTGCAATGGTCTCGGCCTTGCTGGGGTGGCCGGCTGTCACTAGAAGGCCTGGTAATTTGTGCACACATGGACTGTTTACCTCAGTAAAGCTACTTGGCACACCTGTGAGCACACCTTTATGGGAACAGAAACCATGAATGTGTGGTGGCAGTGATTATCTCCCCTCCTAAGGGGTTCCCCAAGGGAAAGGGGCTGTCAGGCTAGTGTGGTACTTATGATACTGCCTTCTGCTTTTGAGAGTGGCTGTGTAAACCAGGCCAGCTCGTACTTCCTCTGGGCAGTAGGAAGACGGGCATGGCCTTGTTGCTGTTTCCTAAGAAGGCTATGGTCAGGGAGAGCTGGCTCAGGGAAACGGGGAGCCTGGAGCCCGATCCCATCCCACAAGGCCTGCACTATCAGGTCCCCAACGCACCCCATCCCACCTCCCTCAGGGTGTGGGTGGTGGCAAATGTACGGGTCACCCTAACACCACACTCTAAGCCTGGTGGCTCTCCCAGCCGAGTTCCTGAAACCCCAGAATGTACAATTAATGAAAACCCAGAGACAGATATTGGGGCTCTACCTGAAGGTCAGAAAAGCCTAACAGCCAGCCACTGGCTCTAACCTCTCTCTGAAGTGGCGATTCTGCCCCAGGAATCCTCAGAATGAGACTGTGACTAAGAGCTGTCTCCTCCCATTTTATATTCCTCTCTATGCCTGGTTTCTATGGCAAATTAGCATGGCCACTGGGATTGGAGGTGTCACCACTGCCTGCCCTGCTAAGGCTGATGCGGGACTGTTTTACTCTGACCTTCAGGCAAGTTATTAAAATACAAACATCAGGGGCTGGAGAGATGGCTCAGTGGTTAAGAGCACCGCCTGCTCTTCCAAAGGTCCTGAGTTCAATTCCCGGCAACCACATGGTGGCTCACATCTGTAATGAGGTCTGGTGCCCTCTTCTGGCCTGCAGGCATACACACAGACAGAATATTGTATACATAATAAATAAATATTTAAAAAAAAATACAAACATCACTACATTGGAAGCTCAAGAAACTGCTTTTGGTGGTCCAGTGGGACATATGACCCCAGGACCCCTATGAGGGTGGCTGTCATTAGCTGAATCTACCTGGGTCCCCAAGCAAACCATACGTTCATACGTCACTACTAGAACAAAACCTAGGACAGTAGCACCAGCCAGTCAGCCCAGAAATCATGAGAAGAGCAGCAAGACCATGAAATTCTAAGACATCCTTGGCTACATAGGGAGTTCAAGGCTGGCCTGGGGTATGAAAGACCCTACTTGAGAAATAACAGGATGGAATTATGTTGCTAGCAGGGGAAATCAGGTCTCCATAAAGGCAGGCAGCTATTTCTGTGAGCTTGTGTAACCCCACAGCACCCCATGTGCCCAAGAGGGAAAGGTATTTCAAGGATGGCTGATGCTGGAACGTGGGGCTGCCTGGCCACTGCCAAGGCCTAACCTTCCTCCCTGCAACCCCTGACCCTGCCATGCACACACTCTAGACCACCCACATTCACCTGCTGCACGGGTGCTGTTACTTTAACTCCTATGTCCTATTTACAACCCAGCCCCAACCCCACTCCAGTGGCAGGAGTACCCATGTCCACCCCGGACAGCTGAACAGGCAGCTTTGGCCCAGCCTGTCCCTCACACTCCACCGTAGCCAGCAGGAGACACTTCAGCCCTTTCAAAGTACACGGTAGTCACCTTTAGTCAGGTGCCTGAGGAGCAGTCAGACCCCACAGCTTCACAACTGTCTAGGACACCCCAGCCCCACCACCCACTTGGGTGGCTTAGTAGTGCCTGGAGGGCAGGACTTCAATATCCCAGAGCCCTCCCTGGTTCTGTGCAAACACCACCCACAGTCACCCAGTAGACTGGAGCCCAACCCAGGCCCCAGGGCAGGACACAGACACAAGACACTAAGCGAGATCACTTTATTGGATTTGAGCCAGGGAGGTGACACTATCTATCTCTGCCAGGATTCAAAAAAGGCTGCTCTAGCACAGGGCACCTGATCACCTTAAACATCAATAAAAAAAGTAAAATAGAAACCTTTATTTAGAATTAAAGCCAACACTTGAGTGTGACAAACACAGCATTCAGTTCGAAGAAGCACCCCACTAGTGGAGTGAGTGTTTATTCTGCACAATCACGACATGTGGACAAACCCGGGAGAGCACAGGGACACTGGGCAGGGCTGGCACCTAGTCTTCCTCGCCCGGGTCCTCTCTCTCCAGCGTGTAGACCATGAAGCAAGCATCGGGTCTCTTGGGGACGAGGGGATGCCCGGGTCTCACAATCTCAAAGCCAAGAAAGCTGAAGGTTCGGAGCAGGGTGGCTGTGGGGGACACACAGTCAGAGCCTGGGGTGCCAGAGCTTCCCTCCCTGGGGAGCCCACAGCAACACCCACCTCTGTCCTCACGGTTCTTGGGGAAGCAGATGAAAACATGGTCGGCCCGGAGCTGCTCCTCTGCAAACTCCAGAAGAGCTGTGAAACTGAGGGGAGCAGGTGGCCATTAGCCACCTGGGCCCAGACCCCAGATCCCCGATAGTCCCAGAGAGAAGTGGCCCACCTGTCCTTGCTGCCCTCAGGCAGGGGCCCAGCTGGGAGCTCGATGTAGAGGCCACCACCGTTCCACACTGCCCTCCAGGTGACCTGCGTGGTCTCCGTGAGTGTGGACTGGATGCTCAGGACCCTGGTCTTGTCGTTAGACGTTGGCTCCTCTGTCACATTCAGCCGCTCGTCCTGGGGAAGCAGGGCTTTCAGGATGGCCAGCTCAGCATGCAGAGGCAGGCACCAGGGCTCCCCACGGGTACTCACAGAGTAGAGGACGCTAGCTGAAAGACTGTGATCCCGCTGACTGTTCCCTCGCCCACCTGGGATCTTCAGGGGTGGGTGAGGGACATCAGGAGCACCACCGAGGCCCTGGACCCAGGTTACTACAGCAATGGAGGGCAACCCTAGAACTGCAGGAGACAGTGCGTAAGTGCAGGAAGTGGTGGGACCCCAGGGCTTTCAACTCAAAAAGCCACTGAGGACAGTGGTCCCAGCTCACTGACCCTCACCTCTGTGGCTCTGCCTCTTCTGGAGCAAAGTAGGGCCCCATCAGGGCCTCAGGCTGTGTCATCTCGGCACTGTGGTCCACAGCAGGGAGCTGGGCCATCCCTCTCCCCTTGCTGCCAAGGCAACCCACCATATACCAGGCCACCTCGCTCCTTTCTGAAGCTCAGGCCTAGAGCTTCCCACTCTCCTCTCCAGCTACCAGTGGTCCCTGAACTTCACCTCAACCAAGTCCCCTCCCCTTCCCACTGTCACCCAATAGGACCCATCACAGCCCTTATCAGTTCAGTCACCCCAAAGCCCTCCCTCCACTACCCGCACCCTTCCCAAACTAGTTCCCATCCTGCACCCTTTAGGTGAGACCCCCACACACATCCCAACCAAGTCACTGCACAGACCAACTGCTAAGTGGGCCCAGAATCCACACACCCTGCCCAGAACCAGGCTCTTCCACCCGCTGCCACCCCAACCCACTCCATGTCCCCCAACACCTGGCCACTTTCAAGGCTCTCCCAAAACTGATCCAAGTCCATTCACAGTACTGGAATCCTCAACAGGCAAACACCAAATCCAACCTAAACCCTAAATCTAATCCCAACCTCTCCCCTACCTGCGACCCTCTAAACCCACACAAGCTCCTCCCCCAAACCCCACCAGATCCCACCATAAAATGAGTCCTCGATGTGGAGTCAAATCTAACTCCAGTGCCTCCAACAGTACCCCAAATTCGAGTCTTCCGTTAACACCTTTCAGATGGAAACACAGACCCTCCCCTCTAGAGGACACACGGCTTGTCAACCCACGTCCCCCCAACCTAACCCCATATCCTCCACCACCTGGCATCAGATCCGAAACGCAAATCTCAAAAAATCAAGTCTCCAATCCCCTTCCCGGATCCTCCCCAAATCTTGGGCTCAGCTCGCAAACCCCGGAATCCGATTAGAACTCCAGGTCTGACCCATCTTCGGGCAAATATTGACGCACCCCATTCTTCAACCAAACCAATCCCTAGTCCTCAACCTGAGACTCCCTAATCCCACTCGAATCCCAAATCCGCATCCGTGACCCGCGCCTCTGGCCCCGCCCCGTCCCACCCCCGGCGCGATTGTGGCCTCCACAAAGGGGCGGATCTCGCGCTGCCGAGACTTATCTGGCGCCCCGAGGCCGACCCCGCTCCGGGCCTGCGCGCACTGCGCCTCCCTCTACGGCCTGCGCGGACGCCGCTTCTGGGAGCTTCGCCGTGGCGGGGACAGGGACCTCACCTTTCGCTGCTGCAGCCGCCGCGGCTGTACTGACTAAGAAGCGGCATGGTGCGGCTAGCGTGGAGCGTGGCGCTGCGTTTATCCCCTTCCTTCTCTCTGGCGAAGCAGTGGCTGTTGAGAATCCGCTGCAGGGAGGATTTCACCATCCGGCCGCTGGGGTCCGAAACCAGCAAAACCTCCGCAGCACTCTCCGCGCCGCCGCCGCTGCTCGCCGTTCGCAAAATGGCGCCGGCGCTGACGCCCGCATTTATATGCGTCGTCACCGGAGGCCACGCCCCTACACGCAGGCGTGAACGCGGCTGCGTGCGCTGTTGGAGGAACGGGGTGGGGCCATGACGGCCGCCGCGAAAAAAAAAAAAAACCAACCGCGTCCCGCCTCCTCCGATCTCTGATTGGAGAAGATGGGAAAACAGACGGAAGGTTTCCGTTGATGATTAGCTGTCGCCTGGAGAATCCCGCCCTCGAGTGTTTGCGTCACTCTGCAGCAGGCAAGACAGGAAGAAGCAGACGCGTCCCGCCCCTGAAAGACTCTGATTGGTCAGTGTACGAAAATGGACAGACTTGGTCCCATTGAGTATTGGCTGGCACTCTAACGAGCCCGCCTCGAGCTTTTGTGACGTAAGGGGAGGAGCCTTGGTGACGCCACAAAGCCCCGCCCGCCCGGGCCCCACGGCTAGGCCGCTGGGTACCTAGGCCTTGCGCGGTGGTGCGGTCCGCGCTTCCTCCACCTCTTCCCGTGGTCGCTACGCCCTGGGGACCCCGGCCCCAGAGTGATTGGTTGGTAACTCCCGAGGGTGTCTGAGGCTGAGATACGCCGCTGGCTGGGCGCCCATCCCCCTACCCGACGGAATCATCTAATGACCTTGTAATAACGGATAATTACGTTCTAAATTGGGACTCGTTGTTTTGAAAACAATTTACAATTTAAAAGAAAATTAAGTTAAATATTTAAAAAGTTAAGATATTCCAAACTAGAGAAATATTTCAAGTCAAATTTAAGCAAAATTTTAAAACAAAAATGGAAAAAATTAAACAAAAAATTCATAGATCCAGTTTGAAGGGTTTTCCCTGTTTTCTTTCTTATTTTCATCTCCTTTCTGTCTTTCTCTCTCCCCTCTCCTCCTCCTCCCTCCCCCAGGATTTCTTTGTGTAGCCCTGGCTGTCCTGGAACTCGCTCTGTAGAGCAGGCTGGCCTTGAACTTGGAGATCCACCAGCCTCTGCCACTACTTTGTGTGTGTATGTGACACAGAGAGAGAGAGAGAGAGAGAGAGAGAGAGAGAGAGAGAGAGAGAGAGAGAGAGCGCACACACAAATTACAGTGTGAGCCAATTCAGGAAAAGTCTGTGGTAGTGATGTCCAAGCTGAGGTAAGAGGATTGCTGAGTTCCAAATAATCCTGTACTGAAAAAAATTCCACGTCTTTAAATGACCGAATAAAATCCAGGAAGCTGGGCAGTAGTGACTGTGCTTTTAACCCCAGTCCTCAGAAGGCAGAGGCAGGTGAATCTCTGTGAGTTTCAGGCCAGCCTGGTCTACAGAGTGAGTTCCAGAATAGCCAGGGCTACACAGAGAGACCCTGTCTCAAAAAACAACAAAAATTCAGCCATTTCTAGAGATGACTTAGTGGCTGAGTTCTTCCTGCTCGTGTAAACTCAAGTTTGGTTCCCTGCGTCCCTGCAGGGAGCCAGCATCATTGTAGTCTTGCTTCCAAGAGTACCTGCGCACACATGTGCACACACACACAATTTTTTTAATCAAATTGAAAAAGTGGCTCACCAGAGAGTGCCTGCTGCTCCTGCAAAGGACCGAGTTCAGTTCCCAGCACCCACATCAGGTCAGCTGAGCTCCGTCTTCTGTCTGCCTCACACCGACACGCCCAGGTGTGTACTCACACTCAGCCACACAGAGATAACCTATGAAACCGGGAAGGACTGGGTGCAGAGAGAAGCCCAGGGGCAGAGCTGGCTCTTCCAGAGGACCTGTATTCACATGCAGCTCACAGCTGACTGGAGTTCCAGTTCTAGGAGATCTGACCCCCATTCTGACCTTTGTGGGCACCTGTACCCACATGGTGCACAGACATGCATGCAGACAAAACATTTATTATTTTTATTTTTCAAGACAGGATTTCTCTGTAGCCCCAGCTGTCCTGGAGTTTATTCAGTAGACCAGGCTAGCCTACTACTGTGTCTTTTGAGACTAAACTTGGTCAAATATAGCCTATTTGAACAGCACCTTGACTTAAACAGCCATATTTCACTTCCAGGTTAAAATCAGAACGAGGTTCATGTTTGGAATGCGTAGCTGTGGGAAGGAAAGTCAGTGGTCTCTGCTGGTCAGTGGGGACAGCTTCGGATGGAGTCCAAACCTCGTCCTCACCAAGCCAAAGACTCCCTTCACCCCATGCCAAGTCAGTAAAGTCCATTCTTGTGGGGCTGCCTTTCACACTGCGTAAACAAACGTGCACTTTCCTGCGGCTGGAGAAAGGGCTCAGCAGTTGAGCATTTATCGCTCTTGCAGAGGATGCGGGATCAGTTTCCAGCATCCACAGCAGTGACCTAAGAGCACCTGCACCCGCACAGTGAACATAAACTCACACATGAAAAAGCTTAACTCTTAGACCACACTTCCTTGCACAGTTCTGTGATGCCGTGTGCTGGGGTTGAACACAGGGTCCCATATACAGAAGTGTACTCCTGAGTGACCTTCAGTCAGAAGGTCACTGGTTTTCTTCAAACTCCTCTGTGGCGGGCTCAGGGGCAGAGCCCCGCCCAGAATCCCCAGTGAGGGGCTGGGGGCGTGGTCAGGGTGGAGCCCCGCCTAGAATCCCCTGACCCTGGGTTCCCCACCCAGTACTATAGAAGAGTAAAACCCACAGCAGTGGCCCTCTTGAGTTCTAGTACAGACTCTCCCGGTCACAGAAGATTCTGCCCATTTTGTACTTACAAGTTGAGGCACTGTGATTACGAAAAACAAATCCTGCAGGAGAAACCAACCCAATTTCTGGTAAATGCTTCCTCTTTTCTGTTGCCAATTTTAGCAGAGGCTCGCACCCCCCACAAGTAGCATGGAAGCCTTAACTTCCGCGATACTCATTTGGGTTTCTTTTTTCTTTCTTCCTTTTTTTTTTTTTTTTTTTGGTGAAGCTAGAGCCTTTATTCACCGCTTAGGCAGTCTGGGATTGTCCTCCCCTCCCGAGGATTCCAGGGTGACATCAGAACTGTTCTAGACCATAGCTGTCTTCTCCGGGTGGCTGAAGGCGGAGCTCTGTTCTCGGGTGGCCACAAGCACCGTTTCTAGATGTCCAGTGTCCGGTGCTGATAATCACCCAACCCTGCCATGGCTTCCAACGTTGCCTCCGGAGACGGCTACTTAAACCATGGGGTCCCCGTATGTGCCGGCCTCCTCGATGGCCAGGCTGTAGCTGCCACCTGCGCCTCCCTAGTTGGTGCTGGTTAGGATCCTCATCCAGCCCCTCTCACCCCAAGGTTCGCCCCATGAATTACGTCAGTCACGGAGATGATGATGTCTGGTCGTGGTGCTGCTCAGCGTAGATGCCTCCAGTGTAGTCCACCATCTTCTCCGATGGGACCGTTGGTGTAGATCTCTGCCGTCATCTTCTCCCTACCAGACAGGGAGCCATAGTCACCCACTCTCCAGAGGGTGTAATTCTGGGTGGGATGGCACTCTGAATTTGGTACAGATCCCACACTGGTTAAAGTTGTTGCAGGTCTCATCGGGGATGCCATGCTTACGGGCATATGCGGGTTGCACACTGGAAGGTCATTGCCACAGTCGATGGGGGGGGGGGTCGATGTTGATGGGTCTGCCATGGCGCTGCTGCTACCATCGGCCCAGGAGGAGCCACAGTACTGTGGGACATGCTGGTTCCTGGTGACGCTGACATGGTTGACACCGTCCACACTTCTCCAGCCCTAGTTCTTGGGGATGTCCGATGCAGCCGAGGATAAGTCCTGCGCCCTAGCTGGGCCTGGGGGTCCCCGCGAAGGGGCCATAGCAGGTCTGGCCCGCGCCGCACCGTCAGCAACAACAGCACCAGCCACGGCTGCAGCAGCGACCCGACGAAGCCATGCTCCTGCTCCTCGGCCTGCTTGGATCCGGGATCATGCACCGGACCTTCGACCCCTTGACCTGACCAGCGACCCACTCATTTGGGTTCCTTATTCTATTACATTTTATGTCTTTGTTGTGTGTACTGTGTGTGTCCATGTGCAGAGGTCAGAGGGCAATCAGCGATCAGTCTGACCACCCACCATGTGGGTCCCTGAGATCAAATTCAGGTTGCCACCGTGGCCTGAAAGCACCTTTACTCACTAAGCCATCTTGCCAGCCCCCAAAGAGGAGCGTGTGCCAATGTAACACACCTAGCTGGCTGGGACCAAGCAGGAATCTGACTGGGCCTGGGAGGTCAGAAGAGGGCAGCGGATCCCCCAGAATTGTGTTTACAGATGTTTGTGGAAAGCTATATGGGTGCTGAAACTGAACCCCAGGCACAGTTTCAGGCCAACCTGGTCTACAAGGTGAGTTCCAGGACAGCCAGGGCTACACAGAAAAGCCCTGTCTCTAAAAAACAAACAATACGAAAAAGAAAGAAAGGAAGGAAGGAAGGAAGGAAGGAAGGAAGGAAGGAAGGAAGGAAGGAAGGAAGGAAGGAAGGAAAAGAAAAGAAAAGAAAAGAAAAGAGAAAGAAGAGTTAGCACTCTTAAGCACCAAGCATCGGCTGAAATCTTGATCCTCTAGCTTCTCAGATCACATCTTGGGGTGTGAGCCACTTTACACGGTTGTGTATTCCAGCCTCCTGATATTGGTCATTGCTGCGGAGAGAATCCCGGGCCGCTGGTGTGCGAGACTGGCTTCTACCCACTTTGCTATTTTTAAAATTTTTTTTGATACAGAGTCTCAAGTAGCGGGTGTGGGGGGGTCCTCAAACTCACTAAGTAGCAGAGAATGGCCTTGAATTACTGAACTTCCTATCACAGCCTCCCAAGTAGTAAGAGATTTAAAATTCTGAGTTTATTCTCTGCTGGGGTTGGACCTTCCTGGTGGGGCTCCACCTGTGACCATGCACCCACGGCACACACCTGTGGGCAGTCAGAGGCGAGCTTGGGTGAGAGGTTCAGTTCTTACATCTGGTGGACCCTGGGGACTAAACTCAGGTGAGCAGGTTTAGCGAGAGCACTAAGCCATCTTTTCTGCCTGTAGTTTGTGTTTTGAACAGGACTTGCTCTTGCGCCCAGGTTGGCTTGAAGATCTTTTTGCCTCAGCCCCCCAAAGGATCCACGATGCCCAGCTGCCGAGGAACCTTCGGGACCTGGTATTCAGTATGTAGACTGCTGAGCTGAGTCCCTGTGTCCGTGTGTCAACAAGCAGGACTCCGGACGCAAAGGACAAGGGTCAGAAGCATAGAGGCTTGCTCCAGGGTAGAAGGAGAAAACTGACTTCCGAAGTAGTCCTTTGACCCTCCAAGGATACCAGTCCCCACTCCCCCAATCCCCACTCCCAGACAAGCACACACAGGATGAATAAAACGACATTTAAATTGTTAAGTGAATTTAAGAATAAGCAAGCATGATACCACACAACTGTCAGTCCAGTACTCAGGGAACTGAGACAGGAGGATTGGTGTTAAGTTAGAGTTTAGCCTGGGCTACAGTGTGGAACTGTCTGAAAACAGCCAAGACAAGAGGCAGTTCATAATGGCACAGCCTTTAGTTCCAGCACTCAGGAGGCAGAGACAGGCAGATCTCTGTGAGTTCGAGGCCAGCCTGGGATACATAGGGAGTTCCAGGACAGCTAGGGCTACACAGAGAAACCCTGACTCAAATAACAGCAGCTGTTAGCATTCAGGCATTGATGCTGCCTGCTCTCAGGGACCAACAGGGCCCTGAGCAGCTGCAGTTGGCAACACTGTAGCTTCCACAGCCCCCAGGAAGAGCTCTTCCTTTTTTTTTTTTTTTTGGTTTTTCGAGACAGGGTTTCTCTGTAGTTTTTGGAGCCTGTCCTGGAACTAGCTCTGTAGACCAGGCTGGTCTCGAACTCACAGAGATCCGCCTGCCTCTGCCTCCCGAGTGCTGGGATTAAAGGCGTGCGCCACCACCGCCCGGCGAAGAGCTCTTCCTATGCACCTGTGCGTGCAACATCCCTGTAGAACAAGCAAGTCCTTCTCCCCTCTCTCTGCTCTCCCTCGGAGACTGTCTCTGCCCCGCCACTAGCCCTCCCACATGAGCCCCTTTGCATGGCGTGGTTTTGCAGCTGTCCCTTGGCTCCAACCTGCCAAGGTCGCCTTTCACTGCTAAACTATTACAACAACAACAAACATCAATAACTAACAAGTTTTAACAGGGGGAGGAAGGCCGGACAGATGGTTCAGCTGTTAAAGGCTGGGCTCACAAACAACGTGGGGCTCCCCATCTCCGCGCTCCAGCGGGCCTGACTCAGCACGGCCGAAGCCTGCGGAAAACTCTTGTGGCCACCGTCTCCACCACAGCTGCTGCTCAGCGATAATGCCCAGCCCCTGCCACTGCCCAGGGTTGGGCCAGGACAGCATGCAGAGGCAGGGAATGAGTCCTGTAGGGCCATACTGAACTGGCCGATCTTAGAGTGGGAGTTCTTTTCCAGTAGATACTGCTTCCGTTTTTTTCAAGTATTTATATTAATGAACTATAGAAATGAACCCTGAAAATATAGTCTTTATATTTATAATATTTTATTTAAAAATATATATAGCCAGGCAGTGGTGGTGCATGCGTTTAATCCCAGCGCTCGGGCGGTAGAGATCTCTGTGAGTTCGAGGTCAGCCTGGTCTATAGAGTGAGTTCCAGGACAGGCTTCAAAGCTACAGAGAAACCCTGTCTCAAAACAAACAAAGAAAAAAAAAAGAGAAAGGAGAACATAGTTGTTAAGGACAAAGATGGGTCAGTGGCTGGAGCACCGGCCACTCCTGCAGAGGACCTGGGTTCGATTCCCAGCACCCACGTTGCAGCTCACAGTTAATTGCCTGTAACTCCAGCTCCCTAGGATGGAACACCTCACACAGACACATGTGTGGGTCAAACACAAACTCATTTTAAAAATAGAAATAAGGCTGGGCGGTGGTGGCAGGCACCTTTAATCCCAGCACTCGGGAGGCAGAGGCAAGCAGATCTCTGTGAGTTCAAGGCCAGCCTGGTATACAAGAGTTAGTTCTAGGACAGGCCCAAAAGCTACAGAGAAATCCTGTCTCGAAAAAACAAACAAAGCCGGGCGTGGTGGCGCACGCCTTTAATCCCAGCACTCGGGAGGCAGAGGCAGGCGGATCTCTGTGAGTTCGAGACCAGCCTGGTCTACAAGAGCTAGTTCCAGGACAGGCTCCAAAGCCACAGAGAAACCCTGTCTCGAAAAACCAAAAAAAAAAAAAAAAAAAAAGAATTCTCCATACAGGTTTCAGAGGACCCAGGACTTCTAGAGAGACACAGGAAGTAGGAGGGAGAGACAGAAAGATTCCTGGGCCCTTTGGAATCAGAGAAGGAGAGAAACAGGAGGTCTCTGGTCGCTTCTCAGCAGCGTCTCTGATCATTCAGGTTCTTACCCCAATATTTGATTCCCGAGTTTTTATTAATGGTCGAAAAATCTAGATAAATGCCGGGCGGTGGTGGCGCACGCCTTTAATCCCAGCACTCAGGAGGCAGAGGCAGGCGGATCTCTGTGAGTTCGAGACAAGCCTGGTCTACAAGAGCTAGTTCCAGGATAGGCTCCAAAACCACAGAGAAACCCTGTCTCGAAAAACCAAAAAAAAAAAAAAAAAAAAAAAAAAATCTAGATAAACTCATCATCTTGTGCCCAACACAGGAGAAGATCACAAGACAGCTGTGCACCTTCAGCTTTGTAGCCTCTGGAGTTAGACCCCGACCAGTGTTCTCCCCTCCTGGCATGTGGGTTTCTCCTGCCTGTTCCCCCGCCTCCGTCCGCTTTATAGCCTCTGGAGTTACCACCCCAGACCCAGTGTCCTCCCCTCATGTGGGTTTTTCCCGCCTGTCCCCTGCTTGCTCTCTCTCACCGCGGGTTGCAGGCTTTCCCTGAACTGCCCTCCCTGGGCTGCACCCGCTAGCACCTGCTCAGGTTTCTACTGCTTCCCCCAAGGCCACACACCCTCATCCCTGGCAGCAGGTAAGCTGCTCAGGTGCCCTAGGCCAGGCCTGTGCAGTGCAGCGGCAGCGAGCTGCGACCCCAGCTCCTGACTGGGCAACCCCCTCCCCCTCTCCCCCCATCTCACCCCATCACCCCCCCATCCCCGCCCCCCACCCCACACTCTGCCCTACCTAGAACTGCTGCTACTGCTGCTGCCTCCATCCCTCCCACCCTCCTGCACAGCTCTGCTGTTGCCAGACAGGGTTTCTCTGTAGCTTTGGAGCCTGTCCTGGAACTAGCTCTTGTAGACCAGGCTGGTCTCGAACTTACAGAGATCGCCTGCCTCTGCCTCCCGAGTGCTAGGATTAAAGGTGGGCGCCGTCACTACCAGCAAAGCAACACCTGAGAATTCTCAAGAAGGGAATTAGATTTGTTTGTTTGTTTGTGGTGTGTGTGTGTGTGTGTTTGTGTGCTGAGTTCGATTCCCAGCAATGACGTGGTGGCTCACAAACATCCGTATTGAGATTTGGTGCCCTCTTCTGGCCTGCAGGTGTACATGTCAGAATACTTTATACATTTAAAAAAGTTGTTCGATATTTGCACCAAGTATGAAAAATTGGCTGAGAAGATACAAGCCTTAGGGGGGCTGGAGAGATGGCTCAGAGGGTAAGAACACTGGCTGCTCTTCCGGAGGTTCCGAGTTCAATTACCAGCAACCACATGGTGGCTCACAACCATCTGTAATGAGACCTGGTGCCTTCCTTGCCAGCATTGTATGCTTAATAAATAAATAAATCTAAAAAAAAAAAATAAGATACAAGCCTTAGAAAGAACTGCTGATGAAATGGAGAAAGATTTTCACACACAGAGGACTCTAGAGCAGAACCATCGCATGAAACTGGAGAGGAGCATCCAAGGTTTCTAGAAGACCAATGTTGTTTCTTTTTTTAAAAAAAAATATTTATTTATTTATTTATTATGTATACAATATTCTGTTTGTATGACTGAAGGCCAGAAGAGGGCGCCAGACCTCTTTAGAGGTGGTTGTGAGCCACCATGTGGTTGCTGGGAATTGAACTCAGGACCTTTGGAAGAGCAGGCAATGCTCTTAACCACTGAGCCATCTCTCCAGCCCCCCAACGTTGTTTCTTTTTTATAATTTATTTAATTTTATTTTATCTGCATTGGTGTGAAGATGTCAGATCTCCTGGAATGGGAGCTACAGACAGTTATGAGCTGCCATGTGGTTCCTGGGAAATGAACTCAGGTCCTCTGGAAGAGCAGCCAGTGCTCCTAACCCCTGAGACATCTCTCCAGCCCCCAACTTTTTTTTTAAGTGTGCCTCACCACCACGTGGTTATTTATTTATTTATCTATTTATTTATTATGTATACAATAGTCTGTCTGTGTGTATGCCTGCAGGCCAGAAGAGGGCACCAGACCTCATTACAGATGGTTGTGAGCCACCATGTGGTTGCTGGGACTTGAACTCAGGACCTTTGGAAGAGCAGGCAATGCTCTTAACCTTTGAGCCATCTCTCCAGCCCCCTCCAGCACCCAACTTTATTTTTTTTTTCCAAGACAGGGTTTCTCTGTGGTTTTGGAGCCTGTCCTGGAACTAGCTCTTGTAGACCAGGCTGGTCTCGAACTCACAGAGATCCGCCTGCCTCTGCCTCCCAAGTGCTGGGATTAAAGGAGTGCGCCACCACCGCCCGGCTCTATTGAAAATTAAAGCCGACTTTGGAGTTGGAGCGTGGTTTTCCTCTTCACTAAACCCAAGCATGCGTGTTAGAGGAAAATCCAGTCTCCGTCTCATGGCAGAAGAGTCGCCTGGCGTGGGACAAGAGAAAAACCAAGAATAAGGGACTATTCTGTTGCTACTAATTCATAGTCCTTTGGTTTTATTTTAAGGAATAAATATTATCTCAATTTTCTCAGAGTCCCCTACAGATGTTGCCTCCAGACAGTGGAAAGTAATTTTAAGAGCACAATGCCCACATTCCCAAGAGGTTGGGCGGGTGGGTTTTGGTTGGTTGGTGCATTATGGATGTTTAACATCATTTGGGGGGTTGGTTAAAAGTTATTATTGTTCATGGTCAGGGAGAAAACTAAACAAAAGAGGTTAGATTTTAAAAAAAAAAAGCCAGGCAGTGGTGGCACACGCCTTTAATCCCAGCACTTGGGAGGCAGAGGCAGGCAGATCTCTGTGAGTTCGAGGCCAGCCTGGTCTACAAGAGCTAGTTCTGGGACAGGCACCAAAGCTACAGAGAAACCCTGCCTAGAAAAACCAAAAAAAAAAAAAAAAAAAAAAAGAAGAAGAAAAGAAAAACCAAAAAATTAATTAATTAATTAATTCGATTTAATTAAATAAAAAAAGAATCTCTTTCTAAGAAGATTTAAAAAGGGGGAGAAATATAAGAATGATTGGATAAAAATATTTATTATTGAATCTACTTTTAAACTAAACAGCAACTATTAATCTCAAATGTTTTATATTGGTATGAATTTTTATATATTGATACAAATTTAAGGGTTTTTCCTTACAATATACTGTATATATGTTTTTACTCTTTTTAAAATATTGCACCTATGAAGCTCATTTGAAACTGTAATGTAAAGTTCTAGGACTTGAAATCTATTATTACAAACTATTTAAGATAATTGAATGCAGGGAAGTCGTTAGTCATCTGTAACAATCAAATTTATAGTCATGTTCGGTATGTTTTCAAGGCTAAACAGATATATTTTAGGTAGACAGGTGGCCTTCAAGTACTTCAGAGACCTACAGAATATGGTATTTAAACTATTTTAATAACATAAGGCTTTGTATGACAGATGTCTGCTCTTGGCAGCACCAATTTACTTCAAAAATGGATGCTAGGCATAAAAGAGCTTCCTTGGGGAGTTTTCTTTCATTTGTGGAAAAGTTAGCTACTGGGCAAGAAAGTGCCCTTGCCTTGACTGCTGACAGTATGCTGTACAAACTGGACAAGCAGGACACAAAGGAAAAAGGCTGCTGAACTTTACCAAAACAAGGTGGGGAAGTCCTTCAAAAATTCCTGTTTCACAGAAAAGCCTGTCAGATATTCTAGGCCCGTAGGTTGGAGACAGATGACCCAACATTGCAGAGGAACCTTGGGAAACTGTCCAGGTAGGTAATCAGCTGTCTCTGTCATCTCTAAAGCTTTGAAAATTACTTGTTCTGCATTTCATTGTTTACTCAGGCATTGTTATATCCTTCTGGGATCTTTGGTGAGATTGAAGAATAGATATTGTTACAATTTTCCTTGTTAACAAAGTTGGAAAAGACACCCACAAAAGATACGTAAAGTTTATAATGGTGAAGAGACATAAGAGCTTCAATTGTTTATGAAAGAATATGTCTTAAGGTCTAGGTTGGAAATACAAGCTACGTTAAAAAGTTAATTAGGTATAAAACTTTGACCTCACCAAGATAGAATAGATAGCAGACCATTTTCTCCAAAACTGCCAAACACAAGTGGACTGGACATTGTGAATGTAATTGTACCTGATAATTGTTCTTATTGTATATATTTTTATTATGTTTAGAGTTAAAACCTTTCTTTCCACTTTAGTCAAAAGAGAGGAATGTTGTGGCACATTTGTTCACACAGATATCCCGAGGACTTTTTATAATTTATTTAACTTTTATGTGCACTAGTGTGAAGGTGTCGGATTCCCCAGAACTGGAGCTACAGACAGTGTGAGTCGCCGTGCGGGTGCTGGGAATTGAACTTGGGTGCTCTGGAAGAGTAGCCACTTCTCTTAACTATTGAGCCTTCTCTCCAGTCCCACCCTGAGATTGTTAATAAAGTTTACCTTAAATCAAGAGGGCAGAGATAGCAACAAGCTGACCAGAATTAGCCATAGAGTGTTCTAGGAGCTGCTCGCTTGTTCCTGGCTGCTTAGCCCAAAATAACCACACAGAAACCATATTATTTAAATGACTGCTTGGCCTATTAGCTCTAGCTTCTTATTGGCTAACTCTTCAATCTTAATTTAACCTATTTCTATTAATCTCTGTATCGTCATGTGGCTGTGGCTTACTGGCAAGGTTCTGGCATGTCTGTTCCTGGTGGTGGCTACATGACATCTCCCTGACTCCGCCTTCTTTCTCCCAGCATTCAGTTTAGTTTTCCCACCTAGCTCTGTTCTGCCCTTCCAGGACCAAGACAGATTCTTTATTCATTAACCAATAAAAGCAGCACATATTCAGGAGGACCTCCCACACCAATAGAGGTTCTGGACGACCCAGGATAGAGAGATACAGGAAGCAATAGAGAAGGCCTTAGAGAGTTTTGCAGGCCCTTTTGCATTGGGGAAGGAGAGAGAGAGGAGGACAATCAGGCTTTTTTGTTTTGTTTTTGTTTTTTTGCTGGGTGGTGGTGGTGCACGCCTTTAATCCCAGCACTCAGAAGGCAGAGGCAGGCGGATCTCTGGGAGTTCGAAGTCAGCCTGGTCTACAGAATATAGTTCCAGGACAGGCTCCCTGTCTCAAAAAAAAACAAAACAAAACAAAACAAAAAAACAAAACAAACAAACAAAAAACCCATTTTTTACTCAAATATTTCACTCCTGAGGTTTTTTTGGGTTTTTTGTTTGTTCATTTCTTTGTTGTTTTTTTTTAATATTTATTTATTTATTATGTATACAATATTCTGTCTGTGTGTGTGCCTCCAGGCCAGAAGAGGGCACCAGACCTCATTACAGATGGTTGTGAGCCACCATGTGGTTGCTGGGAATTGAACTCAGGACCTTTGGAAGAGCAGGCAATGCTCTTAACCGCTGGATCCATCTCTCCAGCCCCCATTTCTTTGTTTTTAAGACAGGACTTCTCTGTGTAGTTTTGGAATGTGTCCTGGTGTTCTGTAAACCAGGCTGGCCTTGAACTCACAAAGATTTCGCCTGCCCCTGCCTCCCAAGTGCTGAAATTAAAGGTGTGCACTACCACTGCCTGGTTCCAAGTTTTTTTTTAAATTTACTTTTATTTATTATTTTATTTATTAGTTTATTATGTATTCAGTGTTCTGCCTGCATGTATCCCTGCAGGCCAGAAGAGGGCACCAGATCAGATGGTTGTGAGCCACCAGGTGGTTCCTCAGAATTGAACTCAGGACCTCTGGAAGAGCAGGCAATGCTCCTAAGCTCTGAGCCATCTCTCCAGCCCCTTGTAAAGGGTTTATAAAGACAAAAACCACAAAGCAGTCACAAGATTACAGTCTCAAAATACAAAATTCCTTATCCTGTATCTCAATTGGCTAACGGTGAGGGAAAGCTCAGCTGTTGGTTCCTGATAGGCTGTTAGTATCTAAGGGGGCTAGCACAGCACCCCGTTACGTCCTCACACATCTGCTGACCCTGTGCTAACCCAGCTGATGGGGGAAGTAGGGTGGGGGAGTGGGCTGCAGCCGGCGACTTTGTTCTCTGTTAGCTAATACTTCCCCTAAAGAGGGGTCTTACGGCCTTAGCTTATCCTGGGGGCCCAGCCTTTCACTTTACACCCTGTCCCAAAACAAAAGCTGGCGGCTATGCAACTGAAGAGGCAAAAGTGTCAGGTTCAAAGTCAGCCTGGTTCCAGGCCATCCAGGATTACGGACTGCACCTGTCATCGAGCGTCTTTACCCAGTGATGCCCGACGACCGAGTTCAGTCCACGTGGTGGGAGGCCAGTACCAGGGAACAGACCCTGCAAGCTTCGTAGTGTGGGTGCCTGCCTACACACACACACACACACACACACACACACACACACGCACACACACACGCACACCCCTACACAAAAGAAATAATTGTTAAAAAAAGTAACAACTATACTATTGATAACAGTAACAGTAATTTCCATATTGCTGGGGTGCGCTGCGCTGTGTTTGTTGACTGACTAAGTGACTACATAGGCAGATAATAAAGTCATGGATAAAATGTGTCACCAGTCTGATCCTCAGTTCCGTGAGGCAATGCGATGCAGAAATGCAGGTCCCCCAGCAGGTGGCACTATTTCCGCTGGAGGAAATCAGTTCCTAAGGAAGTGATCCCGTTTCTATCTCAGTACCACCTAGGAAGAAATCTCACTTTGCTCAGGAGGAAACTCAGGCTCTGGACCGGGTTGTTCCAGAATTAGGATTCCTCACAGAAGCTTGTTTACCAGTCACTGTAGGATGATTTCAGCTCAGGAAGTCTAGCCCTGACTCCAGTCCCTCACTCCCTGCTACATTAGTGATGACATTTTCTGTCACTGTGCCCACAATATCTACCTAGCATTACCTGCTCTTCCAAAGATTCTGAGTTCAATTCCCAGCAACCACATGTAATGAGGTCTGGTGCCCTCTTCTGGCCAGCAGACATGCACACAGACAGAATATTGCATACATAATAAATAAATAAATAAATAAATAAATAAATAAATAAATAAATAAAAACCTTGAGCAAAATTTAAAAAAAAAAATCTACCTAGAATCCCCCAGTGAGGGGCTGGGGGCGCGGTCAGGGTGGAGCCCCGCCCAGAATCCTCTAGTGTGGGACTGAGGTCCTGGATTCAATCCTCATTACCACAAAAATAAATAAATTAAATCGAACAGTCTAAAAAGAAACCGGGAGCCACCGGAAAATAGTTGAGTCAGCCTAGAACTCAGGGCAGAGGTAAGCCAGCCACGCTTCAGAAGCCTCAAGTCACAGATGCGGCCACTGAGGCTGCGACCTCGGACAGTAGAGCAGCAAACAAGGTCTCTGGGTTCATTGCAGGAGGCGGCTGTGGGTGGCGGCCACCCTCCCAGTGACCCCGTGAAAAGCCCTCCTCCTGGCTCCTTGGCGCTCTCCAATTGGTCCCCAGCAGCTGTCTCTGGCCATCTGTTGCTGTCCATCACAGACCACCGGTCCGTGCGCTTTCTTGTTTGTCAGGCCCAGCTCCGAGACTGTAGGGTAAGAGGGGCTGGGGGGAACCTGGATAGGGCTGTGGTTCTAGAGCTTGGTAAGGGATCCCTGAGGTCCACTAGGGTCCCCTATTCCGATGACCACCCCCCCATACAGGGAGGGGCCAAATTCCCTGCCTCACCTGTGTTCTGGTACCCTCCCCCAAGAGGGGAAACTTCTATGGTTTTACTTATATTTCATTTTTAAATGATATTTTAAAATTTTTAGTTTTTGTAAGTGGACAAGTGAAGGTATGTGCTGAGGGGTACGCGTGGTCAGCAGAAGACAACCCGAGGACTCCAGCCTTGCCTTCCAGCTGAAGCGCCCGGCCGCGGCTAGCCTTTAATCCCAGCACTCGGGAGGCAGAGGCAGGCGGATCTCCGTGAGTTCGAGACCAGCCTGGTCTACAGCGTGAGTTCCAGGACAGCCAGCGCTACACAGGGAAACCCTGTCTCGAAACCACGCCACCCACAAAGGGAGGTGATTGGAGGATTGAATTCAGATCATCAGGTTTGGCTACAAGCTCTCCTACCTGATGAGCCATCTTGCGGGCTCATACCCTCCCTGTTTTTAAAGTATTTCTGTCGGGGCGTGGAGGTACGGGGGCAGTCAGTGGCCATGGATGGTCCCCTCCTCCCCATAAACTAAACCTGTGTCTGGCATCCAGCTCAGCAGAGCCCCTGGTCCCAGTTTCTCTGTGTGCCCTATAAAAACAGGGGCAAGAAGGCTGGTGTCGTGACTGGAAACCCCTCACGACCCCGTCTGCCCTGCCTCCGCTGTCACACTGAGGGCTAGACCAGGCGGGCTGTTGAGGCTTCAGCCCCCTGAATCCTGGGTCAGCTAGGGGATTCGGCGCTAGGATGCCTACTCTGTTAGACTGGGAGCAAGAGTCTGGGGAGGGGTTGGGCTGCCAGACTGACCTCTCCTGCTGGCGTGAGACACCCGATAAAAATAGTCTATGGCCTCAGAGAATTTGAGCTGGCTCTGCAGAGCAGGGCTCCAGCATGGGCCTTGGGTTCATTCCTGTGTAGCCCTGGGTGAGCTCTGGGCCTGGGTGAGCTCTGGGCCTCTCGGGGACTTGATTTTGTTCCTTGCTGTATTGATAGACTCTGGGTGTCTTCCCATGGTTGGGCTATGGGGAAGGGGTCCCAAGGAAATGCTGAAGTCATGCAAGAGTATGAATTTCTGCCCAGCATGTGGCTCACACCTTTAATCCTAGCACTCGGGAGGCAGAGGCAGGTGGATCTCTGCGAGTTGAGGTCAGCCTGGTCTACAGAGAGAGTTCCAGGACAGCCAGGCTACACAGAGAAACCCTGTCTTGAAAAAAACAAAATGAAAGGAGCATGAATTCCTCAGTGAAGGCGAAGATTAGGTAAGACGATGCCCTGACTCCCTGCCCATCCTGCAGTCTTCATGACAGCCAGAGGCTTGGAGGATCTGGATGGGGGCCTGGGCAGCTGCCTCCCCAGCGATGACTTCTCGTTACTGGAGGAGCCAAGCTCAGGCCGACGGCCAGACGGCAAGGCACAAGGTACCGTGATTGATGCGAGAGCCTGGTGGCTCCGCTTTGGAGACCAACACTTAATCTCCCAGCCTGGGCCTAGGCAAGCGGCTTTAGGGGTTGATTCCTCGGTTCTGGGTTGGAAGCTTCTAGGAGACACTGCTGCATGTCTCTGAGCCCCATGTCCCTTGTCATTTGCATAGGAAGCTGCAAATTGCCTTTCGGTGTGGGGTGGGGTGGAGTTGGTCATGGTGGTAATACCCTGCTATTTCGATTCTTCATCTGTTTCAACAACAGGGTCATCCAGGCTGGCTGACTCTTGTCGCTGGACACCTGTGAGTAGCTGGCTCCGCGATCGGGACAGCCTGCTAAAGGAATGGTGGTCTCCCATTCTTCTCCACCTCTCTTCCTCCCTCCCTCCCTCCCTCCCTCCCTCCCTCCCTCCCTCCCTCCCTCCCTTCCTCCCTTCCTTTTTTCTTTTTATTTTTGAGTTAGGGTCTCATGTAGCCCAGGCTGTCTTCGAACTCAAATTTCAGGAATGACCCTGAACTCGGAGCCTCGCACCCCCCTTTCCAAGTCCTGGAGTGACAGGCGAGCACTGTCAGACCTGCTGTGTATAGAGCTGGGGGAGCTACAACCCCAGCTTCCTTTCAAAATTTGTTTCAGGGCCTGGAGAGATGGCTCAGAGGTTAAGAGCATTGCCTGCTCTTCCAAAGGTCCTGAGTTCAATTCCCAGCAACCACATGGTGGCTCACAACCATCTGTAATGGGGTCTGGTGCCCTCTTTTGGCCTGCAGGCATACACACAGACAGAATATTGTATACATAATAAATAAATAAATAAATAAATAAATAAAATTTGTTTCAGTTGGGCAGTGGTGGTGCACACTTTTAATCCCAGCACTCCGGAAGCAGAGGCAGGCGGATCTCTGTGAGTTTGAGACCAGCCTGGTCTGCAGAGTGAGTTCCAGGATTGCAGGGCTACACAGAGAAATTCTGTCTTGAAAACAAAAAACAAAAGTTTTTTTTCCTTCATTTTTGTTTTATGTTTATGGGTGTTGATTTGTATTTAATTTTATTTTTTTATGCGTTTTGCCTGCATACATGGGTATCTGATGAACTCAGAAACCAGAAGGGGGCATTGGATCCCCTGGAACTGGAGTTACAGATGGTTGTGAGCTGCCCTGTGGGTGCTGGGTTCTCTGCGAGAGCTGCCTGTGCTGTAGCCACTGAGCCATCTCTCCAACTTCTAATGTATATGTATATATATATATGTGTGTGTGTGTATATGTGTTTATATACATGTATTGTGTTTTTATATATTTGTATATATACACATGTATAGATCTGTACTTATCTGCATGTCTATATATGCATACACACACATATATATGTGTGTGTATATAATTATTTATATGTATATGTGAACATGTACAGCAAGGGATCACAGGCCATCTTCCTGAATCTGTTTTCTCCTTTACTGGGGGGGGGGGGAGTGGGGTGTCCCAGGATCAAACGCAGGCTGTCAGGTTTGGAGGCAGGACCAGCACCCAGTGAGCTGCTTGCCTGGGCCCTACTTTTGAGTTTTAGACAGTCCTTCTACACAGCCCAGGTCGGCATCCAACTGCAGACCCTCTTATGTCTCGACCTCCTGGGTGTTGAGATTACAGAATGAGTCATTACAACCCGCCTCCTCCCCGGAAAGTCTGAACTGATATCCCGCCTGTCTCTGACGCCCTACAGGTCCTCCAGGACACAGTGACTGCTGGCACTGCGGAGAAAGAGCTCGTGGCCCAGGAGGGTCTGGGAACCAGTAAAGGGATTCCTAAAGCTGGGACAAGTGGGTTTGCGCGGGGAGGGCGAGCGGGCGGGGATGGGGCGACAGGAGCCACAGGCGACCAAACCTTGTCTCCACAGGCCCCCGGAGCGTTCCCGCACGCAGAAAGTTGCAGGCTGCGCCTCCCCTGAAGCCCCCGCCGCCACCGCCACCGCCCAGGGACGACCTGCCTTGGGGAGACCTGACGCTCAACAAGTGCCTGGTGCTGGCCTCTTTGGTGGCACTGCTGGGCTCGGCTGTCCAGCTCTGTCAGGGTGAGCCTTGCAGAGGAGGGATTGGCCTGCGGCAGGGGTAGGGACAGTGAGAGTCCTCTCCAAAGGGGTGGGGTGCATTCCCTGCAGCCCTGCGGGGGCAGTGACTCCATTGTTCCTACAAACATTGTGCTCAAGTCTCTCCCTACCCCAGGAATAGCCTGTGAGCCGCATGGTCACACCTAGGCTTCCAAGCCTGCCTTTGGGGTGCTCTTGGCTCAACTGGCATTCATTCATTCATTCATTCATTCATTCATTCATTCATTCATTTTGAGCCAGAGTCTCACTGTGTATCCCTGGCTGGCCTCTGTAGACTCTGAGAAATTCGCCTGCCTCTGCGTCCCTCCCACGTGCTGGAATTAAAGGTGTGAGTCACCATGCCCAGACATTTTTTTTTTTTGACAGAGTTTCACATAGTCCAGGCTGGCCTCAAGCTTTCTATATAGCCCTGGCTGGCCTCTGATCCCCCTGCTTTGAACTCCCAAGAGCTGAACCCAGGCTTTTTTGTTTGCTTTTGAGTTAAGGGCTCATTTTATATAACACAGATTAGCCTGGGTCTCATGGCAATCCTCCTGTCTCAGCATCCTCCAGCCAGGATGACGGGCATGTGAGACTGAACCTGGTCCCACTCCTTCATAGTCCACCCCAGGCTAGATGTCCCCGTGCAGAGAGAGGGGGGAGGGGAGGGGAGGGGAAAGGAGGAGAGAGGAGAAGAGAGGGAGAGAGGAGAAGAGAAGAGAAGAGAAGAGAAGAGAAGAGAAGAGAAGAGAAGAGAAGAGAAGAGAAGAGAAGAGAAGAGAAGAGAAGAGAAGAGAAAAGGGGGGTCTCTAGGAGGAGGGGGTATCCCAGCAGCAGGAGCATGAGGTAGACTGCTGAAGTGGGTTGTTCTGGGGCTGAGTGGGAGGATGAGGAGGGTGCGCTCTGTCCTCCAACCCAGACCGACTGACTTTCAGACGCGGTGGCTGGGGAGGTGGCGGTGGAAATCCCTCAGCAGTGGGTCCCGCCCAGTCCTACACCCAAGAAACCAGAGGCGCCCGCGGTAAGCTTTCTTCCCGGGCCTTCACCTGATGGGGCTGCTTTCCAGGGAAAAGGAGGTCCGGCTTGTGGGGAGATGGGCGCGGACCCCAAGACCCCACATTGTCTTTCTGCAGCCTAAGCCCCCGCTCTTGGTGCCCCCATCGGGGCCTCCTGAGCCCAAGCCTGAGCCACCCGGGCCCCAGGTACAGAAGCAGGAAAAGCCTGAGGCTGCAGAAGCAGAAACCCAGGGGAGCCTGGCGGGTCCACCCCAGAGGCCTCTGGAGAAGAGTGCGCACCCCTTGGTGGCCAAGGGTCCCAGGAGAGGCCGAGGGAGAAGTCAAAGAAACGAGAGAAGCTGAAGAAGGAGAAACTGAGGAGGGAGAAGCCCAGGAAGGAGGAGAGGCCGTGGGTCACCAGGGAGCCCCGCCAATCCCTGTCCGGGCGCTGGGAGACCCGCGAAGGAGGCCATCGGCCATGGATGCGGTCCTCCAGGGAACTCGAGCATGAGAAGCGGCAGGCCTGGGCTTCCCGGCGACGCCACGACCGTGACGACCGACCCAGACAGAAGCCCCGTGGGGGAAAGGGGCGCGATTGATCCTGCCCCTGTCCTCCTTGGTGAACCCCGTGTCCCTTCTCCCTGCAGCACCAGTAAATAAAGCTCGTGCTGCGACAGCCACGTTTTCTGCTCCTTTGTGCCTGGACCCCAAGGGTCGACGAGATGGCGAAGTGGGTAAAGGTGCTTGCCGCTGAGCCTTTATCCTGGGACACACTCCCCTTCATTATCCTGACCTCCATCAGCGTGCTTGCAGTTCTGACCCTCCTGTCTCCACCTCCAGACACACCTGCACCGCCACATTTTCTTTTTCAGGTTTGAGCCTGGGGTGGGGGGGTCGGGGTTGGGATGTGCAAGCGCCCTTTACGGCTGAGCTGTTTGTCTCGCTCCCCTCTTTTGGACTTTGAAGCAGGGTTTTACTCTGTAGTTCAGGATGACTCAAAGCAATTCTCCTGCCTCAACACTCCCCTCCACACATACAAATTAGTTAACTAATTTAAAAAGTGACATGGTCTGGGAGTTTAATGCCAGCACTGGGGAGGTAGGGTCAGTCCGCTCTCTGTGAGTTCGAGGCCAGCCTGGTCTGCATAGTAAGTTCCAGGATAGAGAGACCCTGTCCTTAAAAAGTGATGGAGATGGAGTGCATCCTCCCGGACTGGAAGGTGTGTGTACGTGTGTGTAGATCTAGCACTTGAGAGGGAGGTCCCTCCACCCACAGACACCCCCGCTGAGTGTTTGCTGATCTTTATTGGTATACTGTCTGGAGACAAAGCAGGCGTCAGCGGCAGCCGCACTCGGTGGCCACCATGTTAGGCACGTGGTGCGCGCTAATGCGTTCCTCGGACAGGCTGATGAGCAGCTTGCCCGCGTATGCAGTGGGCACGCAGCAGGGTAGGCGCCCCAGGGCAGCCCCGCGAGCCTGCATCTTCAGCAGGAGGACCACGTGGTTCCCGTAGTGCGGGTTGCGGTCGGACTGTGGCCACACGCAGGCGCCTTGACAGTTGTTGGCCTGGTAGGTCTCAGGGATGAGCACTGAGCGCTCTGCCCGCAGATCCACACTTAGCTCGCGCAGCCTGCAAGGCCCTTCTGCAGCGGTCTCCACGCTGCGTCCAGCCCTCCCGCGCCCTTCCCTCCCACGCCACTCAGCACGCAGACCCTGCAGTGCCTTTAGTAGAAGCAGCGCGCGCAATGGGTCCCCGGGGCTGTTGGAGTCGTTGGGGCACAGCGCCAGCAGGCGCGACAGCAGAGGGGGCGCAGCGGGTGGCAGACCTGGAAGGCTACGCAGCTCTGAGGCCGCCGCCTGCAGCTCCACGGCCACCCTGCGTGCCAGGTCGGCGGCCCAGGGAGCAGAGGCAGGGCCCTGCAGCGGCGTGGGGTCCCCCACGGTGGCTGCAGTGGGAGACAGCAGCAGTAGCAGGGGTTCCTCCCCATCGAGCAGGCATTCCAGGGCCGCGGGGTCCGACAGGTTGACCAGGCCCTGTGGGAAGTTGGCCAGCGCCCCAGGGTCCAGGGCCAGACGCGTGTGAGAGGCTCGGGTAGGGGGTCCCCGCAAGGCACGCACTAAGCGGGTGAGAGTCTCTAGGAAGGGGTCGGCGCTGTGTGGCAGATCCTCCGGCTCCAGGGGCAGCCTGGAATCGAAGGCAGTGAGCCAACCTTGAGCACAAGAGGCTGTGGTGGGCGCATTTCCTCCTCCCCACATCTTCCCAGTTCCAACTCCAGCCCTGCCGTGCGCACACCTGGGCGGCGGGAAGGGCATGGTGTCCAGCTGGCCATGCGCTGGCTGCACTGATGACTGGGTAGGTGGCAGCAACAGCAGGGTAGGGGTCATACGTGTGAAACAGCGGGAGTCAGAGCCAAACAGAAAAGCCTGCAGCTGGGCGATGCTCAGGGTGGCACCTGCGGGGAGTGGGCACGTGGCTAGCTGAGGGGAAGGGCAAAGGGCAGCCTCTTTTCACACCGTCCCTTCCCCTCTGCCCGGACCTGGACCTACCTTCTCTGCGTGACTGAAGAGTTAGGGCAAGGCCAGGGCCACTCCAGGCCCCCGCTGGGATATCCACAACCAGCACCAAATAGCGGGTGTCCCGTGTAGGGCAGAGGTTCTGTAGACATCGGAACTCTGCTGGACTGAGGATGGCCAGGTTACCAGGCACACCCATCCCATACCGGGAGTAGATTACCTTGTGTACTAGTGACCCCAGGAACCCTTCTATTAGGCAGATCTTTATACACCCCAACCAGACGGCTGTTCCGGGATGGCCCCATGCCACTCTCACGTACCTGTGTGCCCTGCAGTCCAGTCCCTGTGACGGTGACCTGGGGGCCGGGTCCCGGGTATAGCACCAGCAGGGCCCGCTCCCAGCGGATGGCTCCCCCACGTGGAGGCTCTTGGAACTTCAGCAAGAGCGTGGGCTCCCACATCACTGTGGGCGAATACTGGTTGACAACTGAGCCTGAAGCCACTAGTTTCCGTCCCTCAAGACCTATCCTACAGAGAGTCCCTCAGCTGGAATCTAACCGGAGATCTCCTGTGGCCACGCAGGCCTGAAGGACCCTGACCCCAGCTGTGAAGTGAGGACCTTGCTTGAAGGGACTCGGTGACCCTTTGCCTGGGACGGATTTGGGGTGTTGTGCTCCGCCATCAAGGCTGTGCCTGGCAGCCAAGCAATAGGGCCTCCCTGCAGCCTCCCCCGGGTCCTCGGAATGAGCCTCAGGTTGCACAAGGCACAGGGGTCCTGAACAGCGCCCATCACATACCTTCAGTCAGGTGCAGGACCAGCAACTGCTGCCCCCCAGGCTCCCCCAGCCAGGCCCCAAGGTGCTGCAAGAGTGGCAGGACAGCCTGGGCATCAGGAGTGCAGACTCCAAAGGTGGCCAGGTCTTGGGGTCCCCAGTGAGACTCCTGTACAGCCTCCAGGAAGGCATGCTCATAGCTGTCCAGGCCCCCTACTACCCTTAGCGGGATTCTGCTTCTGTTCCCCTCTGCTCTCAGCATCACCAGGCACAAGGGCTCTGGGGGATCGCTGGGAGGCCAGACCCCATCCTCAAGGAAGATGAGGCCCCTGGTGCTGGGGGCTCTTTGGAGCTCTTCTCTGAGAGTCTCCGCCTGTAACACAGCCCCCATGGTCACCAGCAGTAGTGCCATCGGAGAGAGGGGTCGTCCCTGCATGGCGGTGCAACAAAGTCTGGAAGGCCCTGCTTATATGCATAGCTGAGCAAGAGTGCTTGGGAGGGGCACCCTTATCAACTCTGGAAGTGACCTTGGGGGACAGTGCCTGGCGCCCAGTATGTCCAGCAGGTGGGAGGTGGCCTTCTCAAAGGGTTTTCTGTCCTCAAGAGACAGGCCCACAATTGCAGAAACCACAGCTGTCCTTGAGTAGCTCCCATCTGCCTAGGGAGCCCACCTGGAGGACTCACAGAACCCCGGGTCACCATGCCTTCAATAAGGCAGTACCTGCCCATCCCCTCCACTCCCCCAAGACAACATAAGAACCACACTGCAGACAGGGAGACATGGGGGAGGCTGTTTAATGGACTCAGAACAGGACAAAATAGAAAACTTTCCAAGGACTGGCCCCAGGAAAAGGCTGCGCATAGGCAGCAGGGGGTGCTGGGGCCATGACTCAGTTGCCTGGGGGAGGGGGAGGCATGTTCCCAGGGCCGTCTGAGGGGAGTGGGGGCCTTAGCATGGGGGGCATAGGAGCTGGGTGCACCCCAGGATTTGAGGGGTGAACACCTGGAGGCTGAGGGTGAACTACAGGCGCAGCAGGGTGGACTCCAGGAGGAGGCTGGGGGTGTACCCCAGGTGCCTGAGGGTGGATGCCAGGAGCTGGGGGGTGCACCCCAGGTGCCTGAGGGTGAACTGCAGGAGCAGGTGGGTGTACTCCTGGAGCCTGAGGATGAACTCCAGCTGATGGGGGAGGGTGGACCCCGGGAGCTGGCGGGTGGACCCCGGGAGCTGGTGGGTGCACTCCAGGGGCTGCTGGGTGGACCCCGGGAGCTGGTGGGTGCACCACAGGGGCTGGTGGGTGCACTCCAGGGGCTGCTGGGAGCACACCTGGAGCTGGGGGATGGACCCCAGATGTTGGTGGGTGGACCACTGGGGCTGGGGGATGGACCCCAGGAGCTGGGGGATGGACTCCAGATGTGGGTGGGTGGACTACTGGGGCTGGGGGATGGACCCCAGGAGCTGGTGGAGGCATTTGGGGAGGTCCAGGAGGCCCAGAGGGAGCAGGCCCGGTGGGAGGCATAGGGGGCAGAGGCAGGCCACCAGGCGGAGGTGGGGGCAAGGCATCTGGCAGTGGTGGGCGAGGAGGCAGGCCATTCATGAGTGGGGGAGGGGGCCGCTTGACACCTGGGGGTCCAGCAGGGAGGCTGGGTGGGGCAGGTGGCTTCTCCATCTTAAAGTGGAACTGAAGAAAAAACTGTAGGGAGGAGCGTCAGTGACCGCAGGGGAGGAGGGTGAGAGGGAGGAGGAGTGCCATGCAAGGGCTGCAGAACCTCACCTGCTTGGTCTCTCGGTTCCAGTGGGTCCAGAACTTTCCCTCTGCCTTGTCGATCTCCCGGCTTGGCACCTGGGAGAGGAAAGCACAAGCTTCAGTACCCCAGGGTGGAGACGGGGACCGACAGACAGGCTAATCCCGGCTGCCCCTCTCCTGTCCTCGGTGTTACTACCTTGAAGGCAATGGTCTCGTAGGGCTCAGCAGCCATGAGCAGGTACTGCCAGCGGCGGTCTGGGGGCTCAATCCTCTGCTCGTAAGCAGACATGAAGCGGTGGCGTGGCATGATGCCCTCGGCAATCTCAGGGTAGTCAATCTGTAAACGTGCACAGCAGCATCAGCACCACACTCACGTGTCCGCTCCACCCCGACTGGCCCCACCTCACCTGAAACAGCAGGCTCTGCTGGCCCATCTCTGTGTCCCTCTGCTTGGTCACTGCAATACACAGGGGAGAGGGCTGTTATGTGTCATAGGTGCTCACCTGGCTAGGATCTGAGCAAGACAACCCAGCCCAGCACTGCATGGTCAGGACGGTGTGGACAGCCCTCTGCAGCCACCCTGGGTTCCTGCTGACTACACGACTGGCTTTCTGATCAGGCCAGGTCACTCGGGGGCCTCTGCTGAGGGGCTCTGGGAGTGCTGACTGCAGAAAACCTGCCTCCCCATCCTTCTGGAAGTTTCTAGTGGGGGATTGGTGCTTATCGCCCACCTGTGGGCTGCTATGACAGAGGAAGTAGCGGCTATGTGTCCTAGGGATGGGTGTATCCTGTGCCAGGGCCCACAGGGCTCATTCATGTCGCAGCCCACAACTGTAGGCTGGCCGACACACACACACACCTTTGTAGCCAGGGCGGCCAATCTTCACAAACTTTTTTACCTCCACCTTGACCTTTTCAGGTGCTGGCTGGGCAGGGGCTTCCTTGGCCTCTTTGGCAGCTCGCCGGGCCCTACAAACACAAAACATGGATGCATGGCCCCTCCACCAGCTGCCAAGGCCAAGCATACAGGCGCCAGAGCCCCCTGGCCTTGGAGCTCATGGACAGGATGAGGGCTCAGCCCTGGAGTCTCCCAAGCAGGGACAGAGCAGGTGGGCACCAATCACCCCACTGTCCTTGCTCCTTAGCAGTCAGCTCTGCAGAAGGACTGCCAGGCTGGAACACAGGCAGAGTAAACACAGGGCCTTTCCCTCCTCCCCACCCAGCCACAAAGTGAGGGCTCACAAGTTAGTCTGATGCTTCTTCCCTTGGGTGTGGGCCAGGTAGCTCCCCTGCAGAGAAAAAGAAGACAGGTCACTGAGGGGGAGGGGGAAGCAGGACAGCTCTAAGGGGACCCAGCCCACGGGTCTGACATGAGTCTATAGTTCCTTGGAGCATGGGAACCTATGGGGATGCAGTGGCCGTGGCTGCACTGGGGAGCAGTGACACGCCATGCCACTCTGGGAACCTCTCTGTGGTTAGGACCAGCACACACACCGAAGTCTTCAGTGCTGACCCCACTACAGGGGTCTGGCAAGTGCTCAGGGAGCTCCTGAGGGGGTGGTGGAGCCTAAGCTACTGCTGGGCATCCTGCACAGCTGTGGCGGCTGACTCCATTGTCAACACGGTCACTGCTGATTGCTCTGCTCATCTAGTCCTGGACTACCAATGGACTCCAGTCCTCACCTCCTCCCTGATTCCCTAAAATGCAGAAGCAGCCCTGTTGCTGGGGACATTCACAGATCAGACACACTGACTGCTGTCCTGACACCAAGGTCAGAGAAAGAGAAAGGGTAAAAGGGCAGCTGGTCCCCAGGCCACCTTTAGTGTAGAGCCAGAGGCAGAGCTCACAGAGCTGGACGGGCACACAGTTCAGCTCAGTGGCTGCTTACCCAGCACAGCTGAGAAAAAAATAAAAGAATTCAACCAAACCAGACCAACACTGAGGGAGCCCTCGGCTCTGGGTGATAGGTCCAAGGTCCACCAATGTCACCCCATCAGTGTAAAGGCCACGCATATGCCCAGCGGGGGACGAGGTCAGGTGGAAGCACGTACCTCATTGTTATGCAGCGTCAGGCAGAGTTTGCACTCATAGGATCCCAGATGGTTTTTCATAAAGTATGGGTCCTGGGAGGGAATATAAGTACCTGTTAGACCACAAAGCCTGGTTCTCTGAACCCAAGACGGAGGTGTTGTAGGGGCTCTGTGTACACGGGGACACTGCTCCCAAACCTTGTTGATGTCGATGGTTTCAAGGGCCAGCTGCCGCAGGCGCTCCCTGCGGTCCCGGTTGCTCTCAGAGGAGGAGGCCACGCCCCCACTCCCAGTCTTGCCTCCAGGTCTGTGCTGGAAGTCCATGGTGCAGGCCTGGGAGCTTCAAGAGACAAGAGAAACCTGGGAGAAAGAAGAATCAGAACACTGTTGGTACTGCTAGGCCCATGGGGTGGCCAGAGACTCACGCAGCAGGCAGGCAGCCCGTCACCTGTATGTCGCAGACTGGATTCTACCTAATCCCTAGGGCCAATGTGAACCAAGTACAGAAACCGCCAGTTTTTGCTAAGCAAGCCCAAGACCCTAGTATCATTTCTTCAAATCTCAGGTAGCCCAGGCTGTTCGTAAACTCATTATGTACCCGAGGCTATCTTTTCAACTCCTGGTCCCCCAAGCACTGGAATTATAGGGGTGTGCCATTACATCAAACTGATTCTTTGGTGTTATGAGGGGGGTGGGGGAACAGGCAGAGTCTTACAGAACTTGGCTTGGCCTTGAACTTCCTAGGGGGAGGACTGCTTGTGTTTGAACTCTTGATCTTCCCAGGTAACTGCGGTATGATGGGATCTCTCTCCATAGCCCTGGCTGTCCTGGGACTCTCCACATAGACCAGGCTGGTCTCAAACAGAGATTCACCTGCCTCTGCCTCCCAAATGCTGGGACTAAAGACCACCCCCGCCCCCATCTGACACACAGGGCATAAGGAGCTTTTCCCAGTCTCCCGAGTTCTGAGCTGTCCACAGTGCTGTAGAAAGCTCTGTGTCGGGCTCAAAGCCACCAGGCCATGTTCTCCTGATGGTGGAACACTTCATACTGTCTGCTGCAGGACTCTGGTTATAACTCAGAGTGAATTCACAGTGCCCAGGAGAGAAGTGGAGGGCAGCTCTTGTCATCATTGCTGGAGCCTCAGACAGCAAAAGGAACCTTGCAAACGGGATCAAGACTCTTTGAGAGCCGGGTATCCCAATTATCTACAATGTCACCTTGGAGGTAGGTAGGAGAGCTCAAGGCAGAGACACTACGAGGTCACTGGTTGTCAGTTCCAAAGGAGGAAGGGACACAGAGGCCTCTGGATGCTGGGAAGATGAGAGGATATGAACTCAAGCTGTGAGCTGTTTCATACTCAGCCACCCAAGGACTGAAAAAGAGACGCACTGTCCACATCTTCCAAAGCTACCAGGATACACATTCCTAAATTAGATGGAGTTGGCCAGATGCAAGAGCAGAGTCCAAGCTGGGCGATGGTGGCGCATGCCTTTAATCCCAGCACTTGGGAGGCAGAGACAGGTGGATCTCTGTGAGTTCGAGACCAGCCTGGTCTACAGAGCTAGTTCCAGGACAGGCTCCAAAGCCACAAAGAAACCCTGTCTCGAAAAACCAAAAAAAAAAAAAAAGCAGAGTCCAAGGGTGGCACAGTCTGCTCCCCAGAAAAAGAGGGCACCCAGGGCAGTGACAGGAGGGAAAACTTTGACCTCTGGCAAAGAGGACTCCCAAGAACATGAGACTCTGGCCACTCTTCCAAGGGGACAGGGTGTCCAGCCACAGGCTTGAGGGTGTAATTCAGGGGCAGAGTGCTTGTTTAGTATCCATAAAGCCTCTAGGGTGTGTGCCTGAGGATCCACTGAAGGAAAAAAATCCATCAGTTTTGGAGGGTGGGGGAAAAAAGGACAAAACCAGCCTGGGTGACCACATTCCTTGGTTCTGGAGGTGCACAGAATCCTGCAAAATCTCACAACTGAGCTACCCTCTCAGCCCATGACGAACTTTCAACCTCCAAAAACACAAGCACTTAATTGTGGGGCATGGCGGTGCCCGCTCTCATGTCAGCTCTTGTTTGAGTTGGAGGCCTGAGTGGGCTATGCAGTAAGAACTTGTCTTAAATAAGAGATAAAAGGGCGCTGGGTAGGTTGGGGAGTTGGCTCAGTAGTGAAAAGCATTTGTGCCCTTGCAAAAAAAACCAGTTCCGTTTCTAGCACCCAAACTGGGCAGCTGACAACCAGCTCCAGGGCACCTGGCACTCTCTTCTGGACTCAATGGGTACCACACTCAACATGCACACACACATAAAAACACATAAAAGATAGTCTGAGGAAAGCAATGTGAACACTGGCATTTATAATTCTGCTTCGTGCCCCAAGCTCCTGCGACAACACTTCCCCACCAAAGCGGACTGTACCCTCCCACCGTGAGCAGTAATAAACCCAAATTAGACACCCAGGTGTAGAGATACACGCTGTTCATCCCAGTACTGGGGAGGCAGCGGCACCATGATGTGTGTGAGTTCGAGGCCAGCCTGGTTCACACTAAAGTTCCAGGAGGGCCTGAATTGTGCGGTGAAAACCGTCTGAAATAAAAGTTTTGCCAATGACTGGAGACGTGCGACCTCATGGACCACCATTAAGATTATCGATAAACGATCGACAAGGGAAGAAAAGCGGTATTTGAGAAGGTGCTGCTCTGGTCCACTTTGGGAGGAAATACCGTTATCTTTTAATCGCAGCCACGGACCTACTCAGGTGGACAGGAGCAGCAGTCGCCAGGGCCCTAACGATGAGGGAAACTGAGGCAACCAAGGAAGTCAAAAGAATCTCTAAGACCCCGAACCACGCCAGGGGCCAGTGACGCGCGGCGGGAATCCGCGACGCCGCTACGGCCCAACGGGCCTTACGAGAGCGCGCTCTCCGTGCGCGCGCCAGGCCCGAGGAAGAAGAACGCGCCGCCCACCCTCGCTCCCATCCCCACTTCCAATCCCCTTCCAGGGGCGCCGCGGTCTGGGCAGCCGCCACCGACAAGTCGCGCAGCTCCTCACCGGCGCCCAAGGCCGCGATTCCCGGGCTTAACCTCCGCGACGGCCACGACTTGGCTGCGCGCACGCGCACGACGGACTAAGCGACCACTTCCGGGAGCAAATGAGGCGGAGTTTCCTGTGCGCGCATGCCCGAAAGACGGACTGGGTTCTAGAGGCGCGAGGACAAGGAGTCTACAGTGCGCACGCTCATTGAGATGTCCACGAATTCTCGTTCTGCTCTAAATCTCGTGACGCTACCTATCGCGACAAGACGGAATCTGTCTCACCAGCCCGGAAAGGGGCTTCGCTTAACGTGGGGTGCTATGAATCTAACGTAAAACTTCACGCTTAGTGTGTCTGACGGTTACCTAGGGACGGGGAATTTCTCTCACTTCCGGCTCTGCGTGCAACTGCTCCGACCCGCACGTCAGTGCCATCTTATGGTAAACTACGCGATAAGCTCCCCGACGCGCAGGCGCAGTAGCTTTGATGGGACTTCCGGGAACGTTCCCTGAGACTTTTATGGCGCTGGTTGCCGCTTCGGAAAGGACGGCGGCCGGGAGTCAGGGCGTGTTTTAGTTCGCGCGGATCCCGGCGGTGTGATGCGGTACAATGAGAAAGAGTTGCAGGCGCTGTCCCGTCAGCCGGCAGAGATGGCCGCCGAGCTAGGCATGCGGGGTCCCAAGAAAGGCAGCGGTGAGCGGTTCGGGGCGGGCCGGCTCGATTCCCGGGTGGGCGGATGAGAACAGTTCCGCACTGACAACGCCCTGTGCCCACAGTGGCCAAGAGGCGGCTGGTGAAGCTGGTGGTCAACTTCCTCTTCTACTTCCGCCCGGACGAGGCCGAGGTAGGGGCGTGGGGGACTCGGGGGGCCCGCGCGGCCCGGAGGCCGGCGCTCATGGCCGTGTCTCGCGCAGCCCCTCGGAGCCCTGTTGCTGGAACGCTGCATAGTGGCCCAGGAAGAGCCCGGCGGCTTCTCCATCAGTAAGTGCGCTGGTCCCCACTGTCACCACCCCGTACTCTTGCTCCACGCACCTGTCTTCCTTTTACTCCCCAGGAGCCTCCATTTGTCATGGATCCCTCGTCTCCTGAGGACCCAGCGCTGCAATAGCTGATACTCTGAGTGCCCCCGGGTCTGATCTCCGCTGGTGCAATCATAGTTTCTTCCCCCACCTTCAGTGCCTATTCTTCGCAAGGATAGGTGCAGCCTGTGCAGATTTTACTTGTATTAGAAACAGTCTGCCGCGGGTAACGCTTCTAAGGCTGAAGTGACACCTGTTAAACCTTCTTCCTTGGCGATCTTTACGGTACCATCTTGTAGAGATTTGGCCCTCATGTCTTCTCCATCATCACACAGGGTTCTCCATCTATACTCTTAGTTTTTCTTTTTTGCACGTGTATATATGGAGTCCAGAAGTCAGTTTCTGGTCTCTTCACCATCCCCTCTTCCCCTCTTAAAACAATACAATTGTATGTACACATTCGTGTATTTGTCTACACGCCACAAAGGTCAAAGGACAACTTTGGTTCTCCTCTTCCACTATATGGGTCCCCGCTATTGAACTCTGGCCATCAGGCACGGCAACAAGCACCTTTACCTGCTTGGCTATCTCATCCGTCGCACATAGACTTGGTTTTTAGGCTATACTGGCTGACAGCAAGCCTTAGGAATCTCCCCATCTGTTTTCTCAGCACTGAGATTCCAGGTGCATCCTGCTCTGACATGGGTGCTGGGGCTTGAACGCAGGTCCTCCTGCTTATTATATGTGTGACAGGCACCGTACCTACTGAGCCATCGCCCCAGTCCTATTACCATTAGGGCCTACTCTAATGACCTCACATCAACCGGTCCATATGTGATTACCCGACTTCCCAGTGGGTCCCTTTTCATGGGTTCAGGAGTCAGCACTCTGGAGGGGACAAGCCAGCCTGTGACCAGGAACCCCGGGTGAGAGGAAGTTGGGCCTTCTGGCCAGCGGGATGTGGGCCAGGTGGACACCCAGCAGAGGTGGCTGGCTCCCTTCCTTTACCCCTTTCTAGGCTTTGTGGAAGACCTCAGCAGGAAGTATCACTTTGAATGCTGTAGCCAAGAGCAGTGTCAGGAGTGGATGGAGGCTCTTCGCCAGGCCAGGTGGGGCTTTGGGAACCACTGGGAGCTGGGTGGAAACATGGGGGAGTGTGATCAGTGAGCCCAGCCCTTTTCTCCAGCTATGAGTACATGCGAAGAAGCCTCATCTTCTACAGGAACGAAATCAGGAAGATGACAGGCAAGGTGTGTAGGGGCGGGGTGGGGCAGGGCAGCCCTCCCTGGCCTTGTTCACAGTCAGCATGCACCCCCACAGGATCCTTTGGAGCAGTTCGGCATCTCCGAGGAAGCCAGGTTCCAGCTGAATAGCCTGCCTACGGACGGGCGGACTGCTTGTATTGGTTCCCAGCTAGATGTGTTGGACTGACCTTTGCCTGGCCTCTGGCTATCTTTGAAGGTGTTTTTTTGGAAATGTCGTTCAAAGCCAGAGGTCCGGAGGAGGTGGGCAAGGGCTTGGATCCTTGTTCCCATACCATCTCCCTGCCAATACCCTTGAGTGCCCCCAACTGGGGACTGAGCCTGGCACAGCTCCCCTGTCCGTTATTGGGTGAATGTATCATGCTAGGTAACGCTGTGAACCCCACTCCTGCTGATAGAGCAGGCCATGGTGCTGGCCTTCAGTGCTGAGCCCGTTCTATAATAAAGGTACCCCTTTTCCAAGCCACACAGTGAAGTAAATGGGGAGAGATGGGGGCACGGGTGGCAGAACAGCTCTTCTAAGAGCTAGGCCGGGCTGGGCAGTGGTGGCACACACCTTCAGTCCCAGCACTCAGGAGGCAGAGACAACAGATCTCTGAGTTCTAGGCCAGCCTGGACTACAGAGTGAAACTGTTTTGAAAAACAAAACGAAAAAGACTGGGCTAGGCACACACACACACACAGCTTGTGGGACAGGTTGTTCCCAGTGTGCCTGGTACCAGGCTGGCTACCCTCTCTGGGGAGATGTGGAATCCTGTCTGGGTTTTGTGGGGGCACATATTAGTGAGTCCTGCGTAAGGGACCCATACCACCTGGCTGTGAGCAACTTGAATGCTATAGGGGTGCCTTGACTGCGTTTTCCTCGGGCTCCTCCAGAGCTGTCATCCCTCAAGGGAGGTGACAGTAACCACACAAAGACAGACCACACTGAGAACCGGCTCAAGTGAAAACAGCTTTTATTACTGTGTCTAGAGGCGGCAACAATGTGTGAGATGCCTTGGGAACCAAGGGAGAGAACAGTGCACCCGTTAAGTACAGAGGTCATTACAAGACAGAGCAAAGCTGCATCAAGTTACAAACAGGCCAGGCTGCCAAAAAAGCTGTGTAGGTTGAGGGTGGGAACCGAGGTGTGTCTGGCAGAGTCCCTTTGTGGGCTAGCGTGGGAGTAGGTCCCAGTCCGTAGGGCTTTCTATCAGTTCCTGAGCTCAAGCCCTGCAGCACCCTTGGGCTGGAATACCAAGGACCACTGAGGCAGCCTAGCCCCATGCTAAGATCATCAGCCAAGGAACCCAGGGTCACCGTGCACCATGTTCAGTTTACTGTAGGTTCCCCTTTCTCGTGGGCTCAGGAGAGGACTTGGAACTGTGCCCGCCTGGAGCACCTGCGGCCCACTGGGCCATGCGGGCCATGAACATGCAGTGTCTGTCCCCTAACACTCAAGTAAGGTGGGGCAGCGACCACTGGAGCAGCAGCTGCCAAGGTGGCAGGTGGTGTGTACAGTGTTCACCCAGTGTCTTGTTCCAGGCCTGGGACTTGCTTAACTTTATGGCCACCCTGCCCTGCAGCACCGTAGCTAGCTGTGGTGTGCAAGAACAGGCCTGGCAAGCATGAGCACCATCGCAGGGGGTAGGGTGGGGGGGTGGAAGGGACACCAGCACCATCTTCACAACTGCCAAGGGAAGCAGGTAAAGACTGAGGGGGTCAACATGGCCTCCCTGCTTAGCCTACCTACCCCTAACCTGAAGTGAGCAGCATTGAGGGCAGTCAGGACCACCTCAGCAAGCTAAATCAGCCCTGGCCCCTTTGCAGCCACACCCAGTGCACCTGTCCCTGGGACCAGGAAGCAACTCTTGGACATAGGTAGGTGGTGCCCACAGTGACCAGAGGCCCTGGGTGGCCCAGCACATCTGGGCCACACTCCCGCAGGGCCCCTGACCAGCGCCATTTTTTTGTGCATTTGAATAAATAAATGTATTTTTCCTCCTCACTTTTCTTTCCGTTAAAGTTCACTGTGCATTATACAATCTAAAAATAAATGCAGTCAAGTCTATGAAATTTATAAATCTCCATCACATCTCTATAAAATACTGTCACTCATCATGTGACTCTCTTATACACAGATGCCAGGGGACCCACAGTGGGCCAGCCCCATGTCACCTGGCCAGCATGCCCCGAGCCAGAAAAGCAAAGAAATACAAAGTAAATGCACTTGTCACAGGAGCCACTGAGCACTGCAGTAGTGGCCCGCACCTGTCAGCACCACTCAGCCCAGCCGGGCACCCAGTCCTGCCCCAGCCCAATCTGCACCCACAGCAAAGGCACGCCTAAAGTCACAGGGTTAACAGCAGGGTGTTCACAGTGACAGCGGGCGAGTTCCGAGGAGGGGAACCAGAAGTCAGCCCCCATCGTGCATGCCTGGCGTGCCTTTGGTATCAGGACAAGCAGTAAGGGTGCCAGTAAGGGTGCGTCTGAGAACTGTTTGGCCATGGTCCGCATCTGGGGCAGCACCCAGGGCAAAGTTGGAGATGGGTGGGCACGGGCTGGGTGGTGAGATAGCACCGGGACGGAGTCGAGTCCTCCTGGTGGCCAGCCCGGCAGGCCAAGTCTATAGGATTCTCTCTCACAGACACTTAGGTGTCTCAAGAGGTTGCCTTGGACGACTTTGATGGAATAAAATAAGTCAAAATTGCTTATACTTTAAAAAAAAAAAAAGATAAATACTTTATCTAAAACTATCGACAGTACAAACTGGACCAGTCCAGCACCTCCTGCGGTGCCGCCAATTCACAGTGGCTCCACGTCCGGCTCCGCCGGCCTGGCAGGCAGCAGGCTTGGTCCACACCGTCCTTGCATAGGTCGTGGCTGAGGTAGAAGTCCTAATTACCTGCAGGGAGGAGGAGCATGGGTTAGGTGCATTCAACATGTCCTCTGTGGCCGAACTGCCCCACAGGACACGGGGCAGAGAGGGGTGTTCCTGGTAGGTACTGTTGGGCCCAGCACCCTCCAGCTCTGCCTTGCTGAGCACACAGGGTGGGTTAGCTGGAGAGCTCTAGCCCTAGGACCTCCAGATGTGGTTGTCAGGCTGTCCTGTACTCAGGCTAGGGCTACCACATGGCCATACCCTATGGAGGCCAGAAGGCTGCCATCTGGCTCTTCGCCCACAGGGCATGTCTACTGCCATGATGAGAGCAGAGCAGGGTTTGACAGCCGCTGTTCAGGGAGAGGTGGACAGGGACCTGCTCCCTGAACCTTAAACCCCACCTCTGCTCAAGGATGCCCACACTACCACCCCAGGCAGCTTTCTGCCCGTGGACAAAGTCAGTCTGCAACCTTACCTACTGACTATCCCTTGTTTCCCTTGCACAGGCAGGCTCGTGACAAATGCCTTAGTTTAGAGCTAAAAATGTGACCCCAAAATCAAGGACTGCTTTGGGCCAGGAGTCTCACAGTAGGTTGGGGCTACCTTGGCTTTGGTGAGCCACATTCAAATCTCATCACCTCAGCTGTCTTCTCAGCGGCTGGCTGAGGACCAGGTAGTGCTGCACAATGTTGGCCCTGCCTCCCTTAGCGCACCCCCCCCATCTCCACGACTCAGGACCCCAGGCATCTGGTGAGCCCTGCCAGCCGTCTTCTGGGCAAGAGGAGGGGTGGTTTGGCTCTAGCCTTACCTTACAGAACATGAACTGCTAGCTAAGCAAGGTCTTTATCGAGGCTTAACCCCCGAAAGGTGCGCAGCATAAGGAGGCGGCATGCCAAGGGAAACCCACACAGCAGATGGCCCCGAGGAGTTGGCCTGTGGGGCGGCGGGCGCAGCCTGCGCCAGGGCCAGCCGGGGCAGGGGCTGGTGGTGCACCGTGAAGGAGGGGCGGGAGACCTTGTGTGGAAGGGAGGCGAGCTTGACAGACAGAGAGGCGTTAGCAGGCTGCAGAGAAGCGGCAGAGGAGGGGGGTAAGAAAGCTTTGTTAGCCGGGAGGGAGGCCAGGCTCTGCAGAAGCACTGGCTCGGAGTTAGAAGCCAGCAGCGCAGGTGGAGGAGGCAAGGTGACGTTAGGAGGAGGGGGTGCATGGAGGACAGGTGGCCCCGCAGGGGGCCGGCCCAGGTGCTGAGGAGGAAGTAGGGGAGGTGGAGGGGGCGGCCGAGTCTCGACCGAAGCTGCAGCCTGAAAGGAAGAAGCCGAGGTGCTGGCCGCCGCCTGCAGCGGGCTCAGGCCCAGCGTGGCACTGCTACACACAGCCCCGCTACTGACACCAGCTCCAAACGGGTGAGCAGAGGCAGAAGGCACCGCATGGGTAAAGACACCTGTAAACAGGAGAGAAAAAGCAGCTTCAACAGGCAGCACGTTCCAGGCAGGTGGAGCAAGAGGAGCACAGTCGCCAGCAAGGAGAAGCAGAAGACAGCGTGACTCCGGTCCAAGCGCAGGCACAAGCAGCAAGCAGTGGGCTCAGTGCAGGGACACTTACCTGCCAGGATGAGGCCCCGCCCCTCGGGCCCACCTGCCCGCCCCTGCCCAGTCAGGACTGCACCATGCCTGGCCTGTGGCCCAGGCTCCACTCCGCCCTGTCTCTGAGCAGGCCCTCTGGACTCATTCTTGCACCAGGCCCGCTTCCACAGACCGGCCATGAGGCATGTGGGTGGTCACCTCAAACAGGGAATGCCCCAGGAGAAAGAAATGCCTAGTTAAGTGCACCGTGGTCTTCTGAAAACAAGAGGCATGCGTTATAAGGCTAGACAGTCTCCTTCAGTCACACCATGAAGACGGCCAGGGAGGACACAGGGACACACTCCCATTGTATCTTCTAGAGGGCTTGGGAGGAACCTCCCAAGCAGCTGGTGAGAAACTTGGGACAAGACGTCCTCCCTTCCTTGCCTACCTCCAACGGTTCCACCGGTCACCCCGGAGGAGAAGCTGCCCATGGTGTGCGAGTTGGTGAGTCGGGGCGCAGCAGATGACACGTGCACCAAGCCTGCAGCGGCGGGCACGGTGCTGAACAAGGACTGCAGCACAGAGGAGCCGGCCACAGAGCCCAGGTTGGCCTGCAGGGACATGGGGCCCAGAGTGAACTGGGGCCCAGGGGTGAAGGTGCTCAGAAAGGGCCGGGCAGCCTGGGCAGCAGGTGTCGTACTGCCTGCAGAGGAAGCTACAGTCACTAGACCAGGGCCACCGAGGAGGCCACCCGGAGGCACGGCTGCAGCAGAGATGAAGAGGTTGTGGCCACCCTTGAAGTCCAGCTCACGGTCACGGCCCTTGCCTGCCCTGCTGCCATGAGGCAGTGCAACTTTGTCCGCAGATCCACACAGGGGCAGGGCCTCGCCTGATTCCTTGCCTGCATTGCCCTCGCCCTTCAGGCCACCCAGGCCCTCTGGCTGCCGCCTACTGAGGAAGGGATTAGTCTCCGTGGTACTATCCTTGCCCCGCTGTGATGGGAAGCTCAGGCTGGCCACTTCAGGGCCCTTGTGGGAGAGGGAAGCACCGTCGTTGAAGCTGTGTAAACCGAGGTCTGCAGCAAGGCCCCCACTGAAGGCCAGGCCGTTGGGAGGGTTGGCGCCAGGGCTCGGGCCCTCGGCTGCAGTCAGAGAGCCGGCAAAGCTTTTCCTTGGGTGGGTAGGGAGCTTGGCCTCAGCTGCAGGCTCGTCCAGAACTGGCCGGAAAGAGAACAGGGGGCTGTGGCTCAGTGCAGAGCCAGCCTGCAATGGACTGTCCACGGCCTTGGCCAAGCTGAGGTCGGAGATGGGTGAGAAAGTGGACTTCCATTTGCTGCTGTTCACAGGCTCACTCGAGGGTGCAGGCTTCCTTCCCACCAAACCACCACCTGATGGGAGAAATCAGTGGCCATGAGCTGAGCCTACCATGTGGCTGGCACACATTCTACTAGGCAGAGGTGATGAAGAGGTGAGAGGCTCATGCACTATGAGACTTCTCTTGTCTGCCCCTCCCAACTCTCCATGCACCAGATGCAGTCCCAGGCTGGCCCGTCCTGAGCACGGGGCACCCCCACACCTCCCGGCTCCAGGAAGGGAGCACATTACCATTTTCCAGCGTCTTTGGAGGAGATTTGCTTTCTAAGGAGATTGTTGCAATTTTTCTTTCAATTCTGTGCAAAGAAAACAGTCACTGATGTATGAATCTAAGTGCTCAGAGAGTATCCGAGGACTCTCTACACGCACAGCTCAAAATGAAATGTCCAAAGGCTGCCCTCTGGTCCCGTGTGGAAGGGCCCCTGAGTAAACCCGGAGTAAGTCGGGGTCAACAGCAGTACTAGGGCCCAGTGTCTGTGCATGGGCTGTTCTGGTGGGGAGCCCAGAATGCCTGTGCACATGGTGACACTATACATACAAAGTAGGGCGACCTGTAGGAGCTTCCCTATTCTGAGCCTTAGCCAACCTGGAGCTAAATGCAGCAGAGGCCCGGCTCACAGGTGGTACACACATCCATGATGGTCTACAATGGGTCAGTGTATTTGTCAGACCCTTAGGAATGACAGTGGGCAGCGATCTTAAAGCACATCAAAGTCAGAGGCCAACGCGTGACCAGAATTCACACTCGCAGTAGTAACTCCACTGTGACACTCAAAGGTAAGCATGGGACCTAGTGATGCTCAACAGTCTACAGTGCAGTCATAATGTAGGTGGCAGAGAGGGGCACGTGATGTCTTTACTCAGGCTGAACACCCAGAAAGTCCTCATAGATACACACAGACCCCACAAGCAGTACTCTACACTGCTCAACAAGAAAAGCAAGGTAACACCCATTGAGAAAACAGCCTTGCACCAGGGAGGTCAGGATTGAAAGATAGCTAACAGAGGCCACTTGGCCACACGATAGCCAGCATCTAGTCCAACCATCACCCTGCAGAGCTGTCCCCCAGGACTCACCGGGTACTGCTGGGCTCATCCTCAGAGCCTGGCTCCTCATCTGAGGTAAGTGGTGAGTAATGGGCCCCATTCGTCGGGCCCAGGGGCCGCTCCTTCCTGAGCACCGGGGGCTGATCGTGGTCCTGGTAGGGGGTTGGGGAACTCTTCAGGGAGCTCTCAGGGGATGAGATGGCTGTGATCTCCAGGGGCTGATTGATGTTGCTGACCTGCGGGATCAGGGAGGGCAGATGAGCCACAGGCCCAGGACAGGGTTTCGGTGCCAGCTAACCCTTGAGACCTCTACAGTCACCAGCTCCTTGTGAGGGTACAGGTGGGGAGCGAACAGTGGGGCTGCACACCAGCCACTGTCCCCACCCTGCAGGGACGGGCCCTACACTTACCATGGAGTTGAGGTTGAGGGGAGACCCCGAGGACTGTGTGAAGAGGCCGGCGACAGTTGGCAGAGCCCGGCGCTTGGGGGACACACCCGTGCTGAGGCTGAGGGTTCCAGCTGATGCACGCTTCCTTCTGCTGCGTTTACGACTGTCCTGCCCATGGCTCTGTACAGAGTCCCCGCGGGTTCCAGAGGTCAAGGGGCTATGCCTGGTAGAAGGCGACTGCTTAGAGCTGGAACTGGCTGCAATGCTGAACACAATCCTCCTCTTAGCTTCATTCTCCGGGTCTGAGACGGCAGGGTCAGAAGGCAGCTCCCCCTTGCTGGTGTCCGGCAGCGGACCTTGGGCAGTCACACTCAGGCGGGGACTGGCCGAGAGTTGGTGGGCAGGAGATGCAGGGCCAGAGTTGCGGGGCTGCGGTAGCAGAGGCGGATGCTGTGGTGGTGTGCTGCGAGATCCCATGGTGGCAAAGAGGCTGCCAGGGCCAGAGGACTCATCAAAAACAGCAGTCTCCATTCCAGATGCCATAGGCGCTGGGCTGTTGGCCAGGGCTCCACTGATGGCCACTGAACCAGTGTAGAAACCTTCCATGAAGACACCAGTTAATCAAGGGAGGCAAGGAGGCCAAGCCCACTCTAACAACACCTCACCCTGGGAGGAACAAGCTGAGGTCAGTAGCCGCTTCCTAGGGTAGACCAGGGCCATAGCATGGGTAAGTGTGGGCAGGCTAGGCCCAGAGGAAGACTGGTTCCCCATTTCAGTCATCTGCAAACACCAGGGCACACTGGGTGCTGTCCTGCTGGGCGCCACCTGAACCTCCAGGAACCAGATGACCTCAGCACAGGACAGCTTTCTGGAACTGTTCCAGACCTTAAGTATCCCTAAAAAAAGTTGCCTGGCCCTGCCCTAGCTCAAAACAAATCAACAGGAGAGAACTAGAGACTAGTCCCCTGGCTTCTGGTCACACAGAATCCTAGACTCAAAACCTCAGAGCTACCTGCTGGGTGTTTGTCCCAATGGGATCGTCTCCCCAGAGAACATGGCCCCTAGCAGGAGGAGGTCCCTATGTGGTCGGGGCGGGGGGGGGGATCACCTGTGGGTGCCAGTGTGAGGCTCCTGCTCCCTGCTGCACTGCCCCCTGGACCATGGGCGGAAGCACCGATCTGCTTTTCAAGTGTGGATGAGTCTCGAGGCTGTGGCCCAGGGCTGGGAGTGCTCCTCTGCAAAAGAAAACCTGCCTAGTCAGGGCAACAAGAGACAGTGGGGCAGGAGGGCTGTGGGCAGGGAGGACCCAAGAAGGGATAGAGCTGGGCTAGGCCTGAGAATCCAAGCAGAAAGGTCAAGTCACATTCAGTTAACAAGGAGTGCAAGAGGCACGGGGTAAGGTGGTCAGATGTCAAGGCCAGCTACAACTACATGGTGAGTTCAAAGCCAGCCCGAGTCACACAAGACCCTGCCCTCAAAATAATGCAGAAGGAAAGCAAGACTGCAGTTTTCCCAGCCTATCCTCCGTGAACATCAGCACTCTTAGGATCCAGCCATCAGGGACAGCAACCCACAGGGCCATGTCAGCCACTGCTGTTTGAGTGGCTAAAACCCTCTTTGTTATTTCTTCTCTGTTCTGTTTCTTACAAAATACATCCAGAGCCCAACCACATGGCAACAGGATTAGCTCGGATGCCCTCTCGCCAGTCCCCGGATGACCACATGCTCAAACTCAACAGCATCCGACAGAGACATAAAGACTGAAGTTGAGCCTGGAGCCCCACCACAGCCAGCACAACCACAACCATCACAACTACCATGTGGCCCAGCACACTCACCGCCCTCTCGGCGCGGCTGGGCAGCACCACACTGGCCAGTGGGATGCTGACGGGCAGCTTGTTGGGCTGCACTGTGCTGAGTGGAATGCTGACAGGCAGGCTGGTGATAGTCTCCCCATGGCTGCTGTAGGCACGCTCCTTCACACCCTGTCAACAGATGGCCATGCTCAGCTGCAGACTCGCTGCAGAAGCCACCCTCAGGATACGGGCTGGTTAAGAATGCTGCCCACTCTCTCTCTGTTTGAGACCTGTCACCCTGGACTGCCTGGCCTCCCAAATTCCTCTCCATCTCTCTACATACAATGGAGGCCCCAACCCCCTTGGTCCCACTCTAGATCCCCCAAGCAACTGGCTAAATCTTACTCCTGCATGTAAGTACCTGAATCCCAAGGACACAGAACCACCCATGGGAGGCTGACACACCTGCCTCTGCAACCACTCCATGAGGCCTGTGGATGCTAATCCCCATCTCCTCCCCAGGTCCCCAAACCAAACTTCATACATCCCACAGCTGAGAATGCTCTGTGGAGTGAATGCTGCGGCTGCCTGGCCCACTCAGATGACTTCTTTCATTCAGCCCTTACCTTTTCACTACCCTTCTCTGAGGTGAGCGGCGAGGTTGCGGGGGAGGCAGGCAGTGGATCCTGGGGGCTGAGCTTCATGCTGTTGGACAAGCTGGGGCTCTGGTAGGGAAGGGTGCTCTCCTTGGCATGCTCTGCCCTACAATGAAAGGCCAGTCACCCTTGCTGAATTCACAGCAAGCAGCCCACGCCCAACAGCCCCAGGGCAGCAGACAGCAGCACAGCCCCTAGATACATGTGTGCTTACCGAGGGTGTAGCTCACCGGCAGCTGGTTTGCTAACCCCAGTGTGGTCCTGGCTCAGGTGCCGCCTCAACACAATCTTGGCAGGTGACAACCGGGTATAGTCTGGCAAAGTTAGGCCAGACAACTTTTCTAGCCGAGGCCTGCCACTGTGGCTGGGGGTGCAAGGTACGACCTCCTGATCCAAGGGGGAGGCCAGGTACTGGGGGGTATTCTGCTTGGATGAGGGCCGACTAGCTGTGCTGCAGAGCTCGTAGCCAGCGGCATGGCCATTCATGGAGAGCTCGGGGCTCATGCTGCTGAGGTGTGGCAGGGAGATCTTGGCACAGTCCAGCTCAAGACGCAACCGCCCAGCATCGGCCTCCAGCTCGCGGCCCAGGGCACCCTTGCCACGCAGATGCAGGGACAGAGCGTCATCTGGTGGCACACAGGACTTCAACTGCAGGAGCTCCTGCTGTCGCTGGCTCTTCTCCAGCTCCACAATGCTGATCTACACGATGGGAGGTGTGTCAGAGCAGCCTGGACTCTTACTGTGAGGCCACACACACCCCTGTTGTCCATCATCACAGATGCCCTTCTGAGGGTGGGAAGATGGGGTCTGGTGCATCACCCCAACACCCCACCTGCAGCTCCAGGCAGTGTCGCTGCTTCTCTGAGATCTGGCTCCGCAGGGCCTGTTTCTCTTTCCGCAGGTTCTCCAGAGACAGTGTGGACCAGTCCAGCCTCAGCTCCTCACACCGGGCTCTGAGCTGTGGGCACAGACAAGATGTCAGCAGCTGAAAGCAGGATAGCCCGTCTCTCTGGGCAGTGCACTGAATACTTCCTACAGTTGTGGCACATGGTGTCAATACCCACCCACAAAGCAAGGTGAGAAAGGCATGTGTGACACAGCACAAAGGGTCCCTAGTGTGATTAGGAATGGGGTGATCCTTGCAGAGCCCAGCAAGAATGTGGAGAAGCAGATCCAAGTCCAGCGCTAAGGCACTAAGTCAGCATACCTCGGGGCTCCCGAGTGGGAGATCCTGCCCTCCATCCTGCCTATGTACAAACCAGCTGCACCGCCCCCTACACACACACACACACACACACACACACACACACACACACACACACACACACACACCAGCTGAAGGCTCTGGCTCCGCAGGTCACTGTTGTCCTTCTCCAGCTGCTCTGACTGCTCCCGCAGCTGCTGGTTGTGGGCAGAGATCTCCTTCTGGGCCTGAATCAGGTCATTGTAGGTCAGCGCCTTCACGCCCAACTAGGGATGCAGAGGACAAACCAGGGTGAGTCCCAGTGCACAGGGAACAAAGGGAACGATAATAACCATGCAGCTCTGACCTGGGTACAGCCAGGGCCACCCTCTGCTTCCAAGGTGGCCAGCCACTCTATGTCAGTCCTTCCATAAGGGTAAGGGAAGCTGAACTTTGGTCACCCCAGTCACCTCATCCAGTTTCTGCTGGAACAGTCTGTGGATCTCCTCCTTTTGGGCTTGGCAATGACCGAAGAGCTGCTGTGCGGTGTCCAGCAGCTGTGTGTTCTTCTCCTGCAAGGGAGGACAGGAGCAGGTGACCTCAGCGCCCCGACCCGACTAACGACCCCACTACTGACATTAAGGCGGAGCCCACACACCTTCTCTTGGTCCAGAAGCTGCTGCAGGTTGGCCTTGTACTGTGGGGTCTTTGTGTAAGCCAGGAACTGCAGGTACTGGATCTTGAAGGACTCTGGAGGTACATGGTACAGTGTATGAACCAGTGTATGATGCCAACGCCCTTCCGTGAGAGGAGCAGGAGTGGTGGCCAACAGAAAGGAACTACCTGACCTGGCCTGCTGCAGGGTCATCCCTGCCTGTGACTTCACCTCTTCTCAAGCCCGAAACCCGAGAGCAGATCCCTCCTTCAAGTAAGAGACTTGCCAGTATTCCCCATGGAGTGAACCTCTACCAGGCTCCCCCATGTCCCTGAGGTGAGTCAGTCTCAGTCATTCACAAACACGCAACAAAGCCTCTTCCACACCACCCAGCAGGCTTGACTAGAGCCCTACCACTTCCTGCTTCAAGATCAAAGCCATGACCCACCTAAAAGTTTCTGTAATGCAGGAGGGGTGGGTGCCACCAGCAACGGATTGGGGGAGTGGAGCTGCGTGCTCGGAGGTAGCTGGTAGAATGGGCTATGAGGTGCCCTATACGCATCTGCAGGAGAAAGGATCCCCATCAGTCACCAACCATCGGCCCTATACTACCACAGGCAACACAGTACCTCAGCTTGGCAAATCTGAGTGCTGACACTGCTGTGGCATCCAGACCCCACCAAGCACCCTCTGCTGTGTAGTCACAGGCTTGGCACACAGCAGAATCCAAATGGTGACTCTAGTGTACAAGAGCCCACAGTCACTTGGATGGGGACTCTGCCACGAAGAAGAGAAAGAGGCTCACCCTGGGGTGAGGCTGAGGGCGGGGCTGGGGGAGAGGAGTGCAGGAGGTCCAGTGCACTTTGGCTCTTCTTGGACTTTCGCTCAGCGTTTGCAGCACTCATTTTCTTGGGCCGTCCACGCTTCCGGCCAGCCATTTTCCTCCCTTTTTTATTCAGTTTCTTCTTCCGGGCTTTGGAGGGAGATGGCTTTTTGACAGTGGCCACACCTGACTTTTCTTCCTCAGCACCAGAGTCCTAGAGGAAATAGGCAGGCAGTGAAGGGCCAGCAGGAGTACCCTCAGGGCGGCACCACTGGGCACCCTGTCTACCAGGCATGTGCAGGGAAGGGCATCTCACCGCGGGGGCCTCCGTGGCAGCTGCCTTGCTCTCTGGGACCTTGGTGGGGGTAGTTGCATTACTCTTGTTCTCTCGCTGCTGCCGGCGCCGAGCTGCTTCCTGCTCCTCCTAGAGGGAAGCAGTGGGAAAGTGTCCTGAACATGCTGGAGGCTCCATCTCCACTCCAGCATCAAAGAAATGGCCACACACACACACAGACTCTGGGGTAGGTACAGTGCCTAACCTGGACCCCACAGCCACTCTGTGGGTTAAGGCATGGGCCTGTCATGCGATTGCAGCCCAAAACTGTCCCTGCACTGACAGCTGCAGAACCACATGGCAATGAGAACACATAGGAAATGCCAGCCGTCATGGAGACTGCCCCACTAGGCAGGACACAGCCATCATGGAGACTGCCCCACTAGGCAGGACAGATACAGCCGTCATGGAGACTGCCCCACTAGGCAGGACAGATACAGCCCCTAAACGGCTAGGCAAAGTCAAGCCACTTGCTAAGGGCCTATGCAAAACATAACCAGTGCTGACATGAACCCTGTACCTGAGCTAACCTCCATGAGGTGCAAACTTGCATGCACCAGTGGAATTGGGGGTTGAGTGGGGGGAGAATTCAGCCCCTCACTGAGTATACACACTGTTCACTATCTCTAGTATGCTGGGCAGGATGAACTCCTTGGGGGTGTGCAGCAGCCTGCCTACACTCCTGTAACCCTGACAGCCCACCACTTCACCAAGTACCAGCAGACAGAGTGCTGTGCTCTGCTATTAGTGCCCACACAGAATGAACAGACATCTGTTCATGCCTCCCCAGGGAAAGTCACGTGGAAGCCCAGCTCTTTGTGTCCCTGGACAGACAGGCAAATGTGCAGCAGATGTGGCTAGAGAAGGGACTGCCATGGAGCAGACTACCCAGCCTTCCAGGGTGCTGGAGACAGGCACCCTCAACTGTTGTGCACAACTCGGGCATGGGGATGCACAGCACGGGGTAACAAAGAATCCGCTGGTAACCGGCATCACCTACAGAAAGATAGATGCTAAACCCACTACAGAGCTGAGGGCCTTCGGAAAGCCTGGGAGGCAGAAATAACACTTGGTTGGGCCTAGGAACCTTGGTCACACATACCAACAGCACATACAAAGCCAGCAATCATGACCCTCACAGTTGGGAGAAAAGCAAACTTACCCTGAGTTTTGGATTTTTCAGACTAGAAAAATAATTTTCAAGCTAAAGAGAAGAGGAAAGAGCTTTGTTAGAAGCGAGCCCGAGCACGGACACAGGCAGCTCATAGAGGTGGCGTGTCCCACACGCTGCCAGGCCCACCAGCACACACTGCAGGTGGCACACCAGGAGTAATATACAACCCAGGGCATCTACCCTCGAGTGGCAAGTGACTGCTAAGGAACAGGGTCAGGACCTCCCGAGGGGAACACTGGCTGCTACACCGCACAGGGGAACTCACAACATAGTTCAGGAGTCTTGAGGGCCCCTTTACCTACAGCACCAAGGGCAGAGCACAGCTGCTGCTGGCTCAGGGAGGGCACAGAACAAAAAGCAGAATTGCCAACATGCTGCTTCAAGGAGCCCAGGGGGTACCAGGACAGATGGAGAACAGAGCCTGGGACCATACACAGAAGATTCTGGCAAGGAGAAGATACCCTGTGGGGGCCATGAGGAAAAGGCCAGCATATACCCAGGGAAGGCTGGGGACGAGGACAGAAGGGATGACAGAGACCATAGGTCTCTGAATATGATAATATGATGCCAAAACGACTATGGCCCCTATTCATCAGGTGGACTAAGGGCTGAGACCCAGAGCTGCCAGGGAGCTCTGTAGAGGACAAGCAGGCACACAGAGGCAGCGTGCTGTACTGTAGCACTGTGGGCACTCACTATGGTGCGGTCAATAGTGTGCAGGTAGTAGGAGACGGGCTTCCCAGTCCATGACACGGAGCCCTTCAGGGGTGACAATTCCACCACACGCATAATGGTGCCGATGTCTGTGGAAGAGCAGCAAGTCAGGACTGTGGCAGGAGGCCTGCGCCCCACACCAGTGTCAACAGCATCCCCAAAGGGAGGAATAATCTGGGGCCTGTCAGGAACAAGGTGGCGAGCACACATGAATGAGATCAGATTTCAAGAGCAGCCATCAGCAAAGCAAGCATGCAGACCCGGAACTGGACCAGCCAAGCGCCTAGCCCAGGGAGACCCACAGGAGGGCTGGCCACCCCATCCCAAGGCCCCTCCTGAAAAGGACATGTCTACAAGAGGATGTGCTTAACATACTGTGGGCAGAGGCTGGGGAGCAGCTAGGTGAGCGCCCTCCCTGCAGGGCAGTACCATCTGACTGGGCGAGGGGAGCCAGGTACCCTATGCACCACGGAGCCCAGAGCTTACCACTCAAGTTCCTGCTGTTGATCCTGAAGTTCAGAGGGGCAAAGGGCTTTGAGGAGACGATTCTGCCGCCTACAACACAGAAGCCCATCACTGCCATGTGCGCAAAAACCCACACAGGCACACACAAGCTGGAGACCACAAACCCAGGTATGAGCAACTGCCCAGGACAGGAGACAGGTGAACAATGCCTGTGCCCAGGAGATGCTAGGCATTCTTCACAAGACCCCTGGTGCTCATCCCTGACCCTGCAGCCATAGAGAACAGTGACTCTACACAGTGGTGACAACTGGGTGCCTGCTAAAAGGGTCATGGTGGAACCCAGTACAACAATAAGGCACAAGAAAGAGATTGCTATAAGCCATGTGTTACCAGGAGGGGAGCTGAAACAAAGGCACTGAGGAGACCCACAGGCAGTGTAGCGCAGTGATTACCCTGGCATTCCAGCAGCTGAAAGAGGGGGGACTGTCATGAGTCTGAAGACAAACTGAGCAAGATTCCAGTTTTTAAAAAGACACAACAGAGAAAGTCCCAGAGAACAGGGTTGAGAAGCTGACTGGCTGCTGAAGCCCTTGAGGCTAGAGAGGTGAAGGCAGAGGCCGGGGCAGAAAACAAGAATGAGAACTGCGCCACAAGAGGCAGAAGAGCCATGCCAAACCACACAAAGATTCAAACCCGTGACAGCCACAGAGGAAGAACTGGAAACATGGAAGTCTAGGTATGGAGGCACATAACTTCAATCCTAGTATGAGGCAGAGATGGGCAGATCTCTGAGAGTAGTCTAGCCTGGTCTACATAAAGAGTTCCACAACAGTCAGAGCTACATAGAGACCTTGCCTCAAAACAAAACCCAGCCTAATTTTTTTGAATGGTGCAGATTCCTTCCATATTGAAGAGAAGTATTGGGGTGGAGAGGGGAGAATGAGAACATCATGAAGCCTAGGCCAGCCTAGGAACTCTAAGCCTCCTGCCTTGGCCTCCTGATCACTAGAACAGCCCTGAATCCCACACCCATTGATAGCTAAACAAAGAGACTCAAAAGACCACACTGGCACAGTGATACATGTCTGTCATCCCAGCAATGGGGAAGTTGAGGCAACACTGTTCTGGGACAGCCTCGGTTACATAATGAGACTCCTTTCTCAACACAAACACACATATCTTTGAATGTGTACGCAGCTGCTTATATTAGTAAACCAGTCTCTAGCCCCCTCCATGTCCTGCTTTCTGAGTACTGTACACCAGCAAAAGGGCCTGGCCAGACCACAGCAGGGTCAGCTCCATGTCTCCAGTGTGCAGGAAAGCAGCAAACACCAATGGCTCAGACTGAAAGGCCATGGGCCAGTCTGGCCAGCACCTATGAGCTGCCCTAAGCAGTGATAGGAATGACCTGCAACCACTGAGCACAAGTAGGCCGAAGGGGAAAGCCTAGTCAAGAGAGGGCCACAGGAACAATTTGATTACCAGGAACACCCACAAGTAGGTGTTTGTGCTGGATACTTTTGGGCAATTTGATACAAACTAGGGCCTTCTAGGAAGAGAGAATCTCAATTGAGAAAAATGTCTCCAGCAGATTGACCTGCAGGCAGTCCCCGTGGGGCACTGTCTTGACTGACTGGTGTGGGAGGATCACCGCGTGCTCCTGAGGAGTGCAAGAAAAGTAGCAGAAGAAAAGCGTGTGAGCCAGTCAGCAGTCTTCCCACAAGGCCTCTACTGCAGCTCCTGCCCTGGTGTCCATAGATTGCTTTGGTCATGGTGTCTGTCGCAGCACAGAGAGCACACTAAACAACACTGCAGCAGCAGTCCGCAGGGTGGTCTCTAAAGGCAGGACAGGGAAGGGGCAGAACACTGCCACTGAAGGCTGGGGCTGGCTGTCATCAGAGCCTGGCCCACCTAACAAATAACTGAGCACACTAGCTCTGAGGGACAAGTTAATCTAGGACTGGATGACTCAGTCAAGATATGGCCCCAAGCAGGCTAATGTGGTGTGTATCGCGATAAAGTTAAAGGCCAGCTTCGGCTATATGACTGAGTTTAAGACTAGAATGGATCTAGGCCAGCCCTGTCTAGAATGGGACCGTTTTAAAACACAAATGAAGGGATGAAGGAAAGAATGTGAGGCAGGGGTGAAGCTCAGCGGGGGAGTGTTTGCTGAGCACACAAGGTTCATCCCCAGCACCTCAAGTAATTAACTGTAAAAGCATGAGGACAGGCCCTACAGCAAACACCCGTCACTTCTGTGACAGCTATAGGGTTGGGAAAGTCTGGGTATTCCTGCTCCTGCAGAGGGACAGCAGTATGCACTGCAGACGGCCCAGTCCTATGCAAGAGGCTGTGTGTGCTCTACGCAATGCCTTATTCACGAAATCTCTCCATCACCAAAGACTGACGGGCACAAACACATGTGCAGACACATCATGAGCTCACAAGCGAAGAGCCCTGGTGCTGGTGCTTGCAGCAGGAGACTGCTTCTGAGCTGGGTTAGCCCTTCAACCCATCTGCTGGCTGTCTGGGGGTACGCTTGGCACCAAGGGCCTTCAGTCACCGGGGCCTCACTTCTGCTGTGCAGCCCAGGAGCTGCGGATGGGTAGCAGGAAGCAGGTGGGGCCTGGGGCTTCCATGTACTACCCATCATGAATAGGGAGGATCGCTGAGGCCCTCTCAAGACAAACTGATGTAACTGCATGTTCCCCACCCCCACACTGTGGGAATAGCAGGCCTATGGGCAGGAGGGCTGCGTTACCTTCCTTCATGTTTGCGAATCGCTCCTTCAGCTGGTGATCCACCTCAGGACCAAAGGCAAAGTTATTCACAAATATAACACTGCAAAACAATGTTTCAGTTCAGTAAAACTGAGGCTATGCACATCAAGTCCCAGCCTGGACACAGCCTGCTGCTGGTCCCTGCCAGGTGCTGCGCCCCCTCCCCCGCCCACCCATCTGAGGTGAGCAGAGTAAGCAGGAAAGCAGGGGCAGGAGACAAGCACAAACCACCTGGGCTGAGTCCAGCACCAGGCGCCAGTTCCTGGAAGCACTCCCTGGCAACAGAATGCAGGGAGGGTCTGCTCCCAGGGCACAAGCAAACGCAAGCACTTGATGAGCAGGCAGCTTCCTTCCCCTCCCCCCCCCGCAGAAAACACAGAGGTGAGGCCCCAAAACACCTAGATCCCCTGATGGACCCCATGACAAGGACAGCAGTTTGCTCAAGGGGACCAGCACAGGGGCTGCCCGCACCCCATGTAAGACCAAAGGCAGGCCAGCACCGAGGAGGGGCTGGCACTCTTGAAGCAGTAGCCCTGCAGTACCCTCCACAGCAGCCACCCACATCTGGGGGACAAGAGTCAGAGGCCACAGCACAGCCAGCAGCACAGCCCACAGCCGGCCGTACCTCGTGTTGGCGATCCGTTCCCTCCACTCCTCTGAGAGGAAGTCACCTCGTTCCAGCTAAGAAAGAAAGGAACACGTTTACTCATGGGCTTGCTTGATTCAAACCCAGTTCCCGCAGCTGCTGTGAGAGACATGGAATGAGCTGGATCTTGGGTGGGAAGGTGACTGTGGACAGCCAGTAGACAGCTCTGCAAGGGCAGGGCCTAAACCCCAGCAGGAAGTAGCACCAATTCGGGACAGACAAGAGGATGGTGTGGGTCCAGGTGAGGAGCCACAGTGCCATGTGCTTGGCCAGCCAACCCTCTCTGCACCCAGACTGTGCCCCCCCACCAAAAAAAAGCAGCACCACACAGAACTTCTGCAGACCTTACAGACATGAGACGTATTTATGTGGCCAGGAAGCCACTGGATCAACCATGAGGACTGTGTCCGCAGATAAGGTCACCTCTGTGCACCTTGCATTAGTATATGTTTGCTGCACACTGATCCCCAAACTGCAGCCTGCCACGACCGACCATGTCAGCACTGATACCATTCCACCTCTTTCAGGCCAGAGTGTGTTAAAGGGAAACAGCTTGTTTTTTCCTCCCCTTTTTTTCTTTTTGGTTTTTCAATACAGTAGCCCTGACTGTCCTGGAACTCATTCTGTAGACCAGGCTGGCCTCAAACTCAGAGATCTACCTGCCTCTGTGCTTTTATCCTGACTACCTGAAACCAGACTCCCAAGCAATCTGGGTTTACAATTCTGCAGACCACCCACTACCTGCAGTGCCAGGCATATGGCCCAGGAAAAGAACAGTCCACTCTACATGGAGGTCATGAGGTGGGAGTGGGATTGTTTAGTTGTTTACAAAACCCAAAAGACAGGAACATTCCTGAAAAGATGGACAGATGTACAGCATAGTCTGTCCATTGTCAAGGACGCCACACTGGGCTGGAAAGTTCCTTTGCAATGAACAGGAGCAAAGATCTGATGCACTACCTGCCGCGCAGTGCGAACAACACAACAGGCAGATCTGAGCAGAAGTGGTGGATCTACGCGTATCAAAGGTTAAGGGATGTCGACCATGGGCAACACCAAAGGCCCACACTGGAGTCCCCCCACTCCACCCACCATGAGCTGTGGCTGACAGGATGACAGAGCACCCGCCAAGCTGCAGGCCCAGGGCTACCTCCCCACCCTGCTAGGATAAGATTGTTCCCAGACAGGAGCAGCTGTACAGCCTCCGTCCTCCAGTGAGGCAGAGTGGACCTGGGCTGGAGTGGTCAGAGCCCTGCATGCCCCTGGAGGCTGCACAGTCCCTGAGCCTACCCCAGGCCAGGGCCCACCTCTCCTCCAATCTACTCCTCAGCAACCTCTGACTCTGTTCTGCTGTACACCAGCCAGCCCTGAAGATGGGGGTTTCAGTCATTCCCCAAATGCAGGGGAGCATTTGGGCCTAGGAGACCTGGGCTCTGGGCTCCCACTCTCCCCTAAGTTAAGCACTGCAGCAGAGACCATGCCTCCATCTCCCCTGCTGCAGAGTCTAAGCTAAGCAGAGAAGCCCTGGGTGCTGGGTCTCTGCATCTCTGGATGAGAACGACCTGCTGCGTGTTCTAAGACTCCTAGGAAGAACTCTGCAAGCCCAGATGGCCTCCCTAGCTCTGCTGATTGCCTTTGCGTGGCTGACCGCTGGGTCCTGCAACGTGGCTGCACAGACAGGCGCAGGCTGGCTCCACTCCAGGAACCTGAGGGTGCCTGCTGAGGACAGACCTCTCACCCTGCAGCTGTGTCACGTGTGGACCCAGCGTTCCACCCTGCAGGCCCTAGTACTACTGTCCTAGCCAAGCAGGCCATGAAGTTTGGGGAGTCAACTAGCTGCACCGTGTGTTAGGCCAGTCCTAACTATCTGGCCCAGGATGGAAGCACAGGCCTAAAGCAAGGTGTCTGCTGCTGTGTAGGAAATCTCCATACACTCCACCCTGCAGGGAGGCCCCTTCAGACAGGAAGTCCCTGAAAAGGAGCGGAGCGGATGTGCTGGGCTCTCCCTCCCCAGGCATACAGGAGCGGTAAGGACTGCTGAGAGACACTGTCACACCAGTCAAGACAACTGGGAGAGGCTTAGGCCTACTGAGACACCTGGAAAGGGCGCTCTCCAGCCTAACATGCTGCCTTACGCCATGCAGTGCATTCCAGATTCCCAGCTTTGTGAGTGTCTTGGTGATGCAGCTGTCTGTGAGCCGTTTCTGCTTCTGTTAAGTGTCCCTCACCAACACTTTCTGTAAGTAAACACTGGAAAACTCGAGAGTTCTCCAAGCTGGGCTCTGTTGGTTCCCTATCTGGGAAACATTTGCTCATATCCCCTAAGGAACAGTGTCACAGTGCATCTACCAACATGGAAAAGGAGGGGAACAGCACACAGCAGGTTAGCATCCATGAAGCAAGTGGGGAAGACTGACAAAGGCCCCACACAAGTTTGGGGAAGGCCAAAAAAGGTCACCATGGTGAGACCCAGGAGGCCATGGTCAGACACAGACTTAGCCATTGCGAAAACCCATCAGCTCAGTCTGGAGAGCAAAAGAGCAGAGGCACTAAGGTCTGTGGACAGTCTCAGACACATGCCCCACAGGTATACCTCAGCAGGACTGGCTGCCCATGGGACACCTCAGCACAACCAACTCCCGTGACAGGGATGCCTAGGCAAGCTCTAGCCAGGATTCCAGGAGTATAGGCTACTCTACTCTCTTCCAGGGTCAGGGGTCAAAGCCCAGAGACCCCTCTGAGAAGATGAACTGCATACAAAGCTATACAGTCACGGCTGCCCAGGCAATGGGAAGGCAGGCACACTCTGAATACAGGAGGTTACCAAGACTGGGAATGTTAGGAAGCACCGCCAGCAGAGATGACCATGCTTCAGGGTCTGCTCCAAATTGGCTAAGAGACAATAGAGGATGAGGGAGGGGACTGCCAGACTCAATTCAGCCACTGGAGGGAGCATGTCAGCAGCCCTGGCTGGGGGCAGCATCCAAGAGGCCACTGCATGGCGGGTGGCAGCATCCCTGGCACAAGGCAGTTCTGGGCCAGAAGAGTCCTCTGGGCTATTTTTAGGGTCCCCTGGATTTTCTCCTGCATGCTCCTGAATAGTAGAAGGCAGGGCACAGGGTTTGCAAAATCAAAGCTGCAGTACTGCACAGGCCAGGCCAGGCCTAATGGCCAGGGAAGGTGCCTATGCAGCCTCCTGGAGAAGGCTGGTGGTCACTCAAGGTGCTGTGGGAAGCCAGAGTGAACACAATCAAAGACAAAAAAGTTGCTTTCTATTTCTGCTGCCAGGTTGCTTCTGATGGTCATCAAGGCCTCAAGAACACCCCTTGGCCTTAGCCCTGCTCCCAGCCACAAGCCAAGGGCCACCAGCATGAGCACTGAGTCCCATGAGGGCCCAACAGTGAAACAGCCAATATGACAAACAGCTACCAGTCACAACACTGGCTTCACCCACAAAGGCCAGGTCATCCAACAATGACAGCAGCAGAAGAAGCAGAAAGAAGGAAGAGGGAGAAGAGAAAGAAGAGGAGGAAGAAGTAGAAAAAGAAGAAGGAGGAGGAGGAGGAGGAGGAGGAGGAGGAGGAGGAGGAGGAGGAGGAGGAGGAGGAGGAGGAGGAGGAGGAAAAGAAGAAAGAAGAGGAAGAGGAGGAAGAGGAGAAGGGTCTTCTTGAAAGTTATGTCCTCAACCGAGAACTCTATGTGGGTATGGAACCCACAGGCCCCACCGAAAGTGTGAAGAGTCATCACGGTTGATGTCTCAGGAATCTGGACCCATCTCCTGGGTCCCAGACACAGTATCAAGTGGGCCTCTCCTAACAGATTCCCAAGACTCTCACGCATGGGAGACTTCCACCAAGAAAACACGAGTGAGCTGGGATTATTGAAGGAAGGGTGACACACAGAGCAAGACAGAGTTATCACCGTGCGGTCCGCTGCACACAGGACACAGGCACCACAGACTGCCTCTCCCAGCCAGCCCACAAAATGGTCTAACCAGATCAAGAACCCAAGGGTCCCAACCCCTAATGCCACAGGCTACACAAAGGTGCAGCTCATTAGGGGTGCACTTGCCCAGTCTGGAGGTCTCAGCTCCTTAGAGTTGAGAGCATATGCTGACATAGCCCAGTTACCACATGTCTAGGGATGATGCCCGGGCCAGGGAAGCAGGAAGAGCCAGGCTCAGTTGGGGTTCTGCAGCTAGCTCCAGAGACTGTGCCCATTGCCACAGAGGGCCATATGGTCACTGCTCAAGACTGACTGGGGTCAAGAGAGGAGGGGAAAGGGGGCTGGGCTAGGATGGAGGCCGCGGGCATGGAGCGATGGCACTCACTGTGTATTCTGCATGCTTTTTTCCATACCATTTCATCCACTTCCTGAACTCTCGGTCCATGGTCTGAGGAAAAGAAAGCACACAACGTTATAAACTCAGGAAGGCTTAGGCGGTGGAGGGTCCACAAGCCCTGCAGGATCGTACCAGACAAGATACTGATGCCTATACAGCGACCCTGCTGTGGAGCACAGTGGTAGGGACACCCAAAGGAGGGGCTATGGGATAGTAACAAGGTTCCCAATCCTCCAACAGAGCCCCAAGATCAAGAGCCTGAACCCCACCCTGGGAGGAAAAGATAGGGTGTCCACAGGAAATATGCACCCTCTCAACTCATAGGAGCTCAGCAACATTCTCTCTCCAGGAAGGGGTGGCCATGTCCTGCCAGGAGAGCAGAATGACCTTATCATGAAGCTCTGCAGAGCCTACCAGGGACACAGGCACCCTGCTCAAAGGTGCTGGGTGTCACAAACACAGAAACGCTTGGCCTGAAGGAGTTCTACCCAGACACAAGAGCCTGAAGCACTGTGCACACGTGACTGCTCACCTCCGCGTACTTGGCTGGGATGTCCGCTTTCTCCACTCCGTAGTGATGTTTGCAGTTGGTGGCCGCAGCAACCTGAAGGACAACCTGCCCCACACCTTCAGCCAGAGAGACACAGGTCAGAGTCTGTGTGGCCCCCACAGAGACCAGTGGCCTCAGCCACATGACAATGTCCCTTGGCATCAGAGAAGAGACCATTCACAAGGACAGACCTCCCAGCAGAAGACGTATGCACCACTCTACAACCCATAATGCGATCTGTGAACCTGCAACCTGCCTGCTCCTGTGTGGGGATGGCTGCACAAAGCTTAGCAGTCCCCAGGAAGTCACTTCTTCACATAAGTCATCCCCTGGGCCAGCTAGCACCCTAAACCTAACAGGTCTGCTTGAGGATGGGAAACAAAATAAGAAATCCAGAGGCTATAACCGCCAGCGACTGGCGCCTGCTGGCCTCAGGCCTGCCAACACTGCTTCATGGCATCAAGGGTCAAGCCTCTGAAGATGACCCTACACGTGGCAGGCCAGTTTCACATTTGAGATGGCACATACATGCCACCTGACTTTCTATGCTGGGAAGTGTTTTCCAGTAACAAGCAGCTCAGAACCATAGAGTAGAGAAGCCAGGAGACACACCGCACAGTGCCTCAGGAGACATAAAGTCTAGACAGAGGCATCCCGTCCACAGTTTAGTAGGGTGAGTGAGCCCCAAAGCTACAGTGCCTCGGGAGGGGCTCTGAAAGGTAAGGGACCCAGGAGGCTCAACCACCAGGGTTGGACCAGCAGCTTCTAAAAGAATTGCAGGTGTAGCTGGGCCTTTTAGAGCCTTTACCTCACATCCATGAGTATGAGAAATAAGTCCTATGCTGGACAGTTTTATGTCAACTTGACACAAACTAGAGTCATCTGAGAGGAAAAAGACAATGTTTCCATAAAATCATATTGGAGGCAAACTTAGGGCATTGGGAATTCTCTCTCTCTCTCTCTCTCTTCTCTCTTCTCTCTCTATTTTCAAGACAGGGTTTCTCTGTGTAATAGTCCTGGCCTGTCCTCTATAGATCAGGCTGGCCTTGAACTCACAGAGATCCACCTGCCCCCGTCTCCCTGGGATTAAAGGCATACACACCACACCTGGTACATTTCATTAATTAGCGACTGATTGGCAAGGGCCCAGGTCAGGGAGGGCCCAGCCCATTGTAGGTGGGGCTATACCTAGGCTGCTGATTCTGGGTTCTATAAGAAAGCAGAATGAGCAAGCCATGTGGAGCAAGCCAATAAGCAGCATCCTCCATGGTGTCTGCCATAAGTTTCTGCCTCCAGGTTCCCACCCTGTGTGAGTTCCTGTCATGACTTCCTTCAGTGATGAACAGTGATATGGAAGGATAAGACAAAAACAAACCCTTTCCTCCCAGATAGCTTTAGGTCATGGTCCTTCACCGCAGCAATTGAAACTCTAGTGGATACCATCAGAACCACAGCCAGCCATGCAGGCAGTCCAGCAGCCCCACGAGTGAGGCTGCAGAGTGTGACCAGAGGCCTCAGGAATACTGCTCTGGTTGAGAATCTCACAAGCCAAGACCCATGGGGTCATAAGAAGGTTCAGGGGCTGTAAGGAGCCAGCAGGATTTCGAGTGGAAGCCCTGAGCAGGAGCACTAGTGGTACCAGAAGCCTCGGCTAATCCAGTGTCCACCCTAAAAGGTCCTAAGAAGTCCTTTGAGCATTCATGTGCAGCCGAGGGTGCACTGAGAGCCAAGGACAGCTCAAAGACTGCTACAAGACACTCACCACTGCCCAGGTCTACAAACAGGTCATCCTCGGTCATCTTGATCTCGTCGATCATCTGGGCGACCAGGTCAAAGGAGGTCTCCCCATACACCTCAGGGGAAAAGGGCTCGTAGTTGTTGAGCTTCTCAGGGTCAGTCACAGAGTGGTTGTACACCTGCTGCAGGATGTGCCGCAGGAGCCCATTGGAAGGTCGAGTATTTAGCTTCATGGGTTGCGTGGTGCCCTTCCACTGGGGACAAGAGTAGACATGACCAATTACACTCCACAGCAGGCAGCAGCACCTGACTGACACCTACAACTTGGGAGGTTGGAGCAGAGGGAACACTGTCAGTCCAAGGCCTGCCTGGACTACGTAGTAAAATCCTACATCAAACAGGTCACCAGGTGGTGTGGTAGCAGACGCCATTAATCCCAGCAGAGGCAGACAGATCTCTGAGTTCAAGGCCAGCCTGGCTAACAGAGCTAGTTCCAAGACAGCCAGGGCTTTTACACAGAGAAACCCTGTCTCAAAACAAACACAAAAGGGGCTGGAGTGCCGGGTGGTGGTGGCGCACGCCTTTAATCCCAGCACTTGGGAGGCAGAGGCAGGTGGATCTCTGTGAGTTCGAGACCAGCCTGGTCTACAAGAGCTAGTTCCAGGACAGGCTCCAAAGCCACAGAGAAACCCTGTCTCGAAAAAGCAAAAAAAAAAAAAAAAAAAAGGGGGCTGGAGTGTGGCTCAGTGGTAAAGAACATACTGAGGCAGTCCCGAAGACCACAACAGAAAACAACACAGCAGCGTGAGTGCGCCTATGAGTGCACAGAGCCAGTTCTGGCCTCCAGGTTTCTGTCCGACCCCTCCAGGCCAACTCAGGCACTCCATCTATGTTACTCACATGAGGTCAACTCCAACTGGACCTGGTAAGCGTTCTGGTCTAAGCCCAGTCCTGGAGTCCCAGGAGCCCCTCCTGACTCCAGGCTCCCTGGCTGGTATACCTCCTCCCAGGACATACCTCAGACTCTCTAGCTTTGGGGAAGGTCAAAAGAAAGCAGCGAACAGCTGCAGACTCCAACTGCAGTCTCAGTCTGGCCTTGGAATACACACTGGCACATCCTGGCACTCATCTACTGATCTTAGCCACCAGATCAAATTTCCTCAGGGGAGAAGGGCTCAACCCCTTGGTCTCATAGCCATGGACACTCTACCAGCCAAAGCACTGGCACAGGATGTGACGAGACGGGATAGTCCATCTGAAGGGCCAGGCCCCACACCTCTTGCTGCCCCACAGGAGCCCTAATGCAGCTGATACAGCTGGTGTTCCACCGGTACAGAGATGAGGGCAGAACCAGTGCCCAGTGGGTCATCCCTGCAGAGCTGCATGAGTGTCTTAGCTCAAGGAACCATGAAGCTACCCTGTCCCAGCCCAGCCTCTCCACACAGCCCATCTTCCACAGAGTGTTCCCTGACACCACAGATCCCCATAAAGGCCCAACACCTGCTAAAAGCCCCACTGCCCCTGTGCCTTCTAGAAAGACCACTCCCTGGGTGCTCAGTGGTCAAGCTCTGCTGCCTGCACCCAGTTTGTCAGCTAAGGTGGGCAGGCGGAGCACAGCTTTATGTGACTATTGTGAGGACACCTCCTCCCAGCAGGTGAAGCAAACTAGAAAACATCAGAGCAGAGGCCACAGGCTCAAAGACAGCAGCAGGGCAGAGGGAGGTAGGCTCCCAGTTCCAAAGGCTGCTGACTGCACCTCTGCTGCAGCACGCAGAGATGGGCAGAGATGCAATGACCCCAAGAAGCTACTTGAGAAGACAGCTAGGGTAGCTGGGGCTTAATATACTGCCACACAACTCCCCTGTCTCATCATGCCAACAGCCCTCCCCACCACTCTTTGACAGCAACCAGGAGGTCCTAGTGCTTGACTGCCCCGGGAGGTCCAGGAGTTAGCATCATGCAAACGCACAGAGGGAATTGAACAGCCTCACTAGTGTGGAGCCACCTACCAGCTGGTGGATGCTGTCGATGGCTCGGTTGTACTTGTCACACAGCCTCTGCATGCTTTCAAAACTGAGAAAGAAAGAGAGGAAGCGTCAGTGGGCTGCAATGTGCCCAGCTTTCACAGACTTGTAGGGCTGGGCAAAGCCTCTAGGGAGGCATGGGATTCCAGAAGCACCAACATGACAGGCCAGCAAGGGGCTGCATGCTGAGACAGTCTCCAGCCACAGGACCAAGTGCAAAGGCAGTCTGGAAAGGTCTCTATCCATGTGTCAGTTCCATGGTCAGACCATGTCACTAGACGAGGAACTCAAGGAAAGTCACTATGAAGACTGGACTAGGGTTGGAGAAGCAGCTCAGTGATCAGAGCTCTCACAGAGGATGCAGGTTGTGCTCCCAGCACCCACATGGTGACTCACAACCATCTCTACCTCCAGCTCCAGGGGACATGACTCCCTCTTCTGACCCCTGTGGGCACTGCTCACACACAGGACACAGACATACAAGCAGGCAAACATTCACACTCAAAATAAAAATAAATGAAAATAGTTTTTTTTCTTCTTCTTCTTCTTCCTTTTTTTGGCTTCTGGATCTACAGACCAGGCTGGCCTTGAGCTCACAGAGATTCACCTGTCTCTGCTTCCCTAGTTCTGGGATTGAAGGCACGGGCCACCACACACAGCCAAATGAAATCTTTTAAAAAAGGAAACAAGCAGAGTGCCAATGTGTGGGCAGAGGAGCCCGTCAGTCTCTGAACACCACATGCAGGAATCTGTACCTTCTGAGACAGGCCTGGGGAAGGATGGCTCAATTAGGAACCGCCTCTGGGAAGACTCCTGCACACTCTGAGCACTAGGCGAGAAAATACCTAACTCCATTTTAAAGGCAGGAGTCATTATGCTTCACTTTTAAAAGTAAGTTTCTATTTACTGTGAGAGTTGAGTTGCTCTGTTTCCTGGAACCTGACCTTCCCCAACCCATGATCTTCATTTGTTTATTAGAATACCCTTACCCTCCCCACCCCGCTTAATCACATGATAACCATGGGAATTTTTTTAAAGGTCTCTTTGTATTTTCTTCTTGCCCCATTGTCTCCCTTCTATAAATCTCTGAGTGATTTTATTCCTTAAAAAGGGTCTAAGAGGTGGATTAGGGGCTGCCTTCTTTAACTTGACTTCAGAGGCAGTCGCTGGCCAGCTTTTGTGTGCACTGCAATAAAAATCAAGCTTGCTTCAAAACTGACCCAAAGTGGTCTTATTCTCACTATTGAGATTAACACAGGCAGCAGAAGCATAGTTCTGGGGACAAGGGACCACTCCATCCCTATATGCCCAGGGGTAGGGCCTCTGGGGCACTAATACACACAGGCAGCTTCCTCCCTACCGAGGCCCTAACACTCCAGCATGCTACAGTGTGAACCAGGATGGGCCAAGTCAGTGTCTTACTATCCCAGAAGAGACCCAGGTCAGCAGCAGTCACAGGACAGAAGAAGGGCTCCCAGACTGCAGGTACTACAGAAAAGTCAAAGCGCACACAACCGCAGTCCTAGCTATTTATGAGTTGAGTCTCATGAGCCCAGCAGTTTGAGGTCAGGCTAGGTGAGGTACAAAGGCCCACTCTACTATCAATGGGACTGAGGGGTCCACATGCAAGGCCCTGGTCGCATTCCTTGCAGGGCAAAAGAAAAATTCCTAGAGGTCTAGGAACTTCTAGGGTATGAACTCAAAGGCAGTGAGACGGGGACCACCCCAACTCCACAAGGACAGAGGCCCCTGCCCTGGTCACCCAGCTGTCCACCTGTCCTGATCCTACACCAGAAAGGTAGGTTTTCGTGTCCTGTGGGTCCAGAGAAGGGACCTGTGGCACAGGACAGCTAATACTCACACACCCAGATGCTAGGCCCACCCAGAAGACTGGTCCTTTCTAATAAGGAGGTCAGAGGACTTGCAGGCAGAGTCCGGAATGAAGCAGGCTCTGAGCAGGAGGTGGAGCCTGGGTTGGCCTTTCTCAAAGGAAAGTAAACCTCACACCAGGCAGCATTCCAGGGATGCCATCTCTTCTCCACCCATTCTGTCCAGGAGGAGAGGGTGTGACAGAGACTGGCCTCCCCCACACCTACTTACAGTCAGGGCTGAGAACAAATGTAAAGTAGACCCTGGCAGGACCAGGACCCGCTTGCTGCTCTAAAAGGCCCTTAGCTCCCTCACCAGCCCTGCTACTTTCCCATGCATCAATTCAAGTTTGTTCAGTGTGGAGTTCCCAGGGATGGCCCCACTCCACCAGCTAGAAGCTTCACACAGATGGTTGGCCAGGGTGTGGGCAGTCGGGAAGTAGAACCAACAGTCCACTCGCCCTCTTCCGGCTCACCTTTTGGTGTCATAGTCGATCAGGACATAGTTCTCCATGGCCAGCTTGAGATCTGGGATTTCCTCACAGACCCACCTGAAATGGAACACAGAGCTTCTGTTGGCCTAAGCCCCATTCTCCGGATTCGGGGGAGGGGACTACTGTGAAATCACACAGATTTTATGAAACCAAGGTCAAACAGTGCTGGCACTTGGAAAAGAAACAAATTCACGCCTTATAGTAAAAAGTAAACTATCAGCTAGGCCTGGTGGCACACCCAGCCATCCCAACCGTGGTGGGTAGGGCTGACACACAAAGACACCAAATTCTAGCCAGACTGATCTACACAATGGGACAAAAAAAAAAAATGGTGGGCGGGGGTTTCTGGCAAGAAGTCTTAAAGGGTGAAAGCGATTGTGCATAAGCCTGGGGGCTTACACAAGATGGAAGAAGGAACTCCACAAAGCTGTCCTCTAGCCTCATCAGGTGCTGAGGCTTGTGTACACACACAGACATTATCAACTACACACAAACACAGTAATAATAAAGACTTTGGGAGAAGGGCTAGGTCTGGAAGGAAAATAAGGGGTTTGAGCCCATTCAAGGCCACATTTCTGTTCAGGACCAGCCTGGGATACACCAGATAGTAAAATTCATTCACTGGTTTTTGAGACAGGATTTCTCTGCAGCTTTGGAGACTGTCCTGGAACTTGCTCTTTTACTTATTAATTTATTTGAACTTGGCATTTATTTATTTGTTTGTTTGTTTATTTAGGTTTTTCAGGACAGGGTTTCTCTGTGTAGTTTTGGAGCCTGTCCTGGAACTCACTCTGTAGACCAGCCTGACCTCGAACTCAAGAGATCCACCTGCCTCTGCCTTCCGAGTCCTAGAATTAAAGGCATGCATCACCACCACTCATCTAAAATTTAGTTTTTTAAATCTTTATTTTTTAAAGATTTATTATGTATACAACATTCTGCCTCCATGTACGCTGACACACCAGAAGAGGGCGCCAGATCTCATTACACATGGTTGTGACCCATCATGTGGTTGCTGAGAATTGAACTCACGTCCTGTGGAAGAACAGCTAGTCCTCTTAACCACTGAGCCATCTCTCCAGCCCCCTTTAAATCATTTTTTCTTTCTTTCTTTCTTCCTTTCTTTCTTTTCTTTTTTTTTTTTTTTAGACAGGTCTCCCTACACAAGCATGACTATCCTGAAACTCACTAGAAAGATCAAGACTTTACCTCCTGAGTTCTCAGATTAAAGATCTATGTGTCATCATGCCCAGCGGTAAAATAAAATTTTTAAGAATTAAAAAGGGGGGGCTGGAGAGATGGCTCAGAGGTTAAGAGCATTGCCTGCTCTTCCAAAGGTCCTGAGTTCAATTCCCAGCAACCACATGGTGGCTCACAACCATCTGTAATGGGGTCTGGTGCCCTCTTCTGGCCTTCAGGCATACACACGGACAGAATATTGTATACATAATAAATAAATAAATAAATATTAAAAAAAAAAAAAAGAATTAAAAAGGGGCCGGGCGATGGTGGCGTACGCCTTTAATCCCAGCACTCGGGAGGCAGAGGCAAGCGGATCTCTGAGTTCGAGACCAGCCTGGTCTACAGAGCTAGTTCCAAGACAGGCTCCAAAGCCACAGAGAAACCCTGTCTCGAAAAACCAAAAAAAAAGGGAAAGGGGCTGGAGAGATGGCTCAGCGGTTTAGAACACTGCCTCCTATTCCAAAGGTCCTGAGTTCAATTCCCAGCAACCACATGGTGGCTCACAACCATGTGTAATGAGGTCTGGTGCCATCTTCTGGCCTGCAGGCATACGTGCAGACAGAACACTGTACACGTAATAAATAAATCCTAAAAAAAAAATATGTAAAAAAAAAAAAAGATTTAAAAAGAGGGGTACCCTACGTTGAAAGTTGTAGAAGGCTACAATGGCAAGGAGCACCAAGAGGAAAAAGCCCCGTTCACTGTTCAGTGGCATCTTCCATGGTCCCCAGATTCTTCCTCTATTCCACCCTGAAGCACATCCGTCCCAGAGGCTGCAGTAGGATGAGGTGGGCCCAGGCCCACAGGGGTCAGAGGACCTCAGGTGCAGCCCTGGCCTTCCACCTTGACAATCTCCTGCGTGCCACCGCCTGCACACAGCTGGCTTGCCCATGAGCTCCCCGACTGCCGCTCTGCTTTTCAGCACCATGGTGGCTGGTGGCTGGCCAAGTCCAGCTGGATGACCTCCAGCAGTCAGAGCACTGTCCAGGGAACTACAGTGATACAGTCTGCTGATGCACTGGACCTGTCTGCTGGCTGCAGGAAGAAAAAGTGCTGGGGTGGCCCCTGAGAGGGTACGCATCTAGGTCTCCCAGTCTCCCACCTTCTCTGACCTGCTGAGGTGGAGGAGACAGGAAAACACCTGCCCAGAGGCCCACCCCCAATCCCAGATTGTCTTGTCTCTGGGCCTACCCCATCCTTCTCCAGGTTCTGTTCCACCTGCAGCTCCCACCTCAACCCACAAAAATGTCTCAGCTTTCACTACCAGACTTTCAAATGTTTTAAAATTATTATTAGTGCATGGGGGTGGGGTTGTGTGTGTGCACTAGTGGGTGCACAAGACAGGGCAGCATGTGTGCCACAGAACACCCACATCTGTGGGACTCAGAGGACGTCCACAGATGGTCCTCTCCTTCCATCTCCACAAAGGGTCCCAGGGATGACACTCAGGTCCCCAGGCTAGCAACCTAAGTGCTGTACTCACTGACAACTTACCGGCCTCTTCACAATGTTATCTCCAGGTCTGAGCTCGCAATGGGCATCTAACCTGTACAGGGTCTCAGTTTTGTGGGTGTACTGGGCTTTTCTCACACTAGTCTATGCCCACTATTTTGGGAGCTTTAGAGGGCAGAAGCTCCTAAAGAAGGACACCAGAACCAATCCAACAGGCAGCCACCCTGGCATTGTGTCTCTGCAGGTATCAGGACGGAGCCCCACCCACCCACCCACTCAGCAACATCAGACCTTAGTGGGCCTCACAAACTCCTATCTTTCTACAATTCCCCCAAAGGTAGGGACTAATGAAGGAGACAGGAGAGCACAGAGACACTTCCCCTGCGCCATCTCACAGGAGGCTGCAGGCAGAGGCTGAACATGAGACCTGACTCATCCCTGCCATGGCAGGGGAACAAACAACTGAGGTTTTCTCTGATAAGCACAGTGTGGCAAAGACTGGGGCAGGCTGCCCTGCAACTTGATGCCCTACACTACTAGCCACTTGAGTGAGGACAGCCTCAGGAAGCAGGTCGCTTGGCACCCATCCCTCCCCCCCTTACCCCATGCAGCACTCACCGGATAGTCTCAATAATCTCATGAGCAGCATCGTGGTGCTTGTCCTGAAAAAGAAAAGGCTGCAGAGTGGGCTCCAGGCAACCACACAGCGACACCCCACTCTTGTTCTGCGGGGCACAGCCACAGCACCTGGACCCCACACATTCCCCAGAGCTGGAGCCTGACTCAGAGCATTCTCTCTCTGCAAACCCGATAGGCGTCGGCAAGTCCTACAAAGTCCCATTGGGCCAGTGTCCCCATTGACAGAATGGGAAGCAGACATCACAACCACTGCATCATTGTGCTATGCCTGAAATCAAGCCTGGCCCCAGCAAGACCACTCAAGGCCAGATCTCAATTTGTCCCCATTAGATAAAGCCCAAGGATGATGCCAATGACACTCAAAGACACAGAGGGAAGAACGGCAAAAGGAAACAAGAGAAACAATGCTACCTCCCACCCACCTCGGCTGGCCCGTGGCCCCCATGAGCTTTCCACACACCCCTTACTCACTGCACACTAGCCTAAGACCTTTGCTAGCCCCAGCTCCATCATGGAAGTGAGCTGCGGGATGATGAAGGCCACAGGTAACGGCACCTCGAGAGAACGGATACCCAAACACACGAACACCATGTCTAGGTTCCCTCCCAGCTCTGCCAAAGGCCTGGTCATCGCCCCCTGCCACAGAGGAGCTACAGACTTCCAGTGCACCCTGTCCAGTACCAGTCATAGGTCACAAGTGACAAAGAACATTTAACATAGGCCCTGAGTGTCCCCACAACCCTAAGTCTCTGGACAGTCTCCCACTGTGGTTGTGTGGAGGTGACCCCACTTAGACAGGGCATTTGTGGGGGAGAATATTAAGTATGGAAGTATACCCTAAAGGGCTCAGGGAAGTTTCTGAAACTTCCATGATCCACAAGCACTGTGAGAGAGACTGAAGCAGACAGTTGGCCAAGTCTTGCAGGGAACCCCAGAAATCTCTATGCTGGGGTACTCTTTCCAGTGCTGGGCTGTCTCTGAGTCACCTACATACACTCAGTAAATAACCCTAGTGAACTCACGAGTCACCAAAGCTTCACTCTGTGGGATCAGTTATGTGATCTGTGGTTGATGCCCTGTCTGGGGTGAGGTGACAACTGCCTACGCCTCCCTGGAGAAGCCGCACAACTAGGGCAGATTGTTACCCAAGTGCCTCACCTCTACACTGTGTAACAAGTGTGTGTGTGTTCGTATGCTACTTCTGCCATAACACCCAGGCTCCCTCTCTCTGTCTTGTCCACCCAGACACGCCTGAGCACCTGGGCCACAAAACAGCAAGTATCCACCGTTGTGGTGCTGAGCACCGCTGGAGAGATAGGTTTACATCATGCTACACCATACCAAGCCACTTTCCGGGTACTCAGTTGTTCATCTCAGGCAGTTCTGAGCACATCACCACCCACCACAAGCTTAGGCTCATAAAGGTCTTAGTATTGGGAGAGGGGGGCTTAAGAGGCAGTTCAGGGGCTAGAGCAATGCTAATCTGGTAGACGACCCAGGTTCAATTCCCAGAACGCACATGATGGCTCAGTCTGTAACTCCAGTTCCAGTGGGTATGATGCCCTCCTCTGGTCTTCACAGATACTACATGTACACAGTGCACAGACACATGCAGGCAACACAACTATACACATAAAATTTAAAATAAAAAAATGAAAGGAAAAAGAAATGTCTGGTAGCAAGGTTACAAAACAAAGCCTGATCTCATGGCACACCCTGTCCCCCTAGCACTCTGAATGGTGCAGGCAGGTGGACTGGGAATTCAAGGTCTCCTGAGATGCATGGAGCCCAAGGCTGGCCTGGAATAAGAAAGACTATGGAAAGGAGAGGATGGGGGCAGGCTGGGCATGGTGACTAGGGCTAACCTAGGTAGATCTCTGTGATTTTGAGACTAGCCCAGCAGTTACTCAAAGAAACTCTGTTTTCAAACAACAACAAAAACAAACTAAAAAAAATTTTTTTAAAAAAAAAAAAAAGGAAGAATGGAGAGGGGAAGGGAGGAATCCACTCGGCTAGGGCGACACACTGCTGGTCTTCCTTTTATGGCCCTCAACAGAGGTCTGGAGGGATGCGCCTCAGCAGCAGATGCTCACCTGCCATGCATAAGGCCCTAGGTTTCAGCCAACACAGGAATACTGGTGCAGGCCTGTGTACTCAGGAGGCTCAGGCAGGAAGCTAGGGATTCTGCAGCCAGCCTGACCACCCACAGCCTTGCTCACACTCTGCAAGTTTCCAACACTATGCTCCAACCCAGCCCTTGGTTTTGTGAGTCTCAAGGTTCTCCTGCCTCCACCTCCAAAGTGCTGGCACCAAGTGTTGGGATTACCTTGCAGGGTTTTTGTTTCATTTGGTCTTTTGAGACAGGGTTTCTCTGTGTAGCCCTAGCTGTCCTGGAATTCACTCTGTAGCCCAGACTAGCCTCAAACTCACAGAGATCTGCCTGCCTCTGCTTCCCAAGTGCTGGGATTTAAGGAGTGCACCACCAGCCCTTGTAGGGTTCTTGACGTTTCCCAAGTATTGAGGACCAAGCACTATTGTTTGTTGGGGCCTACCATGTCCACAGACAATCCTGAGCTGTGCAAACTAAGAGGCAGAATAGATTCTGTTCAGCTACACCCTGGCCATTCACTGGTCTCTAGGAAAGGATAGGCATGCAACCACCTGGGAAGGGAGTAGTACTCTGGGCACAGTCCCAAAAGCCTGGGTTTCTGAGAGGTGCTGATCTCTTTATACTACAGCGACAGCCCCTACCAGTCATCCTCCACTGGTTACCACATCTAACACAACATCAGGAATTCACTGCTGGCTGGCCAACCCATTTTTATCTTTTTCTCTCTCCCAGGGCTAGGGATGGAGCCCTGAGTCTTTTTTTTTTTTTTTTTTTTTTTTTTTTTTTTTTTTTGGTTTTTCGAGACAGGGTTTCTCTGTGGTTTTGGAGCCTGTCCTGGAACTAGCTCTTGTAGACCAGGCTGGTCTCGAACTCACAGAGATCCGCCTGCTTCTGCCTCCCAAGTGCTGGGATTAAAGGCGTGCGCCACCACCGCCCGGCTGGAGCCCTGAGTCTTGTGAACACTAGAAAGGTCACCTACTGGGCAATTTCAGTCCTTTTTGGATTTGTAAGCAGGATCATCCATGTAGACAAGACTAGCCTGAAATGCCTAATCCTGCCCTGGCCTCCTGAGTGCTGCTGAAGTCACGGACATGTGCCAACCACACTCTTCTCACCAACACCACAATAGTCCGATTCTTCCACAAGACATCCAAGTGAAGCTGGACATGGTGGCACATGCCTTTAATCCCAGAATTTGGGAGGCAGAGGCAGGCCTATAGTTCAAGCCCAGCCTAGTCAACATTGTGAGTTCCAGGACACCTAGGCCACACAGAGAAAGAAACCCTGTCTCTGGGGGAAGGTGAGAATGAACCACTCTTATGTGGCTCCCCAAATAACATCACAGCATGAGTTATACAGCAAGCTGTCAGAGGCTGTTCCAAACCTCCTTCTGGACTTGCTCCCCCCAGTGACTATCAGCTGCTCAGACGAAAGGCAAAATGACCAACAGAGTCAGACAGAGCACAGCCTGCACAAGGGCAAGAGGGGCAGGAGCGTCACACAGGGCTGTGTTCGAGGATCAGCACAGGTGTCAGTGAACATCCCATCCCAGCCTGAGGGAGACAGAACATGACCAGAAGGAAGCCCAACAGGCAAACCAGAAGCATGCATCCTTCAGAGAAGCCTGAAGAGTGACCTCAGACATTAGCAAACATGGTCCCACATGAAGGGGGACTAAGGATCCTGGTTCCAGATGGGCAGCTCAGTCAGATGTGCAACACCAAACGTCCTTGGTGTCCCACATGGTCCTAAGCACTGTGCCTCACAGGAGGAAGGAGACCATTAGGAAAGACATACACAGGCTGTCTGGTGGGCTGCCCCAAGAATCGCACCACATTCCAGACACACATACATAGAAAGAAGGGAGTTCAGTACATAATTTATCTGCTCTGCTAGCTTTGGAGTGGGAGTCCCACAATGCTATCCAGGCTGGCCTCCAACTCATGGGCTCAACAATCTTCCTGCCCCACCCTCCCAAGCAGCTGGAACCAGATATACCCAGCCTGGAGAACATTTTTTTAAGACTTGACCCTGAAACTCTAAAGTCCACAAAGGGACACATTCACAGCACACACAGAAACACTCAGCTTCCTACTGCCTGCCTTCCTGAAGGCAGGAGAGATGGGGATTCATAGGTCCACAGGAGGACAAGTGTCCTTGCTCAACTACAAGGACAGAGATGAGGCCACAGAAAGTCTGTCCATCTGTGCCAGCTGCCAGCCCTGCAGGCAGAAGGGCTTCTGCTGAACAGTTCATGCCAAGCTGGTCTCTCAAGGGGGAGTGGCACCACCTATCCAGGCCTATCAAGTGACATAGGTGAGTCACTTGCTAAGAGTGACTCACCTGCATGCTCACCACCAGGACACCTTCTTGCTGCAGGCCACTCCTCCCTCAGGGTGTGAGGGAAAGGATAGGGGCTCAGTTACCCTTGTTTTTAGGAGAGTTGAGACAAGTACTGAGGGAAAGGCAAGCAGCCCTGCCCAGACAACAGCGAGATGGGCACCTTGCACCCCCCGGCAGCTGCAAGTACCTGGCACAGGAAAACTGTAGAGAGGCCAAGAACCCAAAGCACTTGCTCTGCAGTCAGAAAGGACAGTAAGAAGTTAGGCACCCTGAAAGCACCTGTAGCCCTGATGGGGTGTGGAGACTGGGTACTTGAATTTGCTAACTTCCAGCCTAGCTGAGAAGGCTCAATCATCATGTCTAGCAAAAGGCCCAGTCTCAAAGGAAGATGGTGACAGAGGACACATGGCAACCTCTTCTAGCCTCTACACTCCACAGTGCACACCTGTGCACAGTGAATTTAAAACTACCTGGTGCATATAAATGCCCTATCAACCCTGGTGCCACACCAGTTCTTAGCCTGTCACTCCATCCTAGGATGAAGTTAAAATAAGTCCTTACCTTAGACCTGGAACCTCCCCAAACTCAAACACTGCAAGCCAGCACAACACACACACACACACGCACGCACGCACAATAAGGTCACAGTGTGGAGCTTACAAAAGGAGACATCAGAACAGATAATTCTGAGACAGAAAGTATATTCATATATTCTCATGTGCTGGAACAGATGATGACTCACGGGGGTGATGGACTGTTCTAGAACGAGGCAGTTGTAATATCTGCCTGACCCGTGAATAATCTGCAGATCTTGACCAGATCATGAACTGTACGAGGTGCGAATCAGGTCTTAACAGAACTGTTTGGGGTACTGAGAAGAAACCCAGGGCCTCCCAAAGGGAGGGCAGGTGCTTACTGAGTTCAGAGGGTATAACACTCTCTAGTGTGCACAGGTTGGACTCCATCCCCAACATGACATAAACCAGGCAGGTGTCTGGAAGACAGAGTCAGGAGTCCATAGACACAGAGAGGGGGGTTGGGGAAGAGATGGAGAGGAGAAGAAAAGAGATTGCATGAAGCTCCTCCCTCCCCCAGTAGCTCTGCCCTGTCTATGGGAAGCCCACTCTACCAGCAGAGGAGTCTGTGCAGGACCTCAGAGGCTATCCCGTGTCTTCTCACACTTCAGCCTCAGAGGAGTTGGTGTCCACACAGCCCAGACCCCTGTGTTTGTCTAAATCAAGCTAGCAACAAGGTGGGCATCTGTACTGCACAGGGCCAGACCATGTTCAGGAATCAACGAACCTGGCTTGCATTCTGGGGACCCTGGAAAAAGATGACAGGACTGCCCCAGCAAACAGAGATATGGGGCAGCTGATCTGTGCCCCCGAACTTCAGGCAACAGTGTGTGGTCTTTCTGTACACCACTGACACCCTGAACTGAATTCTGCAGGGGCCAGTGTCAGAGCCTCCCCTCTTCCAGTTGTGGCAACCACAAATGTCCCTAGACATCACCAAGTGTCAGTTCAGGGTAGGACCTCCTTGAGAACAGCTGGGTAGTCTGCCCAAGAGTCATATATCCCACAGGAGGTGTTCCTCACTAACCTAAGGATTTCACTTTGTAAGAGTGAGGACACAAGAACATTCCTGGGTGCATGAACCTATAATTACCCCAAATAAAACATCTAACTTGAAGCCAGCATGACATCTCATGGCCATATTCGCAGCACTTGGGAGAATGAGACAGAACTGCTCAGAGTTTGAAGCCAGCCTTGGCTACTCGGTAAGTACCAAACTGCCCTGAATACAGAATCAGACCACCTCAGAAAAGAAACAAAAAGGTCTAACTTGAAAAAGGGCAGTGCTTCCACAGACAGGGAAGCCCAGCTGGGGATTCCCCAGCAGCTCCCAGTCTCTTCATGAACAGAGTAAGTGGCCTAAGGTTGGATTTGAAAGGCAAGCGCAAAGTCAGTGTTTCACAGGGAAGCCCACCTTCCCTTCTGGAGTAGGTCAGCCCACATAGGCAGGCTAAAGGTCAACCTGCCTCCTGCCCACATGAGCAGGGATTAGCCAGGACACTCACCCGCGGAGCTCAGCAGCAGAAACTGCTTTCTGAATCATAGTAGGGCTGGCTCACTCTACTCACAGCACAACTCACCCAGCCACCCACAGGACTCCCAAGCTCATCAGAAGGGACACGCCACTACACAAGGCCTACCGAGTCACCAACAAGGAAGGCCACCCTGGCCCTCCCTCTCAAGTTTGTCACCTAAGCTGTCTGCCAAGCAAACGACTAAAAATGGCATCTGCATTCTTTCTGACGAAAGGGTTATTCCATGAGGACCCAGGGCCCTAAACTGCTAGAAGGATAATGGCCCCTCCCACCCGTCAGTTCTCCAAACCTGGTCCCCAAACTGGGTATCTCTGAGTGTGGACAGCATGGCTGCTGTCCTCTAAGAAGCCACGGGCACCTGCCCAGGGACACGCCTTGCTCAGTGTGGGACTGTCACACTCCGTCCTAATCCGCCTGTGAAGGTCCAGAGCCTGCGATGATGAATGTCTTTTTGCCTTCTGTGCATGTCCCCAGGGACACCAAAGGTAGCCTGTAGGTGCTTTTACAAAGGATTATGAAGCCAGACCTGGGGGCACACACCTGGCCTTCTGCACTCTTGAGGGAAGGCAGGAGGGTGAGTCAGGGCATGGTGAGACCCTCCCCCATCTCAAAACACAACAGACTGTGGAGGACTGCAAGCGGGCATGCAATGTGACCTGAACTCTCACCTCAGCGGCAGGATTGCCTTCACGGTCCCTTCTCTCAATGCCTTGGAAACAGGATCACCGGGCAACAGATTTTCTGTTTGCTTGTTTACTGGGGGATCTGACACACATAGGGCAGGCTTCCCTGGAACTATGTAGCCAAAGCTGGTCTTGAATGCCCGATCCTCCTACCTCTACTTCCTGGGTGCTGGAATGGCAGATTTGACACTGTGTGGAGTATGCCAGGCACTGGCAATGGCTTCCTGAGAAGCAGAACTCTCCATGAGAGCACAGGGGTAGAAGAGGACACTGTGGAGTGGCTGTCTCCACTGAGGCTGTGTGGAAGCCAATGCCACCCCCCACCTGCTGGCCCTTGGACAACAATGTGAGTCACAGCTGGAACGGACCTGCCAGATGTCTGGGCCAGCATACTCAACCCTGGCAAGTGAGGTCCAGGCCAGCAAGGGAAAGGCACTGGCCAGCCGTTCCCACCAAGCTCGACTGAAGGCCTGATTCACACAGAGTGGGAAGTGAGCCAGTGTCACTGGGTGAACATTCATCTTCATCCCAAGGGAACAAGGTAGAGGCAAACTGGCAGCACCACTCTATTGGGGCACCAATAGGGTTGTGACACATTTTTTTTAGCCCTTCATACTCATATGACAACTTTAGGAATTCAGGTTGATGACTGTCCACTCAGTACGGGCCTAGCAACTCAGCTCTTGGTACTCCCAGGGATTACTTCAGCTTGGACGAGCCCACATGCAGGTGCCTAGAACTCACTGCCTCTAATCTCACACACACACACACGCTGGGGTGGCAAGTCCATCACCCCAGCACTAGAGGCAGAAGCAGGATATCACTGAAAGTCCAAGGCCAGCCTGAGCTACAGAGTGAGTTCCAGGCCAGCCACAACTGCATAACAAGACCAAAGAAATAATAGAAAAAGAAACATTGGACCAGCCCAGGCATCCTGTGACTAACAGAATGATCACCAACTGGCTCACTGTCCAAAAGATGTTACCGAGCTAAGAAGAAAAACCAGGGGCAACCCCAAGCCCTCAGACAGTGTGGGTGGGCGAGACTCAGACACATTCTCCCCGGTGACTCTTCAGAATCACAGGCTACATGTTGTTGATTGTTCACTGGACTTTCTGGGAAATACTGCCAACAGAAGACACAGAGTGACAACCAAGAAAGTGAGAGGCAGGGAGCAGAGGGAGTGGCTCAAGTGTGCTGCACCTCAACTGTGACAGTGACCAAAATTCACAGAACTGTAGCCTGGGAAAACTGAATGGTGACCCTTGAAGATGAAAAGAAGAGATGAGACTTAAATCAGAACGTTTATGTCCAAAGAGGAAAAGCCCTGAGAAGTCCGACTACCTTCCTTTTTTCCAGACAGTCTCACCACACAACCCTCCAGATTTCCCGAGACCCCTTCAGGTGCCACCAACATTGGGGGACAACTTTTTTCAGCTTCCCACAGTCCTTCTAGTCACAGCAACAAGAGGGAAGAACCTCTCCAATTCCTCAGACCCCTTCTAGACAGGCCACCAATCTGGAATTCTGAGATCCTCCTGCCTCTGTCCCTGCCCAATGTATGCCACCCTGCATACAGGCAGGCATTTTTTTTTTTTTTGGTTTTGTTTTTCGAGACAGGGTTTCTCTGGTTTTGGAGCCTGTCCTGGAACTAGCTCTTGTAGACCAGGCTGGTCTCGAACTCGCAGAGATCCGCCTGTCTCTGCCTCCCGAGTGCTGGGATTAAAGGCGTGCGCCACCACCGTCCGGCCAGGCAGGCATTTTTAAATGCCTGTTACACGTGCCTTCAGCTGTGCACGTGAGGAGGCTGGAGAACTTGGGGGAGATGGCGCTCTCCTTCCACCATGTAATAGGGATTGAACTCAGGTTTGGCAGCAAGAATCTAGGCTGAGCCATCCAGCTGACCCCAGCGAAGTTGACAGTAAACACCTGTAGGAAATTTTTTTTTCTTTTTTTGAAGACTGGGTTTCTCTGTGTAACAGCCTTGGCCATCCTGAAGCTCACAGAGATCTGCCTGCCTCTGCCTCCTGAATGACGGGATTGAAGGGTGTGCAACCACACCCAGCAGATGCAGAAAATCTCAAGGACACACACCACACAGGAACACGTGCACAGACACACACAGCTGCCCAAAGGGAAGGCGTGGAGGCCCAGCTGCAAGGGCATCCCAGGGCACAGATGTATTCCATGAGGTCCCAGTGAGGCGAAGAAATTGACTCAACAGCACCCATACACCATGCTTCAAAACACATACAGGATCGCCGGCGACCAGGACGCTGAGGTCCCCAGGCCCTCCTGGATTTCAGAACCCAGAATCCTCTGGCACTTCCACTTTGCTTATCAGTTTTCCAAGGCTCCTTAGGATTAGAGGATGACACCCCCAATTTCCCAGGGCCTCACCAGCCCTATCCACCAACAAAAGGGGACAACCTCCCAGACTTCCCAAGCCCCTCCAGCCACCACATCAAGAGGAGGAGACAAGCTCTCCGACCGTGCAAAGCCTCTACGGACACTCTACCAACGGGAGGCAACGGCCGGCTCCTCACGGTCTCACCAGCCCAGTCCCCCAACGTGAGATGACACGCGAGGGACAAACTGAGGTGACAACCTCTCCAACATCACAGGGCCTTCCAGCCTGGCCCACTGACATGAAAGGACAACTTTTCATAACCCTCCCGCCGTGCCACCAACATGGGGGACAACCCGATGACGTGAACGGCCACCCTCCCCAACTTCCTAAGGTCCCCTTAGCCCCTGCCCACCAACGCCAAAGGTGACAACCTAAGAGGACATGAGGGGACAACACGAAAAGACAGCAGGATGAGACACAGACGGCAGCGTGCGGGGACATGAGGGGACGACACGAGAGAAGGTCACGAAGGACCGAAACAGAGACTAGACGCCCCCGACCTCCCAGTCCCCGTGGCCCTGCCCACAGCGTTGCCCCGGACTCAGGCCCGCAACGCCCGGAGACGCGGGGCGCCAGGCCGGCGGCCGCGACAGGCCGCGTCGGGGCAACGGCAGCCGCGGGCGCGGGCCAGGAACGGCCGAGGACCCGCCGCCGGCCCGGAGCCCCGGAGCCCCGCGACCCCCACCCCCGGCCTCCCCGCCAGCACACTCACGTAGACCGGCAGCGGCCACGGGTAGACAGCGGGCTCGGCGCCCACTGGCGACTTGAGCCTCAGCTCCAGCTTTTCGCCCATGTCGGCGCGCGCGGCAGCCGCACCATGCTAGGCGGACGGTTGGGGGAGGGGCGGGGCCGCCGGCGGGAAGCCGGGCGGCGGGGGCGGGCGGACGCGGGGCGGACGGCAGAGGACAGACGGCCCGGCCTGCGCCTCGGCCGCCGCTCCCGTGCGGCCCCCGGCTCCCCTCTTTGTAGGAGTCACAGACCCGGGACGCCCAGCGCCGCCGCCATCTTGGGCCGGCGTGAGGAGAAGGCACAATGAGCCGGGGGGTCGGGTCGAACCACTCGGCGCGCGCGCGCGGGGGAGGCCGGGAGCCAATAGGCGGTGCGCGCCAAGAGCCTCCGCCCGCCGCGCCGCGCGCACCACCCCTCGCATGCCACGCCCCCTTGGACTCGCCCGCCTCCGAGCGACGCACGCACGTACGCACGCAAGGGGGCACGCACGTCCTCGGTTGCCCTCGGACGCCCCCGCCAGCCGGAAGCGGGGACCCCGGGAAACCCTGCGGAGGGACTGGAGGGGAGGGGAGAGGGGAGGGGAAGGGGGGGAGGGAGGGGAAGGGGGGGAGGGAGGGGGGGAGGAAGACGGGCAGTTCAAATCCCAATTTCGCAGGCTTGCTTTTTATCTTTTTCTTGTTTTCCTTCCGTTTTTCCTTTTTTTTTTTCTTTTTATGGATTTTTCAAGACAGGGTCTCTCTGTAGCCCTGTCTGGCCTGGAACTCACTCTGTAGACCTGGCTACCCTCGAACTCACAGAGATCTCTGCCTCCCGAGTTCTGGGATTAAAGTATGCGTCACCATGACTGATTTCTTGTTATTTCTTCTTTAAAAAATTTTTCTTGCTTTTAATACAGTCTCACACTAACAAAACCTACTGAAGAGCCCAGGAATGTGGAAAGTTGTATGCCTATAGGCTAGGAAAATTGGAGCTGTCTGCTGCTGTGGAGGAAGCGGAAACCTTTAAGAGCAGCTTCTCCGTGACCCTCTGGCCTACATTCCTTTCAGTTACAGGAGCAAGCAGCTGCGTAATATAGCCAGCTGCTTTACGAACATCTTGAACTAAAACCCTGTAATCAAAAGTTGTGAATCTAAAGAATGTACCGTGACTCAACCCCTCTGACTCACCACCTGGCGTATGGTTCCTGCTGTGGCCTCTTAGTGTCACAGCGTCACAGACCGAATTTTGCCTGTGGCCCTAGGCAGCTAGAAGTTTTTGGTAGCCCAAGGTGTTTGGAGTAAGGTTTGCTTCTGGCTAATAGTCCGGTGGTCTGGTTGCCATTATTTGTGCAATCTCAGAGGCAACACTATCATTCGAGCCCTTGGGAGATTGAGGCGAGGGGTCACAATTCAAGGCCCACCTGGATTACAGAGTAAAGTCTTTCCTCAAGACTCAAAACGAGGGCTGGGGAGATGTTTCAGCCGCTGGAAGCACTGGCTGCTCTTAGAGAACCTGGATTCAATTCCCACCATCACACTAGCGCAGGACTATCCACTCCTACTGCAGGGGTTCCAACACCCCCTTCTGGCCTCCATAGGCACCAAGGAAGCTGGTGGTGCATAAACATCAATGCAAGCAAATTATTCAAATACATAAAAAAAAGAAAATTCAAATCCCCATAAACTAGTCAAGTGGGTGTAGCCCACACCATAAATCCCAACGCCAACCAGGGCTATATAAGAAGACCCTGTCTGAGCCGGGCGGTGGTGGCGCACGCCTTTAATCCCAGCACTTGGGAGGCAGAGGCAGGTGGATCTCTGTGAGTTCGAGACCAGCCTGGTCTACAAGAGCTAGTTCCAGGACAGGCTCCAAAACCACAGAGAAACCCTGTCTCGAAAAACCAAAAAAAAAAAAAAAAAAAAAAAAAGAAGACCCTGCCTGTAGATAAATAAATAAATAATCAAGTTGGAGATTCCCAGCTTTGAAGCTCCTCATTATACAAACAAAACAATATTATTCTCAAACTTTCACAGAACAATAGGGAGAGAGCTAGAAGCCAAATGGTCTTAGAATTTCCTAGATCCCTCTTGCTTTCTTGATTGATTTCCTCACAAACCAGTTTCAACCTTTTGTTTGTTTTCTGTTTGTTTTTTCAAGACAGGGTTTCTCTGCCTAACAGTCCTACCCTTCCTGGAACTGCTCTTGTAGATCAGCCTGAAATTCAGAGATCCGCCTCTTACAAAAATCTTTTAAATTGAGCCTGCCTGATACTGAAAGACCTGGATAAATCCAGACACCCACCCCAGCAGGAAGAAAATACCCAAAAATCCAAGCAGGAAGAGAAGAATCAGAAATCTAGGATCAGCCGGTTGGTGACTGTGTTTCAGGAACTAGCTGACGGTAAAGTTAGATTGTAATCTTGAGAATAATCTTGAGAAACAGGGAGTTTCCCCCTTGTGATTATCATTGGTATTTTTGGAATAATGTGTTTCAGGAACTAGCTGATTATGAGCTTGAGTGATCTTGAGAGGCAGGGAATTGTCCCCTTGTGATTTTCTGTGACACCCTCCCTGCCCCTTTCAGATTACTGGGCTGTGGTTTCTTCCCTTAAAAACTCCTTCTCCCGGTCACTCGGGGTCGAACTCTTCCCAGTGCACAGGTTCCCATCTCATCTCATCAATTAAAGCCTCCTGTGATCATGTGATTGCAGCAAGGACGGTCTTTCATGAGTTACGGGGGGGGGGGGGGTGTCATGTTATCCCGAGACTTGATTGAGAGTCTCCCCACACCGGGGGTCTTTCAATACAAATGAACAAAATTTTTATTTATTTATTTATTTTTTTTTTTTTTTTTTTTTTTTTTTTTTTGGTTTTTTGAGACAGGGTTTCTCTGTGGCTTTGGAGCCTGTCCTGGAACTAGCTCTGTAGACCAGGCTGGTCTCGAACTCACAGAGATCCACCTGCCTCTGCCTCCCGAGTGCTGGGATTAAAGGCGTGCGCCACTATCGCCCGGCCAAATGAACAAAATTTAACATATACATGGTATTTTGTCCATTTTTTTTTTTTTTTGCTCTCGCCCCTCCCCCGCTTAGCCAGTCTCAGCACCCCGCTGCCTGAGGCACTGGCCCCTCCCCTACTCCCTCAAGCCCACACTCCCAACCCCTTTCTAGGTGGAGCTACATTCTTTCCCCTCCCTTTCCCAATTTGGAGGTTCAAGGTCAACTTCCACCTTCCCCCTCCCCCTCCTACCCCACCACTCCACTCCTGGACCCCTCTGCGCACTGGGCTAGTCCCTCTGCTGTTCCCTTTTCTCTTCCAAATCTCTCTCAGGTAGAAAAGCACCTAAGTTTCTTTTCTACTAATCATTCTGCTTCCTCAGTCAGTACGAAATATTAGGAGAAGAAAAAAACAAAGTTGAGGATGGTCCCCAAACTCCTATACGGGAATTGGTGAAAATGGCCTTTAAAGTTTTTAATGCCCAAAAAAATCAGCTGAGTCTTCCCGACAGACGAAGCTACAACAATCTACAGGCCCAGGCCTTACCAGCTGCCCTAAGGTCACAGGAAGGGGGACAAGGGAAGTCAATCACAGGGCTCTTTCAAGTGTGGCCTAAATGGTCACATGGCACGATATTGCACTACACCTGCTTCGAGGTTGTGCCTATCTGTCAGCAACCCTTACACTGGATATCACAATGCCCCTGTGCGGGTTTGTCCTCTATGCCAAGCCACGGAGGTCCGGCCTCATCACCATCACCAAGTGAAACTGTGCCCGCCTTCAAATGTCTCAGCCTTGCAGAAGATTGACGCTGCCCAAACGTGGTATATCCCGTAACCCTCTCCGAGCCTAGGGTCATGCTACTAATGGCGGGTAAGGCCATTATTTTTATTCTCACTCGGGCCTTAAGTTTCCCTCACCAACTTCAGCTATGGGGGTAGACGGAACCTGTTCCTCCCCACTTAAAAACTTTGCCACTGCCCTACCATCTTGCAGAACATTTTTTCTTAGCGATACTGGCTTGCCCAGCACATTTACTGGGTGGAGATATACTTAGCTGCTTCCCCAAAACTTTGTTCTGCTTCTTGGAGCCCCTTTTAACCCCACGCATCTCCAAGATTCTATTTTACAGGCTCACTCCTCCTGCCAGATGTGTGCCCAGGCCACCCCACAAGGAGCTCTCCACATAACACCAGCTTCGTGGACACCAACCAGGCAAAGATTGACAGGAAACAGCAGACAAGGTGGCTCAGGGTCATAGAGCTCTCGTCAGAAGCTCTCAACATCTCCTGGCCAATGGGACTCATCAACTAAACAAGCTCTCCACTGAATTCAGGTTGTCTTGGCCCTAACCTCAGGGCCACGCCATGTTCCCCTATGGGCCTGAACCCTTTTGAGCTGCTTTATGGCGAGCCCTTTCTCCTTAACCATCACCTCCCAGTTCAAACTCCTCCACTGGCGGGGTACCTACCCGACCTCTCCCAGTTAAGGTCCCTTCTCCATTCACACACTGGCAATTGTCTTCCTGCCCCCACACCAGTGGACCCTAGTGTCCCTAAACCTGCCCCGCTCTCCCCAGGGGACAGAGTACCCCTCAAACAGTTAACTCCTAGGTCTCTCGAACCTCGATGGACAGGACCTCACATGGTAATCCTCACCACCCCCTCGGCTGCCAAGCTCTTGGGACACCCATGCTGGTACCATCTCTCCAGGCCCAAGCAGGCACCTACTCAAGACACTTGGTCTGTCCAGCATACAGGACCTTCCACCCTCCGGTTTTCTTTTTTTTTTTTTCTTTTTTGGTTTTTCGAGACAGGGTTTCTCTGTGGTTTTGGAGCCTGTCCTGGAACTCCCTTTGAAGACCAGGCTGGCCTCGAACTCACAGAGATCCGCCTGCCTCTGCCTCCCGAGTGCTGGGATTAAAGGCGTGCGCCACCACCGCCCGGCCCACCCTCCGGTTTTCTAGGATGCCACAATGAAGGGCCTACCTACTCCTCATTCTGGCATACTCATCCTTATCGATAACAACTTTTTTTTTTTTTTTTTTTGGTTTTTCGAGACAGGGTTTCTCTGTGGTTTTGGAGCCCGTCCTGGAACTAGCTCTTGTAGACCAGGCTGGTCTCGAACTCACAGAGATCCGCCTGCCTCTGCCTCCCAAGTGCTAGGATTAAGGGCATGCGCCACCACCGCCCGGTGATAACAACTTTTTTTTCCCCCTAGACACCTGCCTTCTCATCTCCCCCAAGGAACAGATGCCTGCCAGGATGACAGTTCATGGGGTGCCTTTCCAGCCACACCTCTCCCTAAACCTGGACACCTGGCTCTCCCCTTCCCCACGCCGCCCCGTACCTGCAGGAAGTAGCCAGATTTGAGTCTACGCCCTTTGTTCCCAAAGAGAGCCTAAGTGTTTGTCATGATTACCATTCCAATTTTCTGTCACCCCTACATCCAAAGAGTCTGGAATGTTAGGTTGGGAGCATAGGTCCCAGTCCCTCACATCTATCCCAGCCCCCCCCCCCCCCCAGCCTGGTCTGGACTTCAAATCCCAGCAGGTCAGGTCTGACCCCTCCCTGGGGGTGGAGTCAGGAGCACTCCCCAGGGTACTTAAGTGACCCCCTTTTCTTCCTCCCGGGGGTCGCGTTTCTGTGGTTTCCCCTTTCCCCCTCGGGGCTACCTGAGAGCTCAGATCTTCCATTAAACCTGGATATTTCTTAATTTGGCTTGTTTTTTTTTTTTTTCTTTTTTTTTTTTTTTTTTTTTTTGGTTTTTCGAGACAGGGTTTCTCTGTGGCTTTAGAGCCTGTCCTGGAACTAGCTCTGTAGACCAGGCTGGTCTCGAACTCACAGAGAATTTTGGCTTGTTTTGATTTGGCTTGATTGGGAATTTTTACTTCTCAGGGAGCTCACATTAGGAAATATGCCTCTGCCTCCTGAGTGCTGGGATTCCCAGCTCCAGTTTCAATCTTTCTAGTACCAAAATTCCCTCCTTCCCAATCCTTCTGGAGAGAAGTTCCCTGCAGGTGAGCTGGTGACAGTTCAACACCTCTTTTAAGGCAGCTGCGCCCCTCTTCCTGCTTTCCACGGAGGGGTTTGACCAGACAAGGTGGTTCACACCCCTCATTCTAGCATTCCCTAGCCCCAGAGAGGAGGACCAGCAGCTTGAAGCCATCCTGAGCTACGGAGTGAATTTCAGGCCAGCCTGGGCAATTTCATGAGACCCGTCTCAAAATGTTAAAATGATGTATTAAAAGGCTTTGTAACTGTGACTCCAGGTGACACGAGCACTTTGCCAAGCGTGGTGGCATGTATATGTTGCCCAACACTTAGGAGGCCAAGGCAGGAGGATGTCTGTGAGTTCCAGGACAGACAGGGCTACACTTAGAAACCGTGTTTGAAATAAAACAGAAACATTTGCTTAGATTGCGAAGCCCCAGGCCTGAGCTTAGCGCACCTCCTTTACCAAGCTCTTCCCTGCTCAATTGCTTTGTTGTTATTTTTTTTTTTGGTTTTTCGAGACAGGGTTTCTCTGTGGCTTTGGAGCCTGTCCTGGAACTAGCTCTGTAGACCAGGCTGGTCTCGAACTCACAGAGATCCACCAGCCTCTGCCTCCCGAGTGCTGGGATTAAAGGCGTGCGCCACCACCGCCCAGCTCATTTTTTTCTTTTGAGAAAGAGAGAGAGGCACTCACTGTGTAACCCTGAAGCTAGCTCTGTAGGCCAGGCTGGCCTTGAACTCACAGAAAACGATCTGCCTCTGCCTCCTGAGCTCTGATTAAGGGGTGAGACAGGGCTGTGATGATTGTTTTTATCTGATCTAGTTCCTCACCCCCTCCAGAAGGGAGGTCCAATCCTGTTACTCTGTTACTCACTTTCCTTATTTGACTTGATGTTACTCCAAGAGATCCAGGGCCACCCTCCTCCCTTCTCAGGTATGGATGTCTACTTTTCCCTGATTGCCCAGAGTGACTCCATCTCTACCCACAAGACAGTAACCCATCACTTTGGTCCCTAAGACAATTCAGTGGTCTTAGAATTTCCTAGGTCCCTCGTGCTTTGTTTGCTAGAGGTAAGGACGAAACTGGTACCTCCAGGAAGCTAGGCTAGGATGCGATCACTACACCATGCCCCCAGCCCCTTCACTGGTAGTGGGGCTCCACCCCCCCGTATGCCTCCAGCTCCTCATTGGGGATCTATGCAGGGGCTCCACCCTGACCACTCCCCAGTCTTGAATTTTTGAGATATAATGTCCCTAAGTTGCCCAGAAATGTTTGAATTTATGATCTCCCTTCCTCAACTTCCCAGGTGCTAGAATGTGGGTGGTTGTGTACTGGGATGTGGGGGAGTACATGCAGGACCTCAAAAGGACACCCCACTGTGTGATGACTTTCTTTGCTATCCACCTCGGTCATCATCTGAAATAAGCAAAGTTCCCCCACACTGTGGGTCCGGAGGGAGAGGGAACCCCTCCACTGTGGGTCCAGAGGGAAAAAGAACCCCCCACACTGTGGATGCAGAAGGAGAGGGAACCCTCCCACACTATGGGACCAGAGAGAAAAGGAACCTCACACACACTGTGGGTTCGGAGGGAGAGGGAGTTCCCCACGGTGGTTCCAAAAGGACAGTGACCCCCCAACACTGTGGGTCCAGAGGGACAGTGAACCCCCCCACTGTGGGTCCGGAGGGACAGTGAACCCCCCCACTGTGGGTCCGGAGGGACAGTGAACCCCCCCACTGTGGGTCCGGAGGGACAGTGAACCCCCCCACTGTGGGTCCGGAGGGACAGTGAACCCCCCCACTGTGGGTCCGGAGGGACAGTGAACCCCCCCACTGTGGGTCCGGAGGGACAGTGAACCCCTCCACTGTGGGTCCGGAGGGACAGTGACCCCCCAACACTGTGGGTCCGGAGGGACAGTGAACCCCCCCACTGTGGGTCCGGAGGGACAGTGAACCCCCCCACTGTGGGTCCGGAGGGACAGTGACCCCCCAACACTGTGGGTCCGGAGGGACAGTGAACCCCCCCACTGTGGGTCCGGAGGGACAGTGAACCCCCCCACTGTGGGTCCGGAGGGACAGTGAACCCCCCCACTGTGGGTCCGGAGAGACAGTGAAGCCCCCACTGTGGGTCCGGAGGGACAGTGAACCCCCCCACTGTGGGTCCGGAGGGAGAGTCCTCCGGTGGTGTCCCCTCCCCCCCGTCTTTGAAGTTTCTCTGAGCTTCCTGCGTTTCCTTGGTCTCAAGGCTGTTGGCCGGCTGTGCTAATTTTGGGCTTAGAGCCCACAGGATTGTGTGAGTCACCTCTTAAAATAAACCTCTGTCTCTATATCTGTGTGCACTCGGCTCTATTTCTGGAAGCCTGAGTAATAGCTAAGGAAGACGGGGGTTTGTGCCCAGCCACTCCCTCCCAGCCAGCACTGTGCCTGTTCTCCCAGCACTCCTGAGGCCAAGGTGGAGGATCGAAAGTTCCAGCAAACACCAAACCTAGGACTAAGGGGGGGGGGGGCTGACAGCATTCGGGAAGCCCTGGGCGGAATCACCAGCAACTCGTAACTGGGTGTGGTGGCATAGCCTGCCAGCCCGGCCCTGGGAAGTGGACTCAGCAGTCAGGAGGCGAAGGTTGTGCTAGGCCACACAGTGAGCTCGAGGTCAGCCTGGGCTAGAGGAGACAGTGTCTTTTAAAAACGGGGGGGGCTGGGGTGGAGGCTCCACTGAAAAAGTGCTTGCCGCAGAGCTAGGACCCCCAGAACCAGAGCAAATGCTGCATGGGCACGGCGGCTAATCCTAGGACAGAGGCAGACACGGCATCCCAGAGGAAGCCAAGCTACAGCTGCAGTGCCTAAGGTAGAGAGGATTGGGGAAAGACAGTGGACCTTGGGCTGAGGAGATGGCTCAGAGGTTAAGAGCATTGCCTGCTCTTCCAAAGGTCCTGAGTTCAATTCCCAGCAACCACATGGTGGCTCACAACCATCTGTGATGAGGTTGGTGCCCTCTTCTGGCCTTCAGGCATACACACAGACAGAATATTGTATACATAATATGTATACAGAATATTGTATACATAATAAATCAATAAATCTTTAAAAAAAAAAAAAAGACAGTGGACCTTGAGCCCAGACCTCCACACATCCCTGATGTCACATCACACAAACATACACACAAAAGAGAAAAAAAGAAGGTCTGGGAAGATGGCTCAGTTGGTAAAGAGTTTGGTAAAGAGTTTGCCTTGCAAAGATAAGGTTCCCAGTTTGGCCCTGGCACTCACACACGAATGCCAGCCCAGTGTGGTGGCCACTGACACCGGAAATTTAGGACCTGGGAAAGCAGACTCAGGAGCTAACCTGGTCTAATCAGTGAGTTGCAGGCTAAGAGACACCCTGGCTCAAGAGCTGGTTAAGCCCAGCAGGGGTGGCACACGCCTTTGATCCCAGCATCAGAGGCAGGGGCAGGCTGATCTCTATGAGTTTGAGGTCAGCCTGATCTATGACAGTCAGGGAAGGGTTATTACACAAAGAAACCCAGTCTTGAAAAATTTTAAAAAGGGGGCTGGAGAGATGGCTTAAGAGCACTGGCTACTCTTCCAAAGGTCCTGAGTTCAGCAACAACCATATGGTGGCTATAATGAGATCTATAATGAGATTTGGTGCCCTCTTCTGGCATGCAGGCATACAAGCAAGCAGAACACTGTGTGTGTGTGTGTGTGTGTGTGTGTGTGTGTGTGTGTGTGTGTATATATATACACATATATATTAATATATATATAATAAAGAAACAAATTTTTAAAAAAGAAAAAGGAGTGGACAACATTCCTAAACACCGTGACTGAGGCTGTCCTCTGACCTCCACATCTGTACCTCCCTCCCCATATGCTCCAACTTCCGCACCCCACCCACCCACCTAGATATACTCTGACCTCCACACTCACAGAAAAGAAAACGGGGCCCCGGAGAGATGGCTCACCATATGAGCACTGGCTGCTCTTGCAGAAGACCTGAGTTTGGTGTCCAGAACTCACATGGTGGCACACCGCCATCTGTAACCCCAGTTCCAGGAAATCCGACGCCCCTTCTGCTCTCTGCAGGCACTGCATGCATGTGGTGCACAGACATGCATGCAGGCGAAACACACAAAGATAAATCTCTTTTCTTTTTTAATCAGCGTCACAGAAGCTTAAGGGATGCGGCTTCTGTTTTCATGGGTAGCATGCCTAAGGACAAGCTAGCTTCAATGGCTGGCTCAAGGTGTCACCTCAAGGTGGCAGGTGGGAAGATACAGGTTGAGAGTCAATGACATTATGACTGCAGAACACAGTCTCTTCCAGATCCAGACCCCCTGTCCCTCAGAGTCATGTCTGTCTGTGCAAGTCTGTATGTCACTTAACACCTGACTGGAATAGCTTCCTGATGGAGGCAGCTCAGGGAAAGGAAGGCTGCTGGGTTCCTGCTGGGGAAGTTCTGGTGACAGGGACAACATGAGGTGTCTTGTCACATTGAGTCTCGCGTTAGTGGGCTGCATAGACATCCACGCAGGCAAAACCCTCAAACATATATAAAACACACACATACACAGTCTGGTAGTAGTGGTGCACGCCTTTAATCCCAGCACTGAGGAGGCAGAAGCTGGTGGATCTCTGTGGGTTTGAGACCAGCCTGGTTTATGTAGCTAGTTCCAAGACAGTCAGAGCTAAAAACGAGGGGAAAAAATAGTCTGAAAATAATTGGATTAATTAAATTAAATAAATAAATCTTTTTTTTTTTTTGTTTTGTTTTGTTTTTTTTCGAGACAGGGTTTCTCTGTGGCTTTGGAGCCTGTCTTGGAACTAGCTCTGTAGATCAGGCTGGTCTCGAACTCACAGAGATCCTCCTGCCTCTGCCTCCCAAGTGCTGGGATTAAAGGCGTGCGCCACCACCGCCCGGCTTTTTTTGTTTTTGTTTTTGTTTTTTTTTTTTTAATAAATAAATCTTTAAAATGTTAAAAAAAAACTTAAAACAGCCAGGCGGTGGTGGCGCACGCCTTTAATCCCAGCACTTGGGAGGCAGAGGCAGGTGGATCTCTGTGAGTTCGAGACCAGCCTGGTCTATAAGAGATAGTTCCAGGGCTGGAGAGATGGCT